>NC_141552.1:4995000-5335000 GCF_021556685.1 Rattus norvegicus
ATGAAAACCTGTGTAATATATCATGTCAAGTAGATAACAACCTGGGGAAAATAAAAGTATAGCGAACGTGAGAAGATTTGGTGGTTATCAAGAGTATGTTTGAGAGGAAGGGTGAACAAAATAAGAACAAAGTTTTTTTTTTGTTATTTTTTTTTTTTTATCAATAGATATTTTATTTTGTTTTTTTGTTTTTTTTTGTTTTTTTTTTTATTAACTTGAGTATTTCTTATATACATTTCGAGTGTTATTCCCTTTCCCGGTTTCCGGGCAAACATCCCCCTCCCCCCTCCCCTTCCTTATGGGTGTTCCCCTCCCAACCCTCCCCCCATTGCCGCCCTCCCCCCATAGACTAGTTCACTGTGGGTTCAGTCTTAGCAGGACCCAGGGCTTCCCCTTCCACTGGTGCTCTTACTAGGATATTCATTGCTACCTATGGGGTCAGAGTCCAGGGTCAGTCCATGTATAGTCTTTAGGTAGTGGCTTAGTCCCTGGAAGCTCTGGTTGCTTGGCATTGTTGTACTTTTGGGGTCTCGAGCCCCTTCAAGGTCTTCCAGTTCTTTCTCTGATTCCTTCAACAGGGGACCTATTCTCAGTTCAGTGGTTTGCTGCTGGCATTCGCCTCTGTATTTGCTGTATTCTGGCTGTGTCTCTCAGGAGCGATCTACATCCGGCTCCTGTCGGTCTGCACTTCTTTGCTTCATCCATCTTGCCTAATTGGGTGGCTGTATATGTATGGGCCACATGTGGGGCAGGCTCTGAATGGGTGTTCCTTCAGTCTCTGTTTTAATCTTTGCCTCTCCCTTCCCTGCCAAGGGTATTCTTTTTCCTCATTTAAAGAAGGAGTGAAGCATTCACATTTTGATCATCCGTCTTGAGTTTCCTTTGTTCTAGGGATCTAGGGTAATTCAAGCATTTGGGCTAATAGCCACTTATCAATGAGTGCATACCATGTATGTCTTTCTGTGATTGGGTTAGCTCACTCAGGATGATATTTTCCAGTTCCAACCATTTGCCTACGAATTTCATAAAGTCGTTGTTTTTGATAGCTGAGTTTTTTTGTTATTTTTAATGTAATTTTCATCATTTTATTTTTTCATTTACTTATGTAGTGAATTAAGAGATGAGCAAACCAGTCAGCCTAGTAATATAACAGTGGATACATATTGTTATTTATTTGACATTATCAGCACTATATATAATACTGAGTCAATCTTTATGTATGCTATAGACATAAGTAAATAATAATGAATCAGTATTATTATTCAAGTATAATAATTGTACCACACCAATGAAAGATAAGAGAAAGCAGGTAACAGATATACGATAAGAACTCTTTACCATTTGCCTACATTGTGTGTGACGTGTTTGATGATTGCATATTTATTTAAACAAAAGGCATATCACATTAGCTACTACAACATCCCACTTAGGCAAATAAGGAAAAGGTAATAGAGTTGCAGCGTAAGTCTTCCATGTGACTAAGACCAGGCAGACCTAAGGAAGAGTCAATATTTTGCAAGGAGGGAGGGGACAGAGTTGGTCTTCAAAGTAAAGATATAAAATAGATGGGACTCTCTCTGTTAGTTTGCTAATTTGTGGCAAAAGATTAAAGAACAGGGGAAACTTTCATTTCAGATATTAACTGAAAACGAATTAACTTCTCTGACTTGCTCATAAACAGTGACATACACGCAAACAGTTGATTTAAAACATAAGGGAAAATATTATATCAGCTGTTTGTATGATTCACAGAATCAAAAGACGTTGATGTCCATAGACCATTTGCACTTATTTCATGTCCACGTATGAGGCATCTTAATTCATTCAAGCCTGGGGATTTATAAGAAAAATCCAAGGTAGCAAGTAGAATTTCTGTCTTACATTGTTTTTTGAATTGTTTCACAACTAAATTTTTTGTTTATTATCCTCTTATAAACCCATGTTTTATTTGGTGTACCAAATGAACTGCATTTTAAATCAATGTCTATTTTTCTCTATTCTTATATTTCAAAGCTATGTACATACATCATTCAGAACATTTAATTACCTTGAGATACGTAGCCAGGGTTCCCATACTAAATTGATATCATTTCTTTCTAGCAAATATGAAAGATGTTATTTTATTTAACTCGTGTAACGTTATTAAGATTCTCCTCTAGGCTTTTAAAAATACTGACAGTTTGTCCTAAGAATTACATTAAATTTATTGGATTTTTATGATGATTAATGAATCAGAGCAAGGTTGGTGAAAAGTTTAAAACAGTCAATGAAAACATTGGGAATTTTAAATGTTGATACTTTGCGAACTGGATCCTTTTTTCTCACCTCCCTATCATCCTTTTAACACTATCCCATAACTATGTCCTTGTTACACTGTACATGGTACATGTTCCCAACAGGACTACACACTGTTCTGTGTCTCCAGAAGCGAGAACAGCTTTCCTTGTAAACTTAGCAATGTCTTCATGTTTAAGGCTGAATTAAATGTGGTGGTTTCTCTCTTGGAATGTCTCTGTGATGTTCTTAAAATGCTCTGGGTGCTTCATATTTTTATTTCTCAGACATTTCCACGGGTCAAATCTACATGGTACAGTAGAAAGACAGGAGGCGTTAAGGATGAAGGAGAGGGATAAACACCCTATCCCCTTTTCCTTGGGCTCTGGTTGCCTTATTTTGCTGGCTCAAATGCAAGAATCTCAGCACACTTAGCAATGCTCACTGTAAAGGTGGCCTACACCGAGACAGCCTTTTTCTTTTAAACTGAATTATTGTAAATAATATCTCTAACAGCAGTAAAGCATACTTAGGTTCTTCAACTTTAAAACTGTTCCTTTATCAAATTTACTTCTGTAATATTTGGGGATTCTCATAAGCAAGAATTAACTTCCTTGCAATTTGCATAGAGTAGATTGCATGTACACGTGTACCTATTTTACCAGTCTGTAATCCACACCCCACCTGCAATGCTCCTCAGAAACAAACTCTAGCATCTTGAACATTTCACACTAGAGAATTCATTAATGCATAAAATCCATTTTTATCGGTATATCTTTCTGTTTTTCCTGTATGTACTACTTGGCATATCATCAAAAATGACAATGTGTTGATAAAGTAAAGGAAGGCATGGTACAATCATTTTAGTTTGCTTTATTTTTGTCTTATTTACTTTTGAATAATTACATAATAGATCTGTACTAAAGAAGTTTCTTTTAGGGTCAACGACCTAGGTTTGTTTTCAGGGTAACTGAGTCCTGCTGTACTTTTTACATGAAGCAGCCAAAGTATCAGAATCAGCCGAACTCACTTTTTTAGGTGACCTAGAGTAATTTTGCTCATTGTAATGCTAACTCTCCGTACATGGCATTTCTGTCCACTGCTGTTTTTAAAATGTGCTCTTTGATAACATATGTATTAATAGCCTTTATATATTAGTTATTTTTCTATTATTATGATGATACATCATAACCGAGGCATTTTATAAAAGGAAAGCATTTATTTGGGCTCATGATTTAATTGGTCTCTATGGTTCAGAGTCCGTGAGAGTGGAGCAAAGGCATGGCAGAAGAAAAGTATTCATGCATGGAGATGATGTGCTTTGAGCACAGTTACCTCCTCTAGTACTTTCTACTCCTCCGTTCTCTTTTCATTCATTCTCTCTATATATTAATCTACTTCATTTTTTTAAATATAAGTGATGTTGGCTGGGGGTGAAACTTCTCAGTACAGTTGCTAAACAGGTACAGGCAGAAAACTTAGAAGCAGCCTGTGCAAAAACTTAAAAAAAAATGGTGATGGCAGGTTGGGGTGGAATCTATTCTAAAAGGCTATACCTCTTATCCCTGCCTGAAGAGCTTCATCCACTGGGGAGCAAGCACTCAAACACAATGAGCACATGGAGGCCATTCTTCTTATTCAAATCAGGACAGATCTGCAACAGTAACTCAATACTGTGTCCACCTCTACTGTGTCAGCTAGGATTTCCTGGAGGAAGATGTATATTTTCCTGATTAAGTATACCTTACTTTATATTTTTTGGGAGGCACTGCTTTGGGAAATACCTACAGGAAATTGGGGGATTTCTTACTTGCTAGAAGTGATGAAACAGTTTTTTCTATATCCCACTTGTGATAATAGGCTATGAAATCATAGACACCGGGCCACCAAGTTACATGTGACTGTATTCTCCTTGAAGAAACAAAGAAACCAAGAAAGTCGTTGTCTTACACGTGACAACCAGTTTAGTTTTATTTCTCTCTTTTAAATGTCTGCTTGGGAATCAGTGGCAGTTGGAGGAAGCACTAGAGACCCAGTTCCTGGTACCCCTGTAACAGACCCAGGACTTCTTATCACAGACATCTGTTCAAGTGAACAGGGGATTTTTAATAGTCTCCACATAAAAGACTTCCAGAAAAAGTCAGTTAGAACTAGAACTGGAGGTTATTAAGAGGATACTTAAGCATAGGTTAAAGTGGAAGGAGGAATTAACAGAAAGAGACACTGGAGGATCAGTTAGTACACAGGGAGGTATGGGTGTGGCTGCCCTCAAGAGCCCTCTAAAATAGAGAGGCAAAGATTAAAACAGAGACAGAAGGAACACCCATTCAGAGCCTGCCCCACATGTGGCCCATACATATACAGCCACCCAATTAGATAAGATGGATGAAGCAAAGAAGTGCAGGCCGACAGGAACCAGATGTAGATCTCTCCTGAGAGACACAGCCAGAACACAGCAAATACAGAGGTGAATACCAGCAGCAAACCACTGAACTGAGAATAGGACCCCGTTGAGGGAATCAGAGAAAGAAATGGAAGAGCTTGAAGGGGCTCGAGACCCCATATGTACAACAATGCCAAGCAACCAGAGCTTCCAGGGACTAAGCCACTACCTAAAGACTATACATGGACTGACCCTGGACTCTGACCTCATAGGTAGCAGTGAATATCCTAGTAAGAGCACCAGTGGAAGGGGAAGCCCTGGGTCCTGCTAAGACTGAACCCCCAGTGAACTAGTCTATGGGGGGAGGGTGGCAATGGGGGGAGGATGGGGAGGGGAACACCCATAAAGAAGGGGAGGGGGAGGGATTAGGGGGATGTTTGCCCGGAAACCGGGAAAGGGAATAACACTCGAAATGTAAATAAGAAATACTCAAGTTAATTAAAAAAATGTATTTTACCCATTGCAGACTTTTAAAAACATAAGTAAAAATAAAATTCTTGATATTTTAAGAACGTAGTTTAGGAAATAGACACCAGGGCAAGCAATAGGTAATTTCTCACAATTGTTCAGAGCTAAAAGATGACAAGGAGGGGGAGGGCATATTTTTTGAGTTAGAGTCGATGGCTCTAGAAAAAAAGTGGGTTCAGGGTTTTGCATTAGTTTTGTTTTCCAACTTTTTAAAAATATTTTATCAATATGGAAATAAGCATGTGAACCATATGGGTGCCTGTTGTGTGTGGTCGGAAGAGATAGGATCATTTGTAATTGAAGTTACACGTGGTTGTGAGCCACCATGTGGATAGCTACAACTGAAATCTAAGTCTTCTGCAAGAACAGCCACTGTTCTTAAACACTAAGCCGCCACTCCAGCCCCTTGTGTTAGTTTGATGCCTACTTGACCCAATCTAGTTATGTAAGAGTGAAGGATTATCAACTGAAAAAATACCCCCATGATATTAAATTGCAACTGTATCCGAAATAAATTTTCTGGATTAATGATTTATGTTAGACCCCAGCTCTCTCGGGATCTAGTCCTGGGTTGATGGATCTGGAAGGTTTAAGAAGGCAGGCTCACCAAGCCATGGAGAACAAACAAAGCGGCTATACTCCTCCCTGGCCTCCACATTAGCTGCTGCTCTAGGTTCCTGCCCCACATGAATTATTTCCCTGACTTCCTTAAATGATAGACTGTTAGAAAGACAAATCAATGAAATGCACCCTTTTGTTGAAAGACCCCCGGAGAGGACCTTTCCCTCAGGAGGAGTCCCAAGCGCCCAATGACCGAGCCGAGTCCACTTGGATGCAATCAGCAAGAGGGTTTATTGGAAAACACAGGTACCTGCGGGCACACAGTCTCTTAGGAGGACTTGCGCGCCCAGCAGCTCCAGCATGGGGCTTTTATAGGGATTGGGGAAGCAGAAGCGGGCGTACAGAAGCAGATGCATAGTTACGGGGATTGGTGGATTCAAACGAGGCACATAGACATGTTCACATATGATTGGCTATTTCACATGATGAGGTAATAAGGTATAGCTACACACATTGGCAGGTTTGGGGCATCCTGGATGTCGGGGGCTGGGGGCTTATCTCTTCCTGCCAGGTGGCCTGTGAGTCAGATCCGGTACTCCTGGTCTGTTCTGCATTCCTTTCCTTTTATGGTCTGTTAGTTCTAGCGGCAGGGCGGGGCTGCCTGGACTTGCTTTTCACAGTGTTTAATCCTGAGTTGAAACATACTCGTTTAACTTCATATTTTTAAACCTTAAATCTGTATAATTTTCCTTTCATTGTCACTAACTTCCTTTGGTCATGGTGCTTTGTAACAGTATTAGAAATTCTAACTGAGGCAGGATCTCAGATCTTTAGTGAAAACAGTGGGAAAGCCAAGAATGGATATTCCTATTCTCCCTTCCTGTTAGAAAGTGAAGTCATAGATCATGTTCTATGGTACACTGCAGGACTGCAGTTGTACAGGTAAAGCCATTAGTTATATGGATTTCAGGAGGGTCTTAAAATTCTTTTATTTACTTTTCCTAGTAGTGCAATTTATAGTTTTGTTTGTGAAATTGTCAGAATTTTATAGGTTTTTATCTAGGACAGGAGAAAGGTCTTGCATGCATAGTCTGTAACCCTGTCTCGTGGCTAGTTTAGCATTCTCATTTCAAATTTCTTTATAAAAGGAATATTGTTCCCACATAGGTGGTCTTTACAGAGAATTTTGTGAATTATACTGGAATTCTTTAGTTTGACCTGGTGAGAGACTTCAGAGGGAGGGGCTCCTTTCTCTTCCTCTGTCCCCTTAATGTCACCTGTCTTTCTTGACTGCCTCAATCTTGGTTGGGGTAACATTTTGATGTGATTAACTGTTCATTTCTACTTTCTCACCAAAGAGGCTTCTGCTGGATCCCATTTCCTCTCATTTCGATGGTAAAAGTCCAGCTTCTGTGGGAGGCTTGCAGTCAGGCAGGGCTTTAGATTATGAAGTGCAGCATTTTGTCTCTAGACCTGTCCTGTCTGATTTCCTCCTGTGCCTTTTCCTTGTGGCTTTTTAAATTAAAGTTCTAGTCCCCAGAGTTGTATCTCTTGCCTGAAGCTGTCATCCTGTCTGTGATAACAGCATTGTATTTACCATGACAAAAGAGAAAACAGAGTGAGTCTGAAAGACTTGTTTGACCTATTAGTGATAACGTCTTTTCATTATAAAATAATAAATTGTTTAACTGATAGATTGGGCCAGATATTTTCTTTATACACCTATCTCCACCACTCGGTATTTTGTTCATTTTGCTCTGGCCTCACAAATAAAGAGCTATTTTAATGAACATAAAAAAGCTTTGACTCTTGGTCAAAATGAAAGTCCCATACTGACACCAAAATATGTGTGTACAGTTAGACCTGTATTTTAAGGTAAGCTAAAACACACAATTAAAAGAAATGGATCATAAAATGGATTATTTTATATTTGAATTCTTTTTTATAAAGTACTAATGCATTTAATTAAAGGGCATATGTTATAAAGTGTGACAACCTATATAAACTGGGACTTCCTTTAGAAATGAACTATAATTGTAAGCTCTTAGGAATTAAAATACTAAATGAATACCTATTTATAGGAAATAAATTCTACAAATTACTTTTCCTTTTTTAATTGGATGCAGACGTGTGCTGGGTATATTTAGCAGTATTTTAATTGCAAACAGAGTGCCAGAGACATTTTTACATGTGGCCATTTGATATCTGCTTGTTTCTTTTGTTGAATTTCACCTTCAGAATTGTTTGGAATTCTCTGTGTTTGCATTGACAAATGGTCAGCTTGGAGGCTGGGGATATTGTCTGTAAGACATCACAGCACTCATGTCTAAGAATATATATTGCAATTAAGTTAATAGAAGTGATGGGACACACCACCCAAAGGATGGAGTACTATGGGTGAGGCTCACAGATAACCTAAAGATTATGTTGTTGTCCTGAATGAAAGAGAGATATGCTTGGAAAGGAACACCTTAAAATGCCTCAATGTCTCTCATTCCAGTGTTTGTCTGAAATCTAATCCAGGTCAAACCTGAGCGATTTTACTTGAAAATGTTAGAGACATAGCTAAGATCAACATGGTAAATGAAGAATTTATTTGACAGAGACTCAAAGGTATATTGCTAAATATTATATAGAAACAGAAACAAAAATCTAGACTATCCTAGGGGAAAAAGGGTAGACATGCTAGTCTGTCTGACAATCTACAGAAAAGTGACAGAACATTTAACGATAAATTAGTGTTACTCCATCTAGGAGGTTTTGTATGTGATATGTGACTTTGCTTTAATTAGTGTAATTTTAGTTATTTCTTCTCCTACAGGAATTGTACCTAACTAACAACGAGACTTCCCCCGCTCCAAAAAACTATATAACAGAAAGTGTCTCTGATAGGAGAAGTGATGAATGTGTGAATTTCCATGTAGGAGTATATGTTTCTCTCTCTCTCTCTCTCTCTCTCTCTCTCTCTCTCTCTCTCTCTCTCTCTCTCTCTCTCTCTGTGTGTGTGTGTGTGTGTGTGTAATGCATGAGGTATATCTATATTCCATTACCGTATGGAAGAAAAGAAAGAATGCACATTATTTGATAATGGATTTGGTAGTAAAATCAGACCGAAACTCACAATCATTTTTACTGTAATTACCAGGATCAATCCAGCCTAGAAATCATAGGACTCTTCTTTTAATTTTTTATAATATTCTTTGTCTGAATTTTTAATGTTTATTAGTTACACAAAGGGAGGACTTCAATATGTTACTCCCTTTTAGGTATAATATACTTTGATGACACCAGTCACTTCCTCCAATTCTTTCTCCCCTCTTTCTTTCTGTCTTCCTCTATTTTTATCTAAACATTATAAAATAATGTTGGTTGTTCATAACACTGCTGGCTAGTTTTTATGTCACACTGACACAAGATAGAGTCATCTCGAAGGAAAGATCCACAATTGAGAAATTGCCTCTGAAGGATTTGAGCTGTAGGCAAGTCTAAAGGACATTTTCTTAATTAGCATTTGGTGTGAGAGGTCTCTACCCATTGTGCACGATGCTGTCCCTGAGCTGGTAGTTCTAGGTTCTAGAAGAAAGCAGGCTGAATAACCAGCACTTGTTCATGGCCTCTGTGTCAGGTTCCTAAAATGCCTAAGTTCCTTTCCTGACTCTCTTTGATAATCTGTAGTATGGAACTGTAAGCCAAATGAACCCTTTATTCCCCACATTGCTTTTGGTCACAGTGTTTCATTGCAGTAATATTAACCATGACTAAGACAATGACACATGACAGTAAGATATGCTGAAGAGACAGAGGCTCACATTTTTAAAGCCAGCCTCAGCTACACAACTTAAAAATAAAAAAGGAGAGGAAAGGAAAGGAAAGGAAAGGAAGGAAGAAAAGGAAGAATAAGTATCCCTTATTTTTAATCCCTCCTTTTTGCTTAAGTCCTGCTTCTATTGCCCCTGTTACACTTTCAAAGCACTAGCCTTTAAGCTGACTAATTGCAAATCAATGGTAAGCATTTGTCACCACCTCCCCAAGTAGTTAGTTGTACCACAGTTCTATTATTCAGACATTTTATATTGTGCTGGAATTAGGATGAGCCACTAATCATGAAAGTTCATCCCATAGAATCTTGTCTCTTCATAAAATGACCATGTTGTAGGTAGTAAGCAAAATAAAATTATGTGACATAATACCCAGATTACTATCGTAAACCTGGGCTTTGAAAGTACAGGCATTACCAGTTTGAATTGTATTCTACATTATTAGTATTAGCCTGGGAAATTCACTTAACCTACTCTGGATATAGTATTTATTAAAAAATGAATATAATACCCGTAATAACAGAAGCTTCTGAAAAGTAAGGCTGTGAAATATATATCGTAAGAATCTACATTCTGAGTACGTTTATTACCAGAATTTAAGTGTTACAAATATACTCTCTTTTTAAAATGTATTTATTTATTTTCATTTTTATTGGTTATTTAATTTATTTACATTTCGAATGTTACCTTCCTTCCCAATTTCCCCTCTACAGGTCCGTACCTCCTTCTCCCTCCCCCACTGCCTCTATGAGGGTGCTCCCCCAACTGCCAACCCATCCTGACTCAGCACCCTAATATTTTCCCTACTCTGGGTCATCAAGCCTCCACAGATCCAAAAGGCTCCCCTCCCAGTGATGCCAGATAAGGCAGTCCTTTGCTACATAGCCAGCTGGAGCCATGTGTGCCCCGTGTGTGATCTTTGGTTGGTGTTTTAGTCCCTGCAAAACCCTTCAGCTCCTATAATCCTTGCCCTAACTTCTTCATTAGGGTCCCCATGCTCATTCCAATGTTTGGCTGTGTACATCTGCATCTGTATTGTTCCAGCTCTGGCAGAGCCTGTCAGGAGATAGCTGTACTGGGCTCCTGTCAGTAAGTACTTCTTGACATTGGCAATTGTGTACTGGTTTGGTGTCAGTAGATGGGATGGATCCCTAGGTGGGGCAGTCTCTGGATGGCCCTTCCTTCAGTTTCTGCTCCACTCTTTGCCCCTGCATTTCCTTTTGACAGGAGGAATTCTGGATTAACATTTTTGAGGTAGGCGGGTGGCCCCACCCCTCACCGGGAGGCCATGCCTAGCCACTGGATATAGTCTCTATAGGTTCTATTTTCCCTTTGTTGGGTATTTTGGCTAATGTCTTCCCTGTTGGATCCTGGAAACCTATTGGGTCCCTGGCATCTGTGTCTTTCTCATGGCTATCCACAGTTCCTCCTCCCCCACTGCTACACACCTCCTTTCAAATTCCTGAACCACTGTACTTCTCTGCCATCTTCTCACATATCTGAACTGGCCTCCCTTTGTCCCTTCAGCTCCTCTCTGTGCTACAACTTCACATACATATTCACATTTCGAGATATCAATTAACAAGCTAAACCCTTGATATTAGCAATCATGGGTTTTAATCCTTGCTATGTGCAACCCTGAGAACTATATATTTACCTCTGTCATTCTCTGCTCTTGCACACACAGTCAGCACCTCAGAAGAAGGTGAAATCCATTCCCACAGCCTGTAGTAAGCAACACCATTTTCCTGTGTAAGATGTTTGATCAGATGTTCAAAAAAATTAAAGACTGTATATCATACACAAAAATGATTAGAATAGAATGCAGGTCTTGTTATGTTACTGTCCCATTTTGAATCAATTTTGATACATACAGATTTCAAGGAAAGCTCCCATTCTTATAATATTGCTTTGAATGTCAGATCATTAAGTTGCACATACATGTTGAGAGTTCAGACTTGAGCAATGATGGTGGGAAGTACCTTGTGTTGGTCCATTTTTCCTTTCTCCATCCTCAATCATTTGGAGGGGCATCAATCTCTAATACCTAACCCTGAGTAATTACATTGGTACACTAGTATGTGTGTTTGTGTGTGTGTGTGTGTGTGTGTGTGTGTGTGTGTGTGTGTGTGTTTTAAAAAACTACATGTCCATCTTTGTCTGTAGAATACATAGATATTACCATGGCTAAACTAGCTTTGCAAATAGTTACCTGAAGCTTGTTCTAAGCCAAGCTAAAGAAGTATCCTATGTGAGGGTACCTAGTCCATCATTAGTTTGCTGCTGGGGTTGTACAGCAGTCCTTCCCAATTATGGTTGACTTTCTTTTCCTTAAATTCATGGGCCTTGGAAAGATGTAGATCTTCGTCTGATTCATAATGATGCCATTTTATGTACCTATTGTTTGGTTCTCATTTCTTACTACATATAATTTGTTAAGATAGGCATTTGGTTCCTTTTAAAAATGATCATATTTCCTATTATTCTATTCTAGATTGAAATAGCAAGGGTAACACAAAGCCTAAACATCTGTGTCACATAGAATCATTAAGATTAATCATGAAATCGTGAATACCTTTAGAAGTACTATTTAAATTCATTTCAAAAGATGAATAGAATGACGTAGAAACTCACTGTGGCTGCCTAGGATTTTTACCCAAGTCAATGTAGATGTGATTTCCTAACTTCTCTGGGCTTTGTTCACATGGCTAATGGAAGATAAAACATTCATCTCCTACTTACTTGCATAGATTTAAATGCAAAATTATGTAAATTTCTTGGTGCTGTGGCTACAACTGGAACCGAAATTACATCATAGCATTTGTCTCTCCTGTTTCCTTTTGCAACAAATTATGTTTTCATACTAAGCCTTACCATTGATTATTACTAATCCCTAAAATATCCACCTTAGACTCTTAAATCATATACAACCATATTTTCCTCAAGAAAAGGGAAAGCCATTTAGTAACATACTTAAGGCACTTTAACTCAGAATTAAGCAAGAATAATAGATGTAAGCCAAATGTCTATTACATTTTCATTGCTGAGATTTGAAACATAACATGCTTAAAAATTCCTCAAAGATGTCAAATAGCCAACATTTTCAGAGACAAATCCATTTTCCCTCCCCGTACATTCAATGAAAGCTATGGCCTGGTCCTTTCTTGAGATCATAATTTAGATGTCAATCTTTGCTACTCTAAAATAGTGGTCCTGGAGTTTTCGCTCTACTTAAGACCAGCTTCCAAATATAATAAAAAATAGCTATGAAATCAGAACCCTCTTAGTAATTCTACTGGTTCACGGCAGGACCACTTGAAAAGTCACTCAATATAAGAGAGAAATAAAATGTGCAAGGTCCAGAAGGCAGTTCAAGAAAATGAAGTTGAAATGCTTAGAAATATTGTTTCTTACCATGCTGTCCTTAACCCTTTCATGTCATTTCAATGATGGTTTTATCTAAAGCTCTAACTGGTATAAGCTGAAACACTGACACGGAGTTTCAGGATATTTCTCTTACAGACTGACTGAGCTCCTATTGACTCGTGCATGACAGAGAGCAGCGATCTGCCCCCACAAGCACAGCTAATTATGTCCTTTCTGAGTTCTGTGACTCATAGGCCTAAAACAAGGCCTTTCTGTTGTTGTTTTAATTCATTTAAATATACCTTTTCTTCCTGTTTCTAAAAGTTGTTCATTAAAACTTAAATATTATATTTTTTTATTTCTTTTCTGTTAGGGAAATAAGCTCAATCATGTAATACTTAAGAAAACGGGCAGCTTCCGCAGGGTTACATGATAAAATCACTGGACAAAGCTGCCTGGAGGAAGGGAATCCTGAAACGAGCAACTACATTATCTCAACTGAAGTACAATTAATTAGTTGTCCTGTCTTCCTAGCCTGTCCTTGGTGAACCATTTTCCCTGGAGTGTGTCTTCCTGAACAGGTGATTGACAGGCCAATTCAAATTAACTCTTTAAATGAGGGGAGGATAATATTTAATGTTTTGGTTAGATAAAAATGTGCTATCTTTGCCCAGGGCCGAGGTAGAACTAGATTCTTTTTTATTATTATTATTTGACCTTAATGGATTGCAACAAAAGCTACTTCTGTACATTTTTTCTATGGTAAATTCAACCCGAAGGAGGGGATTTCCTTTCTAGTGATATCACATAAATAGAGGAAGGGGTCCAGACTTAACTAAGAGTGAGAAGACCGCCCTCATTGGCCTCTGAGTCTATTAATTCTTGTAATTCTAGAATCAAGACCCTTGCTTCCTGCCTTTCCTGGTTATTCACTAGTGTGAACAATGCAGAATATTTGTTTTCTGAAACATCTCTGCAATTGGTCAATAACAAATACTACTACAAAATGCATTTGTTTCAAAGTAGTGTTATCATTTATAAGGATTACTGAACACTGACATAGTCAAGTCATAACTTCTGAATATGTAGAGTGACAAAGGCCATTCTTGCCTATTGTTAGTTACTATAAATACCACTCTGCCTGTGACTTTAGTCTTTTCTTAACCTGTATGGATATTATAGTTTTCAAGGGCACAATCGCTTTCCTGTCTATTTCAGTTTTGTTGATGTTGTTGTCGATGTTCTATTTCTTCCTTTATGGAAAGATACCCTAATTGCAGCCAACCTCAGAAAGGGCTTTGGAAATCTTCCCTCTTTATCAGTTTCCTACTTAGCATCAATCAAGAAACCCTTTCAGACATTCCTGAGCTAGGACTGCTAGATTCGGAGTAAAATCCTAGAGTGCTTTCCCAGTCAAAACTGATGAGTTTTGATGTATCGATAGTTGTTTGTGTCTCTATCTTAGGTTCATGGGTTCCTCAGTAGACAGACTCAGTTGGTGGAATTAAATCCTAGAAATACAGAGAAGTTAAAAGCACTGCCCTTATTCCAAGATGTTTATAAGCACATAAGCAAAACAGGATAGTTACATTTGTAAGAAAATACAAAATATAGCAAATAATAATGATGCTGAGAGTTTGAGGCAGGGTCCTTAACACTTAGAGAAGTTGTAAAGAAAGACTGGATGGGGACCTCTTTGGAGCTGATTATAAGTGAACAGGAGAGAAGGGGTCACAAGTATAGGACATAACAGAGAAGAACCGCCCTCCCTGTGGAGGAAGATAAATAATATCTAAATGGGGCACAGTATAAGACTTATTGGCAGTGTTGAGAAAGGAACTGTGCAAGCTAGCAGAACTCAAGTCCCAGAGCATCTGAAAGAATATGAAGACACTTTTTTCCCCTAAGGATAATCTACATGATATTGGGTAAGTGAGAACTTTTGTATTTTCTTGTATTCCTATCTTCAGTTTGGTCTGTGGTTTTTGGTTAAATATATTTTCATCTGTCCTCAATAACTATTATACTGAATATCATTGAAGGAACATGTGAGTGGAAGCAATTGAAGTACAGTCCATTCAAAATGACAAACACCACCACCAACGCTACCACCACCACCACCACCACCAATAACAACAACAACAACAATAACAAAAAACATCCTGCACAAGCCAAGGAAGAAACATAATCCATGAAGGTTTTAGACAAGAGGGTATATAAGTCAACGTGCTTGAGGACCACTTACAATGGAATACAGGTTTGTTTGGGCTTTGGGAATAAACGTTTAGCCAGGGAATTAATGGATATTGACAACTTAAGTGTCTCCTGAATTATCATTATCAAACAGTGTTACCAGAAGTCACATATTTGTTAAAAATTAAAGGAAAATGAAGAGGTAGATTCACTGTCAAGTGTTTTCGATTTTTCTCTGTATTTCACAAAAGTCAGGTATTTCTTTTCATCTAGATACTTTATATTAATATGTAAACTTGATGAAACATACATTTTTATGTGCTATGTTCAAATAATAGCTTGATCGGGAAATTGTCATTGAGTCTGTGATTACCTTTTAAGCCATACAAGTGGTGAGATCTAAAAAACATAGGATCCTAAAACAATGCAGTTTAAATAATGGGTTCGTCATTCAGAGCCTGCCCCACATGTGGCCCATACATATACAGCCACCCAATTAGATAAGATGGATGAAGCAAAGAAGTGCAGACAGACAGGAGCCGGATGTAGATCTCTCCTGAGAGACACAGCCAGAATACAGCAAATACAGAGGCGAATGCCAGCAGCAAACCACTGAACTGAGAACGGGACCCCTGTTGAAGGAATCAGAGAAAGGACTGAAAAGCTTGAAGGGGCTCGAGACCCCATATGTACAACAATGCCAAGCAACCAGAGCTTCCAGGGACTAAGCCACTACCTAAAGACTATACATGGACTGACCCTGGACTCTGACCTCATAGGTAGCAATGAATATCCTAGTAAGAGCACCAGTGGAAGGGGAAGCCCTGGGTCCTGCTAAGACTGAACCCCCAGTGAACTAGACTGTTGGGGGGAGGGCGGCAATGGGGGGAGGATGGGGAGGGGAACGCCCATATAGGGGGAGGGGGAGGGGCTAGGGGGATGTTTGCCCGGAAACCGGGAAAGGGAATGACAATCGAAATGTAAATAAGAAATACTCAAGTTAATAAAAATAAATAAATAAATAAATAAATAAATAAATAAATAAATAAATAAATAAATAACGGGCTTGTCATGTTCTGTAGGCATACCATTGGAAGAAAAAAAAGTCTTCCTTTAAATGCATTGAAGTCTACGAGATGGATGCTATCAAAAATAGAAATCAAATTTGTAAACTCTAAGTAGTTTGAATCATTACTGGAAGATTTTTTTCACTGTTTCCCAAATATGTAATTCTATGTGTAATTTATTATAGTATATGAAACATTGTCAAATAAAAACATGAAAGGACTTGAGCATCATAGCATGTACTTTGAAAATTTAACTTGGAGAATATATAGCTGTATAAGTTCTCAAATATTTTTTTCAAAAACATGTGATACGTTAAACAATACTGCGGTAATATGATGGAAACTTTGATTTGATAAACTTGAAAAACAAGTGACATGCACAAAAAGGCTAACAGAAAATTATCATCTCAAACAATAAAAGAAATTCATTGTAAATTATCTGTGACATGATAAAGACATTTAAATATTCATAGGCTTCATTCAACTTACTACAAACTTGTCCTCAGAGGTTTCTGGAAGAGTTTTCACACTCATTGTCAGGGTTCCTTAGTCTATTAAACGTAATGCTGGACCTCACTCCTTAGCTGGGATTTTATCTTAATGACATTTAGTGTTCCACATTCCAAACTCTGTAGTTAGCATACAAAAGGCTTTCTATGGGCTATATGGTCAATGCATAAGTAAACTATGCCTCATGTAAACAGTAAAAGGAACAAACAATTAAAGCAATTACTAAGACAAGGCAAAGTAAAGTATTAAATAAAGACAGATATCTGAGTAATATGCTTTGAAAATCTGAAATGCAGTGAGAAAAACATTCCAGATGAACATAATAATATGAATAGCTACCCTCTCAGACAGTGTCCTAGTGATGCTGTACACTTAAGATATAGCAGAAATCACAAAATAATCACCTTTATTTTGATAAAATATGGGATCCTATAGAGTACTAGAAAGAATTAGATTTTAAGAATTAAAATCTAATTGAAATATAATTGTATCAGTCCCTCCACTCCTTCCCTCTCTTCTCATGTACCCCCTTGTTCTTTCTCAATCTTTCCCCTCGTTTTCTTTGATTGTTGTTATAAATACTCACAAATGCATAAACACAATATGTTCAGTGTAAATAATGTTACTTCTACTTATATATTCTCAGAGCTTGCCACTGGTTATGTAACCAATCATACTGAGTCCGGCACGGTCATGGAAGGAATGGTGTGACATAGTTCATGTCCTTGAAGCAGAGTCAACAGGGCCTCCATGAATGTTGCTAGTTGGTGGGTATAAGGTTGATATATATATATATGTATATGTATATATATATATGTGTATATATATATTCATGTTTCTTTAGGAAATATGTAAATATTCTCCCTGCCAAGATTATCAGGGAATGTCCTCTCTGCCAAGGTTGATAATCAGAGATAATTAATGCCAGCAGGAGTCAGGAAAACAAGGTTGTGTTTATATCCTTAGCAAAAATAGGGTAAATTCTGTGACCTTCAGGACAGCTCTTAAGGGTGTGGGAAAAAACTCTGAAAACTTAAGTTCAAAAATATAAAATTTCTCAGCTATGCAAAATATAACAATGCAATATGAATCGCATGAGGGGCTTAGGGATCTAAAAGAGCAGAAGCATTATTCCATGAGCGAACTTCTTAGAAAATATTAAGGAAGAAGATAGAGATGTGCAGAGTAGTGATTGCAGGGCAAGAACTTACCCAGTTAAATGTATTGTGTGTGCTTACAAAGGTCTGCAGATTGCTGAGTTCAAGGACAGCCTACGAAAGAGCTAGATTAGGCCCTGACATGATTGGAATGGTAATTTTAGGATGCTATACCACACAGCTAAAATTACTGTCCGTGCAGGCAGATCTCTGAATTCATGTGCTATGTTAAAAAAATGAAGGAAAAAAAAAAGAAAGAAAGAAAAAGTGCTTGCAAACTTTTCCCAAGAGTCAAGGGGTCATAAAATACTGATAATCAAAAAGACTCCTGGGATAGCTGATCTAACTGATATGTAAATAAAAGACCCGGGGCTTTGTTCTGCCAGAGCTGAGCTATCTGGATAAATTATCTTAAGATCTCCAGAGAGA
Source organism: Rattus norvegicus (assembly GCF_021556685.1). Classification (NCBI taxonomy): domain Eukaryota; kingdom Metazoa; phylum Chordata; class Mammalia; order Rodentia; family Muridae; genus Rattus; species Rattus norvegicus. The sequence goes on from NC_141552.1 coordinate 5,013,287, forward strand.
CAGCTGTCTTGAGCAAAACACAGACTGTTAGCTTGTACCACAATTCGACTTCTAGTCCTGTCTTTCACGATTCTCAAACTACCCTTCCTCAGAACCCCTCTCCAGGATGAGGCTGGGGTTTGGCATAATCAGTGTGCTCTTTCTTAGGAAAGACCATTTTCTTGAACTCAGAGTTCCTGAGTTGTCAACATTTGGCTGTTGTTGTTTGTTTAGCATTGTTTTCATACACATTTCCCCTTCTGGGTTTGCATGCCCAATGTTATCCTCATGGTTCAGATCTTGTTTAGATATATGCGTTGATGGGACAGCATGGAAATAGCATCTCACACATTTCTAGCAGACAAGCTCAATATCAAATTCCTGACCTGGCTCTTACACTCCTTCTGCCCCATTTTCTAAAACTACCTCAGCTATAGGTGCAGGAATTATGTGGAACTGGGTGCCACGCCAAAGCTATCTCCTTGCTGGCTTCCTTTTAAGGCTGTAATGTTTGGGGGAGGGTTGAGGGGAGTAAGGGTTACCAAAGAAGCATTCCATGTCCCTTTTTCTCAGTTGTGTATCAGTAGCCATTTATATCATTACCCAAGTACTGTCCTTGCTCTTTAAAGTTAGCTAGAGATCCGATGATGGCACAGATGACAAACACTGCCCACTGCCAAAGTAGAACCATGAACCCAGTCAAGATGCTCTGAGGCAGCCTGAGCCACAGATGTCAACATGACCTCAGGTGGTAGCATAGGTCACCCACATCAGCACAGTCCCAGGCAGCATCATGGTCCACAGGTATCAGAATGGCTTCAGGATGCAGTACACACTATATACACCTGCATGGTCCTCAGAGGTTGGTGTGGTATGCAGACACCAATATAACCTCAGATCTGTAAGAAAACAGGGTAACACATCATCCTAGGGGGGCAGCATATGCTGGGTATCACCATGGTCTCTATTGGTAGCAAAAACTACAGCCATCCATTTAACCACCTGTAGCAACACAGCCCACAGACATCATCATGGATTCAGGCTGCTGGACAGATAATAGACATCTGAATGGCCTTTTCTGGTAGAATGAACACAGAAATAAATACAGACCCCTCTTGCAGCAGGCACAAGGACCCAAACATGACCTTTATTGGCAGCATAGGTGGGGATATCACCATGGCCTCAGGTGGTAACCCAGGCCCCTTATATCTTTATAGCCTATGGTAGCAGCACAAGCCACAGATATCAACATGACTTCAGGCACCAGCATAGACCATGGCCATCTGCATGGCCTCCAGTAATAACAGGGGCCAGGGATATCAACATATCCTGATGCAACAAGAACACAGTGCAGTCATAGTCTTTGGTGGTAGCGTGGTAATTGCCATGGCTCATGGCTGAGGCACAGACCCCAGATGACCACATGGTTTTAGGTAGTAACAGGGCTTTCGAGATCTAGAAGTCCCCCAGTCTAGTCAGGCCCACTGAGCCATACTTAGCTCTCAGCAGTATCAAGGACTATAGTAGTCTTTCTCTGAGGTCCAGTCCAGAAAGTAGACTATTCCTGGACTCAGCCTTATTTCCCAGAGCAAGAATAATCACCAGGCCAGTGTGTTTGGTGGCTGAATTGGACCTACATAAGTTCCAGATGTTGCACTCTACTCTGCCAACAACACAGGTTAATGACCTATATCACTGTTGACAACATCCCTCACTCATTACTGATTCTGCCAACTCATTCCACTACCCACATCTTCCCTCTCCCTCTCTCTCTCCCTCTCCCTCCCCCTCCCCCTTTCTTATTCTCCCTCCCCCCCACATGTCCTGCACAGTACAGCTCCACATTTACATCTTTCCCATTTCTCCATTGCTCCATCGTAGTGGCTTCTGGTATGGTGGCTCTGAATGATCCTTGAGAGGTGGAGGCAGGGAATCCTTGCTGTATTAATCTAGTTACTTTTATATTGATTTGATGACCATCATGACTGCAATCAACTTTAGGAAACAGTGCTCATTTTAGCTTAAACTTCCACATAACTATTTATAACTATAAGAAGTCATAGAATAAAGTCGAGGATAGAAGTTAGAGGCTGGAACTAAAGCAGAAAATATGGAGGAATGCTGTTTATTGGTTTATTCCATCCCTCAGCTATCTTTCTTATACAGCGCAGGATTTCCTTCCTAAGATCAATGCAATACCATTGGGTTGGAGCCTCCAATATCAATCATCAGTGAAAACAGTTCATCACGGATTTAGCTACATACCAATCTGATATGCTCGGTCCCCCAGTTTATATCCCTCAAATGATCACAGGCTGTGTCAAGTTGACACCATAAGTAAGCTGGAACCATCCATCCCTTGTCAACTTGACACAAAAATCATCATTGTTAAGCCATAACATTTCATTTCTTACTTGTCCCCATTATCCCATGTTACTACCACAATAAAAATATAGTTAAAAGTCCCACAGTGTTTAATCTTTTGAACACTTTCACAGTACAGTGTCTATTCAAATACCTTAAGTGAAGGCTCTTAAGTGAAGGCTGCCTGAAAGTCAGAAACAAGTTAAATACAAGGAGAAAGGATTTGTGCCCTTGTTTGCTGTCATTGTTTCTTTGTTTCTTTGTTTATTGCCTTCTAGTTAAGAAAATCCATCATCTCTTTGCCCCATGTGATTGGGCAGAATACCATGGTGGCTTGAGCCTGATATGGTAGAGGAATGTTGTCTATTTCATAGCACATAAAGAAGAAGAATGAGACAGGAAGTGACCATTGAATACCTTATAGCACTGGCTTACCTCCTCTTGCTAAGGCCATACCTTGTAAAGGTTACATAACCCCGTAAGCATCATCATCAAACATGGACCTCACATTTAAAACTCTATCCTCTGAGAGACATTAAATATTCAGTCTAAAACAGTGCCTATGTTGGTTCCTCCGTTATAGAAGGGTTTTCTTAGATATTTACGTGCTATGTGTCTGCTAATCTTAAGTCTACCGCTCAGATGTCCCCTCATAAACATACCTAACATGAATATCTTCTTCCTATATCTGAGCACGTGCTGTCATCGGCTCCTGGCATTTCTATTTGTAGAGATTATTAGACAAACTCATTTGCCTAACAAGTTACCTTATTAGCATCTCTATCATCTTTCCCATCGCACAGCAAAGTTTCTGAAATGAAGAATTGTTTAATTTGGTTACTGCACTCTCCAAGGTTGCTGGAGCAGAGCATAGCACAGTATGTATTGGACCTGAACCAGCATGAATACTTGAATGTCATCCTAGTGCCATTCTGTCTTATTAGCCTAGAAGTACATACATTTCTATCAACATACCTAGAAAATAGAGAGAATGAGGCTCAAGTGTATTTCTCTACTTGAGTGCTGCTTTGAAACACTGATACTAATCTGTAAATTAAACCTGAATCTTCCTGGGTGTATTCTGAAAATCTCACCCACAAAAGAACTTTAATCTGCTTTTTAAAACTCACAAAAAGGTATTTTAAAAAGAACCAAAAGTTTTAATTTGTATTGTGAAGAAATTCAAACTAGAAAAGGTGCAGGTTTTATCTAAAATAGAAGAAAGACATCTGAAATCCAACTTCCATTGAATTGTAGAGTTTAATACAGACATGTTCTTGACTTTGTTACACTATTCATTAAAATTATGAGTCTTAGAATGTGTTTGTTGCCTTGTGACCCATGTATTCTTCATCCTGCCTTTATCTTTTGCCTGTTAGGTTTTCTTTCACTAAGCATTGGTACCACAGTCTAAGTGTCTTAGATGAGAGTGATAATGTGTTCTATCTTGTTTCAGGCAGGTAACATTACCATGTTGCTAATCGGTTTTATGTAACATGGTTGAAAGAGAATTCATAATTGATTGAGCTTTAGTTCAAACTATTAAAGAATGAAATAATGTAGAAGTTTAAGAAAAAAAATGCCAAGAGTATACACACAGCAATGCATGCAGTAACTTTAAATGTTGTTCACTCAATACCAGATTTTCCCTCAAAATTCTTGTGATGATTAATTTTACTTTTCAACTTGATGAGATCTAAAGTCACATAGGAGAAAGGCCTCTGGGAAGAACTCTAGAGAATTGTCTTCGTTGGGTTCATTAAGATGGGAAGACATTCCACTGTGGGTGACATAATTCTGAGCTGGAATCCTAGGCCATATATAAAAGCATGAGTTAACCCCAAGTATTCATTTCTTTCTGCTTCCTGATTATGGAAGGATTATGTTAAATTGCTTGAAGCTCCTGTTGCCATGCCTTTTCTAACAAGATGGACTTTACCTTTGAATTGTGAAGTTAAATAAAGCCTTTCTTTACTATGTTGCACTTATCAGGGTATTTTATCATGGCAACAGGAAAATTTTTAGTTACAGGACTTCTGCTTTCTCTGAATATATATCTACACATTGTTTAATATTGACTTTTGGAAGGAGAATTAGCTTCATTTACATATTAATCAATCCAGTTGTGATGGGTCACTGTAATTACCTCACATTTAGAATACAAATTTTGATGATTAGCATTCTGAACTAATGATTTATTTGAACTGCATAACAATTCAAACGATCCCCTTAGGACAATCTTCTCATTATCAATTAAAGTTACTCCAAAGAGCTCAGAAAGTAGGGTGGAGAGAAAAAAATAGTAATAAAATCATAATAAAGAACTAAAAAAGACATATTGACATAATTGTGGCTAATGTGCTATGTATCATGACCAAAGAGTTATTTTTTTTATCTTTCATTAAAAGGGTAGTGAGCTAATTTAATTGATATGCCCATGAGCAAAATTGCAAAGCAGAAAGCTGAAAACAGATATTGTCAGGCATGGTACCTTGTCTCTTTCATGACCTGAACCTATGCCCCTGCCTTGACATTTTTCCCAGTGGCTCTTTAACGATGTTACTTAAAATTAGAGAGAAATGATTAATTTGCCTCGGCCGTGCTCTGAGCATTCGCACTGCATAGGGGCTTTGATCTGATCACACAGGGAGAACTCCTTACAGTCTGGCATTACTGTGTTGGAATCAGAGCAAAGGCTTGCATGATTATTTGTGTCATCATTAATTGAGCAAAAACGTCAGTGTTCATTAAAAACAAAAGAAAATGTGGCACTGCAGCCAAGCTTAACTTTCTCGTTAAATATTCTCATTAACCATGGAACAACGAGTGGTGTCCTAAAAAATCATCCTTTAGCTTCATGGAAAGGAAAATATTGTTTTTTTTTTTTTTTTTTTTTTTTTTTTTTGTGAATGGTCATATTCTTTAAAATGTGCACATTTGGATAGAAGACTGAAAGGGCTACGGGAAAGCCATTTGGCAATATTAAGTAGCCATTTGGATGTAATTAGTTTGGGAGTATGCCTTTTACAGGAAAGACACCTGCAATAAACGTAATTTGAATCAAGTTGGTAATTTGTTCATTTTCCACTCACTGGTGATTATCGACTGGTTTTCTTGGCATTTCATATCATCCTGGACATGATCTTTCCCTCCCACTCTTTACCCTCAATGCTTTTGTGACAGATTTCTAAGCTCCTCTCCTCCAAAGATGCTTATCTCTGCCATGGGCCCTCATCCCTAATCACAGTGGTAGAGACAAGATGTTTTGAAGCAATGCCCTGCAAATCTCTAATTTGGCAAATTTGAGGGAAGCACTCTTTCTGATGACAGCAAAAAGTGATACCAACACTTAAGTATAGAGAGTGTCAAGGCTATGGGAGAAATCTGTCTTTGCCCTGAACAACTTAGGGCAAGATTATGATGAGCTCTGGGCAAACTCTTCTGTTTAATGTTCCAGTTTGAGTTATGCGCACGAAAACGAATATTGCATACAGTTAAATCAGCTTGAAGTCACAGTGAAATGAAGAGGTTTTGGGGCTAGCGGTACTGATGAAATGAGGTATAAAGATCTTTTGCTTTGTAAAGGTATTTTTTTGTTGTTATGAAACAACTAGATTGTTTCCAAATGCCCAAATATAGAAAATGAGAGAAGAAAAGCTCCATTGTAACCCACTCTATTTGGTGAATACAGACAACACATCTAAGGGACACATCACTCACTGGATGCTCAGAGTAAGGGTTGTGGATGAGAAAAATAAACTGTACATTTTCCAACGATCAGAAGTTTAGCTGTAAGCTGAGTTTCTCAGACTTCAGATTTGGATTTTGGAGTATCTGTATAATATTATCTTCAAAGAGAAGAGAAATTACATGTAAAAAAATAAGCACCAACGAAGTGCCAATGCTTAGTTTGTCAAAATTAACTTAAGAGACAGAATGTCAAATGATTTTGATAGCAAAATCTTATAAGGAATGAAAGTGACAGAAGAGATATGGAGGCAGAGTGGGAGAAGAAAAGCAAGAAAAAGAGAAGAAACAATACAAGAAAGAAGACCTAAAGTTTCCAGATAACAGAAAATAGAGTCAATTCACTGCATATAGTCTCTAAATGAATTAACCCCTGAATAAAATATATATCTGTATTACAGTTACCATATGTTAACATAGTCATCCTTCCATTAGCACTAAAGTGTTCTTTATAAAGTGGGACATTAGCCAGGAGACTTTGTGTGTGTGTGTGTGTGTGTGTGTGTGTGTGTGTGTGTGTGTGTGTGTACCCAAGCACGCATGTGTGAATGCCTTTAATACCATGCAAACTGTAAACTCAAGGCCAGATCTACAAAGAAAGTTTTAGGACAGCTAAGGCTAAACAGAAAAACCCTGTCTGAAAAAACAAAATGAAGCAAACAAACAAACAAACAAAAAAAAACTTAACCAACCAAAGAAACAACCAAAGAAAAAGCGACATAGAACCAAGATAATAAAATATGTGCCTTTGAATGTCATTTTAGAAATATAGTGACATGATATTATTTTACACAATATAACCACAAGAATTGTTATTTAATAAGAATGGTGTAGATGCTGGGATTTGCTTAGGCTCAGAAAAAATGATGTTGCCACTAAGAGTTCCAGATACATGTGAACTTTGTCTTTAGCAAATACTATGCTCCCATAACTTGTTCTTTAAGGAATGAGAAGAATAGAATGGCATGCCCAATCACATAAAAATGAGAAGAGGAAATTAAATATGTAGCTTCTGGACATTTATGGGAGTTGAAGGAGATGGCATTTGGTGTAACCTAAGGATTATGGCTTCATTCAGAGTAGGTATTTGATCCATGGCGAGCTTTGTATAATTCCATTGTTTTTACAATTTTACAATGTTTTCTTTATTCAAATTATATAAGGAAGTAGATTGAAAACAGGAATAAAAAAGATTTGCATGTACAGTAAGGACAGTTGATGTGTTTTTGGGAGAATGAAAGGATCTGTCCAAACTTCACTACTTGCTTCTCACAACTGACTGGAAGTTTTCAAATTTAATTCTGAGGTAAAGCATGTATTGAAGAATTAACTTTAGTTATGTTCTGTGATTACAGTTCCCTAGGACATTAGCAGGAGAATTCAGAGAGAAAATCTTCTTTCACTTATTTATTATTATTATTATATTAATTATTATTATTACCTGGTGACTGAGCGCCAGAAAAAAGCGGGGGATCTCCTGGAACCTGTTATAGTAGTTTATGAGCTAACATGTAGGTTCTGGGAATCAGACTCTGGTCCTGTGGAAGAACAACAAGTGCTTTCCCCTGGTGAGATTACTCTTAAGCCCCTACTTCCACGGATGGATTTCATAGGAAAAGCTAAAGTGAAAGCAATGTGATTTCAGAAATCCTAACCTATACATTTAAACTAGTCCACACTTCTACTCATCAAATTCAAATGTCTATTTGACTATATTGACCAATGGACTTAGAAGCCATATCATGGTTCTCACATACAGTAAAAGGTGTCCTCTAAAGATTGGTATTTTCAAACCACTTCATTATTTTCTGTAAGAAGGCATGAAGCTTTTAATTTTAAAGCAACACATATTTAACTGCAGAACTTACCCTAGTTTAGAAAATAACACTCTAAACAAAGCAAAGTGTTTTGAAAATCCACTTGATTTAACTATCTGGCACCATTTGAACCAGTTTAGAAATGATATTAAAGTGCTTTCACAAAGCTCTTAAGGAGGAAGAAAAGGAAAAAGGGAAGAGGAAGAGGAGGAGGGGGAGGGGAAGAAGGAGAGGCATTAAATATTAGACTAGGTGCTTTCTTTTAAATCCAATTCCCTGCCTTTTTTTCTGAGAAAAAGTCCTTTGGGAAGATAAAAATAGAGAGATCTCAGCATACAAAATTATGATAAATAAGATAATAGGGATATTTATAAGCTTTTGCAACATAGAAGAAAGGGATACTCCAGGATGTCCATTGAAGAGACTGACATTTGAAGGAGGGAATGTATTCCAATTGACTAATTTACAGGAAAAGGGGGGAATTCCATGTTGGAAGAGAGAAGTGAAAAACCAATTGAAAAACACATTTTGATGAAAAGCTTAATAATTCTGGAAGAACAAACTAATGTTCATGCAGATATATATGTTAAAAAGAAAGTTGAAATGTAGCTTGGCATCAAAGTTTGCAGATCCTTAAACTTCAGGATAGGGAATACATGTGGTGTGTGTGTGTGTGTGTGTGTGTGTGTGTGTGTGTGTGTGTGTGTGTGTGTGTATTTTTCTGTATGAAGCAGACAATGACCACTAGATTTTAAGCATGATCCAGTTGTGATTAAATTAGTTTCTAAACATGCATTGATATGGAGGATGGGGCAAAATGAAAGGATGAGGAGGAATAAAAAATGGTGTCCCTTCTTGAGAACAAAGTAGAGTATTTATTGCTCCAAATATTGATTTATCTCCCTCAGCCTTGTCTTGTAGCTCTCAACACTACTTGTACAAGTTAAAACATGTATATTGCTTTGAAAAGAAAGGCTTTTTTGCTAGCTTGTTATCTGTTTTACTGAGATAAAATCTCACTCATAGAAATAAATCATCTTTAGAATACTTGAAAATATAGGAGCACCGATGAACGCAGTAGACAAATCAATAAGCACCATACAGACAACTAAAAGGTTTAATATCTACAGCAAAGGCTCATACCTCTACCTGCCAACACTTAAGGTTTAGGGGCTGATCTCCACCACGATACTTTAGCCAATGGCAACACTATGAATGCATTCATTCTATAGGAAATTAATGGTCACTGATAATTAACAACACCAAAATCAGACTTCATATTTATAAATTTGAGGCTACATTATACAACACCAAAATCAGACTTCATATTTATAAATTTGAGGCTACATTATACAATAGCTAAGTCACTAAAACAGAATGACTCTTCAAGATGCTGTGAAATGATGAGTATAACACATGATCATTTCAATGCTTGAACAGTGGTAAGAATTATTGCTGTCACCACCTTCTTCAGCCCACTTGTTTCTCTGAATCCACTCCCTCTTATCTCTTCAGCGTGTTATAGGCTGACTGGCATGGGTTTCCTCTGCTTTACAGCAGTGCTTAATCCAGCAAATACTCTGACCTACTTAGCTAGAGACTCCAAGGGTTTTATTTGCCTCCCAAACACCATCTACTTTTATTTTTCTATATTTATTGTATGTTTCCTATACAACATAGAAAGCTAAGTGCTAATTGTTAGTCCTTTTCCACTCTATCCACTTTAAGCCCTTGGTAACTAGGGATTGACTTTCCTAGAAGGTCATTCATATCCCTCTCCAAAAGCCAACCCTGTGAAGGAAGAAAAGAAGAGGCTAACAAGAGAAGGAGGAAAGAAGGACAGAATGAATGGAAGGGGGAGAGAGGGATGAAAGGTGGCGATTTCACAATCAAATTTGTCTGTAATTATTTAATGTCTTCTAGCCATTCTTAAACATGAAGAGAAATCTTGGCTTAATCATGTTCTGTTTTGATCCCTTCTTTGCTGTGGATTTAGAGATTTTCTTTACCAACGTGAAACCTCCTTCCCAATGAACTTTAAACACACAGTGTTCCATATTAAATATTGTTTTCTTGCTTAGTTAAAACTTATGTTAATATAAAACACAGTGATGTTTCTTTTCTTTACTTTCACATTGTGTCTATCTGTGATGTGTCTATAGAGTAGCAAGATAAATGAAGGAAATATTTCTCATTTCCTTACAAACAATATTCTGGAGGCTGACTCTTTCATTCACTATCGAAGTCCACTTATGTGGCTAAATATCTTCTAAATATCTTGCTTCAGGTCTCCTGTGTCTCTGACTTTTGATTCTGGAATAACAGGTTTGTGAAAAATTAACTGGGATTTATGTGCATTTTGGAGATCTGTGCTTTGGTCTTTTTGTTTGCAAGGCAAATACTTTAGCTACTCGCTAGACCATTTGAATAATTTCTGTGTGAAGGTCCACAGTAATTTCCTAATATTGTTCAAATTTATTTTATAAGTCCTCCTAACCATGTGTGGAGATTGCAATGCCTTTGTCTTCTTCCAGACTAGACCGTAAATGTCACATGGGCAGGGGAGGCCATCTATTTTATTCTGCTCATATTTACACTCTGTTCAGACCTTAAGTTTACCACTGTTTCAGACCTTAATTAAACATTAATTAAATCTTCTTTAAGGTATGCAGAAAATGAATGAATAGAGTAGTAGGTTTAAAGTCATAAGTGTCTTTTGGCTTTATTATTTACCCGTTGTGTGACTTTGACTAAGCAATTTTCACTGAATTCTCATTAACTTTATGTAGAGCAGGCAGGTGATACGTGCACTTCGTGAAAAACTACTATTAGAGAATCAAAGAGAAGGCAAGAGAGTGGCTGTGGATCTGGATGAGGGGCAAGCGCTGTAACTTAGGACCTACGACAGAGTTATCCCTCCTGGTTATAGTCCTGGCTCCCCAGAGCAGATCCTGAGAAGCACTGTGGCTCATACGATGGCTGTTAAGGATCAGTGGAAGGAGTTGAGGGGAAGCAGTAAATGAGGTGAGAGATTGAAATGAATGCTCCACAAGGCCTCGAAGCAGCCCACATTGTCCTTCCATGTGTCCAAAAGGGTTTCTTATCTCACCTCATGCAGGCAGCAAAGAACCTCTGCACTCAAAACACCTACCTCCAATTGCAGCAATGGGGTAGAAGCTAAACAGAGTTCCAGTTGTTGGGTAGAAATTCCTTACTTGAATTATGGTTTGTCAAGCTCATCTGCATACCACAGGATCTCTCAGGCGTGTTCACATGGTCCCTTCACCCATCCATCATTCACTCATATGAAATGTCCAGACGGGCTTCCACGTATCCTATATTTCAAAAGTGTTCAAAATGAGCAATCAAAAGTACTGGCATTAAATCTTTCCTGATCAATGGCACAAGGGCCCAGGGGACACCGAAGGAAATGATGGATTTCGAGAAGAGGGAATTGAAGAGAAAAGTGTCAATTAATCTCAAACTGGAAACTGTGCAGCCTAGCGGCAAGTGAATGGGTCTATTCTTCGGGGAGCCTGATATGAGTCCACCAGTCCACGCTTTTGTGAACATTAAGTGTCTGCTTCCAAAATTTGAATAAAGCCCAGAGGTGGGCGCTTAGGAGGAATAGGTTATCTAAAAGTTGCACCAATTTAAAATAATTTTCATATACATTTATGCACCAAATATCATTAGAAAGTTCTAAGAAACAGCTACAATATCCTAGATGAAGCACATACAATTTACAATTTATACAATTCACATTACAAAGCAAGACTATTTCTTGGCAAGCAGTGAAAGTTCGATTATTATGTTTGTAGCTACTTTGAGGATCAAAACTATGATCTTTATGTTACTATTATATCTCCCAGGTGGTGGAAAGTAAGCACAGGTTTCTCTTTATTCCTTCATTATACTCAAGAAATTCCTACTCAGACTTTTATATGCAGAAGTGCAAATATAAACCTGATATTTAAAAAATAGCTTAAAGGCTGACAATTCATATTATCTACAACATACCAACATAAAGTTTTCTGTTACTTTTATAGCAAAAATAGTTTTGCATACTTTTAAATATTTTACATTTTAAGATTTTACTTTATCTAGCCTACAAATTATGCAATATGAATTTGTCTCTTCAGATTAACTTACAGAATTGTATTTTTACCTGGGTGTATTACTAACCACAGAAGAGGTCATATTTCCCAATTATCTTCATTATAGTTTGGGTGTGAATTGTCATGCTCCTCCAGAAGGATTCAAATATTCAAGGGTTTCAACCTAGTAGTGTTACTTGTAGAGATGTAAAACACCCCAGGAAGTAGATAGAACTGGAGATATGAACTCATTAAGGCTTATGTTATCTTTGGTTCCTTTCCAATACATCTTTCTTTATCCTATTTCTCTTGAGAAGATGTTCCTCTGTCACCTGTTCATGCTCCCAGGATATTCTGCCCAAGCACGTGGGAGGAATATATTATGAACTGACCCCCTGACTTCTTACATGGAGTATGTCCTTTCTCCCCAAGATGATTTTGTCAGACATTTTCTCACACGATGGGAAGAGTAACTAATACAACACCTATAGCCTGATGAAGCCATAGACTCCTATGTCTAATCACCCTCATGAGAAACTGCTCTCTAGGATATTAATGAAGGAGACAATGTATATTCTTTTTTCCTCTATCTTCTGCATTCCGCAACTCATATTTTGAACTTCATGACTAAAGAGTTGTCATTTGCATTGGATTATGAACACAAACCCTTCACTTAGAGTCAATGAGAACTAAATTATGATGTTAATGAGTTGTCACTATCAGAATGCTTCTACACAAACTGTGGTTTTAGTTGAGAGTAAAAAGTCAAGAAAACACAATTTTATCTAACCAGGCAAGCATTTCTCATATCTCCATAGGTCCTACATTTCTGATATAAAATCATGATAATAACTTATTCAAATTTGTAAGATATCCTTATCCCTTAAATATGCATGTTCATTATTCATATTCAAGTAGACAGGAGCCCAGCTTAACTTGAGATCAAAATCTAGACCCATTCAATCAATTGGGTGATTTTGAGGAAACTGCTGCTTACTGAATATTGATCTTATGACCTAAAAGATGAAGATTAAAAATCTCCAATGTTGATGTGAAGATGAAATACAATTATGTATATAAAACAGTTCTCAGACTAAATTAATTGTTGACTTGAAAATGATGCTATTGATGGGGCTGCTAGGGACAACAGAAAACATGTATAATAACCATTTAGTGAACATTTTGTCCATTCCAAAGATGGACAAAACATGTAAGAAATAATACTGCAGAATACTAAAGAGAGATCTAGAAAACTCCACATATTTCAAGAATAAGTATTGAAAGGCTTTATTTAGTTTTAATGTGAAATTACAATCTTCCTAATTGCACTAAGGGGTATATAAATTCCTCTTTCAGTGTATGATGTTCCCATGCAATCCCCTTTGAGAGCATATGTGTTATGAAGCCATCTAGTATATATGTTGGTGACGGCCTCAAATGTCCTTAACAAACATGCAAGGCCCTCTTATTGTACCTTGAGGAATTTAGCATATGGTCATCAACATCTTTGAATTGTCCAGAGTATAATTTGACATGAATCTCTGTTAAATTGCGACCGATCAAACATTATGCTGCACAGTGTTGCATTCTGTGGAATTAAAATTTTATTTTACTTCATATTTGCTTCTATTGCTTAACTCCATACAAAAATCTTCCTCTGAATCTCTGTTAACACCCCCCCCAAATAAACCAATCTTGCCAGTCATTTCTGATGGTACTGCATATTTTGATCACAAGACAGATTTTATGAGTCTTCCCAAAGACACCTGGATGAGAAAACACATTGAAAGAAAAATTAACCATTTCTACAGCTGCCAACATTTTATATTGCAAGTGAAGCACTAATAATTTAATATATGTCAGGTATTGAGTTAAGTAATATTCCTTTTATTATTTAAAGTATTTATGAAAGATATCCTACTGTGACACTATTGCAAGGACTTTCTTCTAGGGCCATACCTAATTATTGACCAGAGTTTCACAATAGTAAGCAGTGCCAGTAGCGTTCAAAGAAATGACTGATTGAATTCAGGAAGGTAGTCTTATGTAGAGCATCTTTCATTATCAACTGGCAGACAACCAAGGCAGAGTACACTGAAGTTTCAAACTAACCACATGAAATATGGTCATTAACATAAGAGAAAAGTTGTTGGGTATAATGGACCAGCCATGTTGTAAACAATGGTCCATTAAAACTTGTGCGTCTTTTTCACAGTTGATTCCCCAAGTAATCTTCCAGTGATGTTATTATAATAGTCACTTCCTAGAAGAAAAAAGTGAGAAGGAGATGCTGCTAATATCAGGCACATCTGTTTCCAAATCTGCCAATGTTCTGAAAGTCTCCAGGCTATGTGGTACCCGTGATAGGAAATGACCTCATTGGATATTTTGCGACAGATATCTGAGATACCTATCTTCTTATATCTTTTTCATCATTTGGAAAAATATATAACCGACATAGCCCCCAGTCCTTTCAAAATAATGAGACATATAAACTTGTCTAATTCAACCAAACTGTCTAGGGCACCAACAGGAATACAGAAAACAGCAAAAAGAAAAGATTGTATTTTAAGATGCCGATGTACATTTTCAGGTGTGTGTGTGTGTGTGTGTGTGTGTGTGTGTGTGTGTGTGTTTTGCATTAACCTAGAATTTCCTAGAGTTAAAAAAATAATTGTAGTATTTTGGGGGAGAGAATATACCACCCAATATTGCCCCTTTGGAGAGGAAGTGCCTTTCTGGGAATAGAGATGGATTTAGCAGTGCCTTTTTGGGAATAGAGATGGATTTAGCCTTGAGAACAAATCACATCCTGAATCTAGGCATCAGTTGTCAAAAGAAGCCAAGAATAAATTTTCTCTGTTCCATTTACCAAAGGAGACTACATAGGCTACAGAACTCAGGCTCCAACGATCAATTCCTTAAAATAATGTAATCACATTTGCTCACAAAACATATTTAGTCCCGTTGTGAGCCTAGTAAAATTAAGAATTGCTTTATTGTTAAATTACCTAATTACCTACCTCCTTTTTGCTCCTTAACAGAAACAAAAAGGACATGCTTACACACACTAGCCTGAATAATCAATAATGAAAAAAAATAATAAGCCTTATCTCCTGTAGTAGTCAAAAAGACTTGATGGAGCACAGCAGTATTTTCAAAGTTCCCCATGAGCTTTTGTTGTGTTTAAAAAGCTTCAAACACAAAACCATGGTGTTATTAATTTTTTTTTACTCTGCACAAGAGTTTCAATGATTTAGACTGCTCTTATGTTCTTTTTCTGGTCTGGTTACAATTCTTCATGCCTGCAAAAGTGTGCACACATTTAATTTTTTTTTGTTGTTCCCTCTTTGCTTTGTTGTTGCAAAACTTGTCAACAACAGAAATTTGTTCTTGCATGTACAATGGGCCATCAGATGTTCTTTTGTAGAGGCAGACCTGGCATGTGTGAGCACTCAGATAATAATTATATTTCACTAATAGACCAAACACACCATAGAGGATCTATATACATTTCTTTAGATTGGACAACTTATTGAATTCTCTTTATATCTGTTTATTTGGTGTTTCTAAAATTGGTAATTGCTGTGGTTTGAATGTTTCTAGTGCAAAGCTCATTATGACATTTCTAAGAGATGCTGTCATAAAGAGGTGATTAGAGCAGATAGGTTCCTCTTTATAATTATGGCAGGATAACTGCCCTTCTAAAAGAAGACTTTTAGAAAAAGCTTGCTTCCAAGCCTTCTGCAAAGACTAACTTCTTTATGGCCAATGCCTCCAGTTAGAACTACCCAGAAGACAAATCTTGGAAGAAATACCTTACTGTTCATTATAAATTAGTCACTGTACTCATTCATAATAGCACAAAATGTACTAGCAGTTCTGTGTGTCTATGGAGCATATTGTATTAGACAAAAGTAAAGTATATCAACATATATCTATTATGACACTTCAGTGTGGGGTCAGGACTGTGATTCTGCAGTATGACGACATTCCTTCAACTCACCCACTCAATTCAATCCCATGAAATTAGATTGAGGAGACGGAGGTCATCAAATTGTCTGGAGGTGATGGCTATTCTAAGTTACATACCAGCCTGGTCAAGTGTACGATTCTGTCTTGTCAGCCTTCTTTTCTTTTCTTTTGATTTCTTTCTTTATTATTGAGTCTTAAGTAGGAACTTCGTAGGTAACATCACCATCCCCAATACCAAAAATTAGTCATAATTTAATGAGTAGACTTTAAAATCCAAAAAGATATACTAACAACAATCTTGTGCACTGGGATAAATCTGAAATTGGAAATTCTTAGAATCAAATCTACTTCCTCTATGCTCAGAGGGGTTTTCTACACATTGCACTGGTTAATTTTTATTGTCAGCTTGACAAAACTGGAGTCATTTAGCACCTTATGGTTTCTATAGCTTTGAGGAAACATCATGACCAACAAGTATGCTGTGAATGAAGGGATCTATTTAGCTCACACTTTCACATTACTGTTCATCACCAAAGAAGTCAGAACCAGAACTCAAGTTGTACTTTATCATTTTGTGAGCTACCTTCACATAAGTTAGTCATCAAAGAGGAAGGAGCATCAGTTGAGAAAATATCTTCTTGAGATCCAGCTGTAAGGCATTTTCTGTAGTGATTAAAGGGGTAGGCCCAGCTCGTGGTGGATGGTGCCATCCCTGAGTTGGTACTCCTGGATTCTATAAGAAAGCAGGCTAAACAAACCACGGGTATCAAGTTGGTAGAGCTGCACCCTTCCATAGCCTCTGCATCAACTCCTGCCTCCGAGTTCTAGCCCCTGCTTGTTCCTCTTCTGATTTCCTCTAATGATGGACTATAACTCTGGAAGTGTAAGCTGAATAAATACTTTCATTCTCAACCTGTTTTTTGGTCATGGTGTTTCTTCATAGCAATAGAAATCATGAATGAGACAAATAGGTATCAGCATAGAGAAGCATTGCTGTAACATACCTGTCCATGTTTTGAGGAGGATTGTGGAAGGATGCTGAAACCTTGGGTTGAAAATGCAATTGAGTATCAAGAGTTCAGTGGGAAGTTCTTTTGGAGTTTGGAAGATATGCATGTTGAGAGCAGTGGTGTAGAAGATGGAGCCCTGGCTTGTGAAATTTCAGAGGAAAGTTTAGTGACTATTAGGGTTGTTTGCTATCTTGATTTAAGATTCTGTGCTTTGCGTTAGCTTGGGATGAAGAATCAGATCTGAATAACAAGCTACCAGAACTACTAAAGGTAAACCTTTGTGTTTTGGAGTCAATTGATGCCAGTTAGAAGCAGCCAAGAGATTAGCAGTGATTAAGAAGAGACCAGCATCATTGTGGTGATATATTCTGGGCAGTATTTTTTGAGAGCACAGAAAACTTGTGTTACAGAAGCAGCCATGCAGTTTGAATTGCTTATGTGTAAGAGTTACCTTGGTGGTACCGAATTTGAAAGCATGAAGGGATCTCAATCAGCAGCTGAAACTTGGCACAGTGAGAGGCCATTGGTGAAGGTACTGACTGCTTTAAGGACTAAAGGAGTTGAACAAAGAAGTTGAATCTTGGCACCAGAAAGAGAGCTTATGACAGGCAATTGGTGAAAGTGCAACCCAGTTGCAAGAAGGAATTCCAGCAGTTTTCAAGATCCTGATAATATGGGATGAGCAGCAATAATAGCATCAGAGGTAAAGTGGAGCCAGCCAGTACAGAGACGATAATCTGTGTATGCAACCGAAGGCGGAGGTGCAAGCTGCCCATTGGAGGAGTACAGAAGAGAGTCTGTGTATCCCAGATACTGGGTATTGAGTTATTTCTAAAAGGAGCTTCAGTTGAGAAAATGCCTCCATGAGACCCAGGTGTAAGTCATTTTCTTAACTAGTGATCAAGATGGGAGGATCCAGCCAGTCCTGGGTTCTATAATGCCAACCAACCAGAGATCCCAGGGACTAAACCACTACATGGACTGACCCATGGCTCCAGCTGCATATGTAGCAGAGGATGGCCTTATTGGGCACTGATGGAAGGAGAAGCGTTTGGTTCTGCCAAGGTTGGACCACCCAGTGTATTAGAATGTCAGGAGGGCTGGAAAGGGGAGGTGGATGGGGAGGGGAACACCTTTATAGAAGAGGAAGGGGATGGGATAGGGGCTTATAGAAGGGGGAGAGGAAGGGACAGGAAGGGAGAGGAAGGGAGAGGAGGGGAGAAGAGGGGAGAGGAGGGGAGGAGAGCTGAGCAAGTCAAGGGAAGCAAGCCAGTAAGAAACAGCTCTCCATGGCCTCTGCATCAGTTCCTTTTCCCTGACATGCTTGAGTTCCAGTTCTTGACTTTCTTTGTGATGAATATCATGGAAGTAAGCTGAATAGACCCTTTTCTCCCCAACTTGTTTCTTGATCATGATGTTTGTGCAAGAATAAGAAACCTGACTAAGACAGTTCCTATTATGACGGTGCCCTGGATCTTTAAAAAAGGTAGTTAATTTTGATTTTTATGAGTTCACAGTTGAAAGTCCTTTAATATTTAAATGAGATTTGGGGTTTTTTTTAGAGAGATTGTATATTTTAAAAACACTAAAAATGTGTATATTAATTCACATAACTTGTGTTACTTTAAAGCTATTCATATTTTTAATATGAGATCTTGTGTATGAGTAAGAAAAAAAAGTTGTTGCATAATAGTGATATATTTATGTGTCAGATTGACAAGGGGTCAGTTATTCTTTATGCTTTTGGTTATCAACTTGTCACAAGTTAGAGCTATCAGAGAAGGAGGAGCCTCAGTTGAGAAAATGCCTCTATAACATTCAGAAGAAGGGAACTTTCTCTATTAGTGATCAAAAGTGAGAGGCTCAGCTCATGGTGGGTACTGCAATCCCTGGGCTTGTGGTCCTGGGTTCTATAAGAAAGCAGCCTGAGCAAGCCATGGGAAGTAGCCCACTAAGCCTCACCCCTCCATCGCCTCTGCATGAGGTCCTGCCTCCAGGTTTTACCCCTTCTTGAGTTCTTGTCCTGATATCCTTCAGGTATGGAATATAGATCTGGAATTGTAAGCTAAATAAACCCTGTTCTTCCCACTTGCTTTTTGTTCATGGTGTTTCATCACAGGAATAGACATCCTGACTAAGACACCTGGGGAGAGAGAAACTCAATTGAAGAATTGCCTTCATCAGATTAGCTTGCAAACATGTCTAAAAGGCATTGTCTTGAGTGCTAATGAATGTGGGAGAGCCCAGTAGACATCTAAGAAGGAGGCCCTGACCTATATAAGAGAGCTAGTGGAGTGTCTCAAAGTGAGTCAGCTGGTAAGGACTGTTCCACCATCATTTATCGTTCTACTCTGCTTAAGTTCCTGCCTGACATCCCTCAATATGTGGCTGACTCAATGTGTGGCTGACTTCTAAATGTAAGGTGAGAGAAAAACCTTTCCTTCTCTGAGTTGCTTTTGATCACAGCATTTCCTCCCAGACACACGGAAGAAGTTAGACAAATGATAAGACTATATAAAATGATAAGACTAAGATTCTAAATCAGGTATCATGACACATACCTCTAATTCTCATACTTGACAGTGATAGGAGGAGAAAAACTTCCAAGTTAGCCTGAGCTATTGGCATATAGCCTACGTGCTTATACACGCAGTTAGCCTGTGTTGGGATCTCTGTTCAATTTCTACAGGAAAAAACAATAACAAAATAAAATAACACTTAGAACTGGAGGTTCAGGAAATAGTTAAGGTGAAACTTGATTTTTATTAATATTTTTAAATAGTGAAATGTTTTATATATTTAATAATAGCCAAATATATATTTGTTTTCTTATTTAAAATACTAAAATACAACTTCATTAAATAGTTTTGAGCTGCTTTTGGGAAATAGACTGTATTATGTTACAAATAATTAAATTACATTTAAAAATACCCATGTACCTGTAACCGACAGTAATGAAATCACATTGATATCAACCATGCATTTCAATGAGTCTTACTAGGTTTGTCCCATTACTTTATTGGAAAAAAGGAAACCTTGTGAAGTTTTCAGGTATTAAGATGACCTTTGTCATGTCATCATAAGCAATTATTGGAAATGAAACTTCATTAGAGTTCATAGACTAGGACACATTGAAGTTATCAATATAATAATGTCAATCACCTGTGAAGAGGCAGAGCGGGTTGTGTTCTTAGATGGGAGAGAGCAAGAGAGGCTTAAATACAGGACGTCAGAAAATCCACATACCTCACAGACCCATAACATCAAACTACAGGGCTATCACTCTGCTCAAAGCTGTTGAAATCTTTCTAATTGAAAAATTTATACCCTTAGAAAATGATTGTCAATTTTGTTAACAGCCATGGTGGTTATTACTCATGGGGAGTTGATCATGTATGAAAAGACAGAAGTCATTACAAAGAACGTCTGGGGAAGGTAAGCATGGCTTCCCTTTCATCAGAAATCTCCGTTTCCATCAGTGGAATGGCTTAATTAAATTCACAGATCTGTTTTATTACATTGAGATTTTAACCTTACAGTTTTACCTAAAAGGACAAAATAAAGGATCCATGACAGATTAAGTAGTTATCTTAGTTTTCAACAATGAAATCTGTTTGGAAGGTATTCTCCTTGAGAAATTAGGATAACCTTCAGAAAAATAGTGTAGTAGAAATTTGGGGGCATTGTGTAGGTCATTTGAAGACCACAATGCATTTAAAAATAGGCCTACTAACCGTGTCTATTTATCCGTTGTCCGTGGATGCTGTTGCCTAAATATCCACAATGAATCACTATTTCTCTTCTTAGCCTTTCTTGTCTACACTGTGGCTTCAAAGTTTGGTTGTTGCTGTTTCTGTGTTTGGGTTTTCTTTTGGATCTTCTTTATAGCAAGGCAGGGGGTTCCTTTGGATGCCTTGAAGGACACAGATGATGTTGCTCCCTTGTCTGCCACAATTTCAATCATGCATGCAGTTCCTCTTAATTAAGGTGTTCCCCTCCTTCCTCATGGGTTCTTCAAGAACCCAGACTTAACCTCAATTTGCATAGTCAGCATAGTCTGTGCGGCTGATCACAGACAGGTGTTCTCAATTATGTTAATTCTCTGTACTTTAATTCTCAGGCTACATCTCCTTCCAAATATATTCTAGCCTGGTTTCTATATCTTTGTGGCTTTCACTGGTCATGATTTAGATTCGAGATTTTAAATTTATGCTGCCTGTGATTTACTTTTTAATCTCTCCTTGTGGTAGATACTTTCATATACTTAGTCTGGCCTTTCATTCATGCCTACTCTGCAGTGCTATTTCATGAATGATTTACAGCTCATTTGCTTTAAGACCCACCAGACGTGACCCTGTCATTATTTATTTATTTTCTTTTATTTTTGAAAACAGAAAATAAAAATAATTCAACACACATGCACTGTCCATGCTGTAGTGTCCATATCCAAAGATTCAATTACATGTCAGAAATCCCAGATAAACTTGCCTGTACTCTACAAACATTTTTCCCTTTTTATTATTCTCTAATTAACATAACAACATTTATTTATGTGCAGCATTGGGCTGAAAGAGTCTGGGAAGATTTGTACAGGTTATAGGCAAATTCTATGTCAACTGATAGGAGGGACTTACAAACACTCTGATACTGGAATCCATAGGTAGAGAATGGAATGATCTTGGAACTAGTGCTCAAAAGTCAGAAAGAAGATTGTATTTAAAACATACTTCCTGTTGCACATCCACATTTTAATAGCAACATATTTCATTGTCTAGTGTTTAAATGTAAATTCTCTAGCAAGCATATCCAACCTCATGTCATCAAGTTTAGATTAAGTCTTTGTCAAATTTTGCTTTTTCATTTACGTTCTTTATCCATTGATAGAATGAATCTGTCAACATGAATGAAGGTTACCAAGAGGTGTTAGTGCATTTCTCAGTGGTCTAAGCTTAACACTAAAACCTAGCACTGTCTTGTTTACAATGCCAGCTGATTTCGACACTAGGCTTATTACGTGTTCACTACAGTTATGGATGTACAAATTAAGGGGGCTTATAAAAATCAATTTACACAAACTGACATTACACAGTAGAAAACCTTTCTTACTATATGGAGCTATTTAAATGCATATGCATGTAAGACTTGTGAGATTTTTTTTCCAACCCCACTTTTCAAGGCACTCAACCGTTACTCTCCTAGACAGCAGCTAAACTCCTGGCTTCTTGGGTCTATTCAGGTATCATATTTGTAACCATTAATATGCAGACAGGAGATGATTAAATGCAGGCATGATAAAATGTGACACCCTATAATAAATGAGAGTGAAAAAATGAATTTGTAACCATAAATCATGTATTAAAATTTATGTCATAGGCTTACATAGATGAAGACAATGTAAAAAATAAGAAAATATGAGATAGAACTATTTTAAAAATTATAATGAAAGACATTTAAATTTTCGGATTTTTTTATACTACTTAGTTTAGATTAAAATTTGGCTTTTGTTCCCTGAAGCTAGAATACTTGAACTTTGTGGTTTAGAATAAGACATAGGACAGTTAACAGTTTCATTATAATGCAAATTTTTAACTTAACATTTTAAAATATGAGCACTCTTATACATCAAATCAATGACATACTAAGATATTTACAGAAAGAAATGAAATATCTATTTTACAAAACACAGAACTTTGGAAAATACACTTGTCTCATTTCTTATCTAAAACATATACTTTGAAGGCACTTCTGGGTAATGTTTTATAATAACTATAAAAAATTTATGCTAAGAGAGTACAGGAAAACATATTCAGTGATAGAAGAACATTCATGGGACAAATTTAAAACTAAAACCAGGAATCCAGGGTCAATCTGACACTGTAAAATATCATTGCCAAATAAATGACAGGTCTTGGTTTTCTAGAAAACTGCCATAATTGGATTTCAGATGGGCATTGTTCCATTGAATTATCCAAGTATAAATTTTACTCGTGTGAGTATATTTACATTTCTGTACTTGTATTCTGTCTGTTATACAGCAAAACACTGTGATATAGCGCCTGACTGGACGCAGTGATGGCAGTCCTAAGGACTGGTTTGTTTACTGTCACATATACCACAAGCTTCATTGACTTTATCTTGCTGAGACTTAAATGGGTTTGCATGATGTATCTGTCGGTGCTTGCTATCTGTTCAGTTTAATACACTGTGCTAGGAAACTCTTATGTACTGAGCATATAAGCAATTATCAACTATGTGAACTGTGTTTCATGACTAACAGGTATGTGTCTCTGTTTTCTTACCAGATCCCATATTTTTACATACTTTCTACTATACTGGATTATGCATATGTGTGTCAGGGTTGTAAATTCAGATATACGTTCTTGTGAAAGTTTGTACTGAGTTCTTTATCCAGTCATACTGCTTTCTCTTTTTTGTTCAGTCTGGATTCCTACCCCTGGAAAGATGTCACTCAAAATTATGGTTGGTCTTCGCAGATCAAATCACCCAATATAAAATCTACTTTAGAAATATGCCCAGCGAATTGTCATTTATGTATTTCTAAGAAATTGCCCTGAGAAATTTGTGCAAATGTGTTACCTCATGATAGGTTAAACTAGTATCATTATTAAATACATTTTCCTGTAAATATCTCTGTTTCTTCTTTTCCTCTTTGTATTTTTTCCCCAGCTCTCCCACCCATAAGCATACCCCTCTGAATACACAATATGGAAAGGCACTGTATATACCATGAGATAATGGCCATGCAAAAATCCAAAAGGGTGCCCTCGTCGGAAGTTAATCATGTTGACACCCAGTGACTCAGGCTTGCTGCCTCGAAAGTTTGGAAAATGAATTCCACTTGCCATTCACTGCTATATATTCTATTGGGTTAATTATAGTTGATTAAGATAGTGTTCATTAGAAATGTAGTCCCATTGATATTACAAACAAACATGGGTAGTTATTAGTCATACCTCCCTATGTAAAGTTAGAGGGACACGATCTCTACTGAAAAATGCCACCTTATTTCCTGATGTTTTATAAAAAGTAAGACAATAACAACAAACATTTAAATTTCTGCATGCAATTTTAGGTCTCTGAAAGAATTTGGACAACAGTAAGTGTTACAAAATTTTATACCACTCAGAAGTCATAAGGGAATTGAGTTAACTTAGATTATATATAAACTTTCTTATGTTTTTCATACATACATAGTGTATTAGTTAAATGGGTAGGTTTAGAAATAATAATGTTGAAATGGAATATGGAAATTGTAGTCAAATACAAATGAGTTCAAATTCCTATCATGATTATTTACCATCTATGTGGCCTTCAGAATAATTCCTATCAGCTTTATTTTCATAAAATAAATTAATATTTATCTCTCAAAGAAATATTAGGAGGCATATGAGATGTTTCAGATGACCTTGCTATCTGTCTGTTTAGAGATGTGCTAAATAAACTGAACTGGATGTTTGTTAACTTCCTCTTTTCATTCAGACTTGCTTTTAGTGCTAGTGTTTTAACATGAGCATGTGTTCATATGCATCAGCTAACATATTAGTTTGGTTATTTTTTGTTTCTGTGCAAGACAGCCTACCTTAAACATAAATGATAGGACAACCAAATATAAATAGAGCCATAAACTTGCACCATGCACAAGAATTCAAACTTGGACAAAGCCACAGAAAATTAAAAGATTGAAACAAAATAAAGAATAAGACTTTCTGGTTCGACACTGTTCACATTTATATTTTCCAAACCTGATGCAAAAGGTGCCATTAGTTGAGTGAAACAATGTTTTCTCAGCCACTCCAACAGCTGATTGACAATAAGTTGTCCCTAGAGGCAAGAGTGGTCCCAGCAGTATTGTTCACTCTAATATCTGTTCAAAACCAAGGAGTGATTTGTAAGATTGGTCCCTACAGGGATAAAAAAAATGATAGAGATGCCATGGAGCTAATGTAGAAAGGAAAAAAATGCTCTCAAACGAGCAGAATGATGAACATATCAGGACTTTTCATTTTTCCCTCTAAGCAAAAGATCCATTTTATATCACAGGAAGTGATCCCTAATCTGATCTAGCAAACATACCAGAGGAGAAGAAATGAGTAGGTTTTTCACTGACAGACTTTCACAGCCTTTATGAGACTTTAGCAATATTTTCTAAACATTTTCAATTTGTGTGAACTCAATCAAACAAAACACTTGATGTAGGAAACTGCTGTGCCGAGTCGCATATGACAAAAGGTAGAACTTGATTCTGGCAGAGTTTTCTCTCTCTCTCCCGGCATGCCACTAAAACACTGCTGATGTTCCTATTCCTAGGTTATTAAAGAGAAGCCAAAGGTCAAATGATACTGTAGATGATTTCTCATGCTAAAGCTTCATATTGCCAGCACTAGTTGGCCTAAAATCTCATTAAAGAGTGTTTTTTTTAAGATTCTAAGGTAGAGGAAGGCAGGTAGGGCTTATTTTAAGGATACAAGAGCCAAACAATGAACAGAAACAGCAAAGCACCTGCCCTTAAGGTCAGCCCCAAAGCATCATTGGCCTGTCCACATTTCCCCATGAGAGGCAATGCTATGGAACAGGTAATAACAAAGACTCTGAACTCCACTCTTTGTGTTCCAAACTCTTCCACTTATATACTCTATAAATGGTTTTCCTTTTTTAATTAAATTTGTCCTCTAACACTCTCACAGCAACACCCAAACTTTTCCACCTACACAGGTTTAAATGAATTTTTGTTTTTAAAGTTGCAAGTGCTATTTTCATACATGTAGATAGTCTACTGTAACCACTCATTAGATCTCTTATGTCCCTGCATCTCTGTCAGTCTCCCCTTACAAGTCCCTTTCTTCCACATTCCTGGGTTTTGTTTTGTGGCTCACTGAGCTGGAATGAGGATTCTCTGTGAACTGGTGTTCAGAATTCTTTCATGGAGCTGGGTTGGCTCACCCGTGGAAGCACAACTTAATACAATGACTCTATTCTTCCTGTCAGTAATGCATCAAAGATGGCTGATAGTTTCACAAGCCCTCTGTCACTCAGGACTGACTGTTCACATGACCAATCAAGGTACAAGTATAAAACAAGTAACTTCATTTTTTGTGTTGTTGTTGTTGTTTAATCTAAGAGAATGATTAGCTTCCTATAGTGGAAGCAAACGTGGAATGAAGAGATAGTATGTAACAGTCATAAATCTGTGATTCAAGTCATCTAAGGATATATGTGTTGAAGAGAATATCTGTCATATGTATTGGGACATTCTATTGCTATGTCATTATTACTAACTGAGACAGCTAATATAGAATGTTAATTCTTCTTATCATCGCCACCACATGTTTGTGTCTTACTCACTATTTGGATTCTGCTCACTTCTTTCCTCTGTACATCTCTCTTTCACTGTAGATGTATTCTCTGTTAAGCTCCCACTCTCGTCTTTTAAAAATGAGAAATGCTGGGGTTGGTTAATCATTAATCAGTATTTACTTAGAGTAGACCATTTAACATACTTTACAAGTTACTGTCTAAGTGACAGGAATATTGGCTTCCAGTAAGATTGTTTAATGATATTTAACATAACAAAAGTAGGGGAAGTAAAGTGTCTTTTTTTTCTCTCTTAGCTTCCATATATTTCTGATGTATTTAACTTTCCTCTGCCTGAGTCCACCATAGCACACAGAAATGGATATTCTTCCTTAATGGACATCAGAGTGGTGTCAAATAGTTGTGTCATCCTCCATGCCCAAGATGAAATGGAAAATTGTTTATATAAAGTGGAAATTATGATAAGATAAATATACATTATATTTCCTATGCTTGTTTGAAAATATATGTTTCTAGATTAGTAATCAAATGTATCAGAGTTATTTTGTTTTCATTATTTTTGGTTTTGGATTGTGGGTTAACTTAGCTTTGTTTTCATTTGGTCTGGAGCAGTAGGTGGTGGTGATGGTCGTGCCATTGAGGCAATGAACTCCCAGAGTCCAGGTGGCTCTGATGAAGACAAGGTAACCTTTGCTTAATACTCCTTTACAACCGGGGAAGTCATTTCTCAAGTTTCTGCAACCATCAGGATGGTGTAGTTTCAACCCAGGCCATAAATTAAGCACAATTCCTAGGTGATCCTTGGCTGCCTACTTCCTCCCAGCTGCTATGGGCACGAAGTTCTCTCATGCCTCATTATGCTCAGTTTCCTAAGTCACTTTCAAGGTCTTGTGGCAAATGACTGTGCATCTTCTCTAATTCCTCTTTGTGTCTTTCCACACACTTATAGAGCCTTGATTTTTCAGCAATTAACACTTAAAGAACCCATAGATAAATTGTCTAAATTACAAACAAATTGCCTGGCATTGACATTGTTGACAGTAATTGGTTAACC
Source organism: Rattus norvegicus (assembly GCF_021556685.1). NCBI lineage: Eukaryota > Metazoa > Chordata > Mammalia > Rodentia > Muridae > Rattus > Rattus norvegicus. The sequence continues at coordinate 5,040,663 of NC_141552.1, forward strand.
TTAACAGGAGTAAAGCCTTATCTCTTTAACCCTAGAAATACTCTAATGGATTTTTCTTACATGTGCTTAAACAAATACTAATTTATTTTCCTAACTCAAAAGCAAGGCTGCTGGTAGATGGTGACTGACCGCAGCTTCAGAGGTTTATTAATATATGGGCTGGAATTCTTTATGTTCTTGTTTTTCCCTCATATTTGAATTTTATATTCATAGTATTGCTGTTAAAATTCATGTTCAAAGCTAAAATGCCTAAAAGAGTATAGAGACATCACCCAGACTTTTTCCTGCTTTTAGAAATTTAGATGGTGTTACAGATACCATAAGGTATTTCTCCTTATCTGTCATTGACAAATAATACATCTTTTTGTTCTGTTACACTCTAAGGGAAATTGAAGGAGTTAAAAATCTCTACAGCTCCTTTTCCTGAACCCTATATATTTTCATTTTCCAGGAAAAAAATACATAATCATTGAACACATTAGTGGTGACGAATATTTATTTTTGATTCTGTGTTTTCTTGCTTTGTGTTGCTTTCATTTACTTGCTTTTGCAATTGTTATTTTTGTTTTTTAAAAATAAAACATGTTTGGTCAAGGCTTGACATGTAAAAAATTATCAAATCTGTGTTACAAAAAAATTAGACAAAACTTAGAGGAGTCAATTGTGGTGTCTGCACACAAGAGACCAAGCTCTCTGTCTTCTGGACTTGACACACATGCACCCATTTCTCTACAGATAGACAGACACGGAGGTGAACACAACACTATCATGCTCACACATGCCTCTATGCTTTCACATATTATACATGTGCTTATGTTTGTGTAAAAATTATATCTTATCTTTATATCACTGTTTGTATAAATATATGTCCAGATTCATTAAAAAAGGGAACATTTGTGTACTCTATCAAAACTAAAAAAATAAACAAAACAAAGCACAGAAAATATTCCATGAGGGATCTGTGGTTTGAATCTGCAAGACTGGCCCTTAACGCACTCCAGCAGTTCATAGCTGAGGTGGATATTGGGTAGGCCAACTCAAAGCCCTGGATCTGATCCTAGTTGGTCAGCCTGCTAGCTCTCCTGACCAGATACCACCAGAGTGAGTTCTGGCTCTCCGCCACTGCCCCAGCTATCTCACCCAATGCTCCAGAATAAAAGGAGCCAAATCAAATCTGTTCTCATATTCCCTGGACTGGCACATCCACAACCACACCACAAGAGCTGGTTCTACCCAGGCTGTTTTTCCCAGTTGAGGTGTGGTGTCCACTCTCCTTAGTGCAGGTGGTGTTGGATATTTTCTATGCTTTTTTTGTTTTGTTTAATTTTGAACCCCCCCTCTTTCTCTCTCTCTCTCTCTCTCTCTCTCTCTCTCTCTCTCTCTCTCTCTCACACACACACACACACACACACACACACACACACACACTCCTGCTTGATGGTAAGGAATAGTTCTATTCATGTAATAAATCCTCAAATTTCTAGTAATATGTTCAACAAAAGAACAACTTCAATAAAGCAGTTCTAGAACATTTCAAATGGCATTGTAAAAGATATACATTTTATGTTATTGCATGACTATATTTAGTTTTGAAAAAAATTGATATTATGTTCTTATAAGGTGTATCTTTGATGTACGGATTTACTGAAAAACAACTTTAAATGTAGACTCTGAAATTATATTTATATATTACAATGAAAATAAGTGCATAACATATCACACAGTAGACTAATTTTAGTCTAGGAAATAATAAACATATCTACAATGATTTGTAAAGAAAATAACTTTAATTTAGACTTAAAATAATACCACGAAGCATAACCCTAACTGTACGGGTTGGTGTAATTTGCAGTCTATAAAATTATTGAGTGATTTTACATAAATATCTGTGAAAATGTGCAGTAAGATTGAGGTAAATATATCAATTTTATATTTTAGATTCATCTGCTACCAATTACTACTGTGTAGAAAATCCAAGGTGATTTACAAAGTAAAAATGCAATTTTAGAAATCTTTAATTCTATATGCCTTGTCCTGTATTTCAGATGAAATCTCTTCTCCAACCCCTGTGGATTAGAGGGAAACAAAAAATAGCACATAATACTAAACCCGGCAGATGAACATATATAGATTTTCACATATACTATATAATCAATTTGTTACAAAATAATAATTCCTCCTAGGGCGTTCCCTTATTAAACATCTTCTTTGTTTTTTCCCCTTCTTTTTTCTTCAAAGATACTCTTAAGTTTACAGGACACAGCAGATTGAGAGACCACAATGTAATTTCATGTCTCCAAGCGTCAAGAACTAACAAACATCTCTTTTTGAAAAGTCACAGAGGAAATATTATAGGTCATGTGAGCTGTATGCAGAATGTGTGTTATACCAACAAACATTGACTGTACCTCTTCAGCTCTGTCATTGTTGTCTGAAAGCAGTCATAAATAATACCTAAACAATTGGGAATGCTTGTGTTCCAATAAAACTTTATTTATAAACGTGGTTTTTCCCCACACCAGAGTTCTCATGTAAGAGATCATATTGACTAAGTCCTATATGATGTTTTAAAACATGAAATACTTTATTCTAATTAAGAATTTTCAAAGTTTTGGGTTAGTGACCTTAGGGACCTACACTTACAACTACCTCCACATATGCTTTCTAATAAATCTTATACATAATAATGTCTTACATATCATAAGAAAATTAAAATTATAACTGAGAATTATAAAAACAGACATTATATGTTATGTTTCTTATTAAAAAGAAGTGCACATTGATGACAATAACATAATTAAAAAGAAAGGAGTTAAAAAAGGGCAGTTCCTAATGAGAGAAGCTTGCTTTTACTGTTTAGTCAATATGTAACTTTTGGTTTAACAGAACATAGATATTATAAATACTTTGTGTTCAAAACAATATGGCATAGTATATAAAGTGAATCTTAAAGTGATAGATGTTTTTGAAATTAGTTAAATAGCTTTATCAAGTAATCACAGATAATCCTATTGATAGCTTCTGTTTTGTAATGAAATATTTTATTCAAAGATTTTTTTTTATAATCTAACTTGATCATATTTTTCTACTACCACAACTCCTTCAAGTTTTTCTTTCCCTACCTCTCTAGGCACACAACTTCATGATTTCTCTCCATCTTAAAAAAAGGGCAAAAGCGCAAAACAAAATTACAGAAACAAGAAAACAAACACATGATTTGATAGCTAATATCAAAGGACAACAACAACGAAAGGAGTATGGAAAGGCATGCATCCAAGAACTCGTATGCACACACAGAAATAAATTTTGTGTTGGCCAACTGCTACTAAGCAAGTGCCTGATATTCCCAGTAACACTGCAGTGGAATAAAACAATCTTCTCTTTCCCAGGAGATATTAAGCCTTTGCAGTTAGCACTGGGAGCTTTTGTTCACATATCCTTCTTCGGGCTAGAATTCTGTGTGTTTGAACTTGAGCAGGACTGTGAATGCTGCCACAATATCTGAGTATATCTGTGAGTTTCTTGAAAGGTGAGTAAATGTTTGAATTGAAAGATCATTCTAGTCATTTTTCCTATACTGTCTTCTAAAACAGCTATCGCAAACTTTGAATTTTTTTTTTATCATTGCATGGCTTGTAACATTATGTATTATTCATTTGTAAAACATTGGCTGATTAGAATAAACAGGCCTTCCTTCTCTTGACATAATTAATCACAGAATACTTGACAGATTGTTCATAATAATACTGATTTCTCCAGGAAACTTTCTAAATACTGAGAATCTGCCAAACTTTTGGAGGAAATACACACTTTATATGATGCAGTTGTGCCAGCTAGTTTTGTGTCAGCTTGACACAAACCAAAGTCAGCTGGGAGAAGAGAACTTCAATTAAGAAAATGCCTCCCTATGATTGGGCTTCAGGGCATTTTCTTAATTAGTGATTGATGAGGGAGGATGCACCCCGGAGCTGGTGGCCCTGGGTTCTATAAGAAATCAGGCTGAGCAAGCCATGAGAAGCAACACAGTAAACTCTAGTCCTCCATGACCTGTACCTCAGCTCTGGCCTCCAGCTTCCCGCCCTGTTTGAGTCCTTGCCCTCACTGCATTTGATGAACTGTTCTATGGAACTGTGAGTGAAAAACCCTTTCCCATTCAGGATTTGATCATGGTATTTTGATCACAGTAATAGAAACCCTTACTAAGACAATAATGTATACTATTAATGCCAGGATAGCAATGTTCTTCATGAATAAAGGAGGCACTTTAAGAAATTGTAGCTTGGGTTGGGGATTTAGCTCAGTGGTAGAGCACTTGCCTAGCAAGCTCAAGGCCCTGGGTTCGGGCCCCAGCTCCGGAAAAAAAAAATTGTAGCTGGTTTTTTAACTAACACTTTCCATCTACTTCTGTGACTATTTCTGTCAATTAATTAAATGAGTTAACTTTTTCTGGGGCACCCTTGTATTTGCAGCTCATTTTAGAAGGTGGGACTGATTTTAGAAGTCTAATTCTGTAATTTCACAATTTTTATTCTTTTTTTCAAGTAAAAACACTATTCTATGATATAGCTTACATAGAATTGTATGAGATGAGCTCTTCTCTAGGGTAAATATATGAAGGATGTGGTAGATGTGTTTTGTATAACATTCCATATATTAACAAAGAATGCTGACAAAGGCTCTTCTTAAAGTACCACTGGATTTTCAAACTTCAAGGGCATAACAGTAAAAGAAAAATGTACTAAGCTCTAGGAGAGTCGATGTTAAAACCTTGATTATGCTGAGGCCACAGCAATTTCACTGTTACATATATTTATACATATATATATAGATAGATAGATAGATAGATAGATAGATAGATACATAGATAGATAGATAGATAGATAAATAGATAGATAGATAGATAGATGGATAGATGTACTACATATAGGCATATATATGTGTTTGTATGTATATGTATAAATATACATATATATGTGTGTGTTTGTATGTATATATGTATACATGTATGTATACAACACACATACTCATATATATTAATACACTATCATTTTCAAGAGAGAATAATTTCTTAATTAAATTAGTCCTTAGCTCACATATCCAGAGATGTTTTCTAAGAGCTAGTAAAGTTTTGTTTTATTTGCGTGAAAATAGTTTCACAAACATGCTATATACAGATACTTCAAGAATTTTCTACCTATTAGCCATGATTCTTGTTAGTCATGAGAAAGAGAGTTTAAAGTTGTTCACATATTTTGTGTGTGCATGTGTGTGTGTGTTTGTGTGTGTGTTTGTGTTGTGCATGTTCACACATGTGTGATATAAGAGAAAGAAAAGAATTATGCACTTGGACATAATCATGCCTGAAAATGGCTGCAGCAGAAAGAGAGCCTAAGTTATGTCCCCAATGTTGCCAAGACCCTTTAAGTGAATCATCCAAGCACTGTGTTAAGTTGCTGCAATGATATGGTGATATGTTCAGTCAGCCTTAGGGTTTGCTAAAAATTGGAGCGTGCAAGAAGAAATAAATCACCTAGGGACAATGATTTAGCACGTAATCCATGAGCAGTACAAAAATCTCTGTTTTTCTTACTAATGTTTTAGCTTAGGAAGCCAGATGACGATGTGTTGGACTGAAAGTAACCCATTTCTTCCAGAGCACGTATTTCTATGAAATAGACAACTAAAAGGGATTGTAAAAGGGATCCTCATATTTCTTGGATTGAACAAATATAAAAATCAAAGGAAATCTAACCACTAGGCTTCTCTCTCTGGTGAGTGGATTCCCTGCTCCACTCATGCACACTTTTAAAGCACTGAACCACTGTTTCTCATGGGCACCACTGAATTGAGATTATTTTCTTCCCTGTTGGCCCACAAATGGATCGTGTCACCAAATTGCTTCTGGAGTGGCCATTTCTATGTGCTGCTCTACACTGATGGGAAATTAATTCTCACCATGCATCCTTAGAATACCATGGGGTCTCCATAAACTTATCTACCAATTTGAGTTCTGTGCATCGTGGATTGGGGCTGCTAGAAAGGGATGCTTCTGCAGCAGGCAGACAGTTATGTAATATACTAAAATGGAGCTTTGGGGCAGAGAAATTTCCATAACAGTTGAAGTGATCACAGGGGAACCTATAAACTGAACAGTTTAGGTTGGATGGTGTGGTGTATTGGATAAGCTATTCCCCATCCTCTCACCATGCTTGCCTGCCCCATTAGCCGTGGCCATGAAAGTACGGGGAGTCCTCAAGAGTTTTACAGTTTTGCCTTTATTGCAACCAATCATTATGAATTGTACTTTACTTGTTAAAAGTTAAAGTAAAATATCTGTGTACATGCTAAATGCAAACAAGGTTCCCAGTGATTACCTTCAGGTGGGAGTGTCACAAGAATCTTTACATTTATAGGTTCTCCATTTTACAAAACTTCTATGATGTGAGCAGATGATTTTAACAATTGAGTAAAATGAAATTGAAAGATAAGAATATCTGAGAATTTCATGCTGGCTCCATAAATAACATTGACACTTGGAAGTAAAATTTGGCACTCTCTTCTCAATCCCTAATTCCAAACTAAAGTATTAGCACAGTAAACTCTTTCGTTTCTCTGGTTAAATTACTAAAAAGGATAGTAACTTAGGCTACTGTCAGGAATTACACTATTTTGTGTTTTGTTCTTTAACTAAATGCCTTACTATTATTAATGATGATACCATTATTACTATTGTCATTCTATTTGGTAGAGCAATGGCTTGACTTTTCAATGGTGTATGAAATAGCAAACAACAGAGGCATCGAGGACACTAAAATGAGGTTAGTATTTGGAGGAAGTGACACAGTTGATAAAAGTTGTTAGTGCAAACATAAAGGCCGACTTCCAGATTCTCAGATTCTATGTAAAAACCTGTGCTATAACCACAGCTGCAGATTCAGGGAGAAGACAACTCCATTCCAAAAGCTTACTGTTTTGCCAGTATAATAAAATCAATGACTTTCATACTTGTGAGAAACTTTTTCCTCAAATACTCGAAAATGAAGTGTAAACCCAAAGATACCCCAAAATGCCTTGAATCTTTGCACATACATACATCAAAATATATCCCCATGTACCACTGTGTGTACACACACACACAAAGATAGATATAAACATAACACACACACACACACACACACACACACACACACACACACACACACACACACACACACAGGAGGAAGAAGCTCTAGAAAGTAAGATTAGACTGGCTAGTGGCTGCCAAAAGACTACACAATGGGTTTGAATATTTCTCCCAGTCTTGAAATTCTGATGACTAGTTCCTCTAACTTCTTAGCTGATCTTGGACAGATATGGACGTGTTTGTAACACATATAGCAGTGGGAAAATATCACTAACTATTGTGAAAGAATAAAACAGGAACATACAATTGAAAAAGGAAGAAGGCTCAAGATGAATTACATGGAAGAAATCTAGTTTACTTGGCAGAGAGTACACATGCAATCCTTCTTGTTGGCAGTCCTGGGGAGTTGCACATAACATGTTTGCAGTTTAATATTCCTTTGTGAAATAAATACAGAAAACTGCCTATTATGACATAGTTTATTAAGTGATTTATTCTACTTACAAGACTTGTAAACAAGAAAGTACCTATACATAGTCTTATTCATCAACAAATTATACTCCTACTCCTGAAGTTAGAGAAGGTAAGATTATGTTCAGAGACCATGAGATAGAGGAATGTACCATATCCTAGTTTTTAGTCCTGATCTCTGGTTTAAAGTGGCACTCAAAAACCAGGACAGAACCCCAGTTTATATAGTGGGTAATGAAGCATAGGTTCATTTACAAGCACTACTCTGAAAAATACTCATCTTTCCCCCACGTCCTTCCTCTTTCTTCATCTCCCTCGCTCTTCCCTGTATCTAATCACCATCAATATATTCTCATCATAATCACCATTAATTGAGTACCTTATTCTCCTTAGGCACTTCATATCTATCAGCTGGTCTTCATAACAATCTTGTATGAAATATAATAATATTATAATTGAGAGTAGATAATGAAATCATAGTCCAGAGTGGTTAATCAGCCTTCTTCAGTTCACTCAGAACAGAAAAAAAATGTGTGAAAGCTATGATTAAATGCTTAATTTTTCTGATACTAATGCAAACTATTTTATATTAGAAAAAAGGGTAAGCCACACCAGGAAATCCAAATTCTGTAATATGTCTGTGTTCCCCTTTGTAAATCTCATCGGTGAGAAGGTAGGTTTTGTCAAAGAAGAAAGTCATTTCTAGTGTGGAGTGCTTGAAAACCACTCTTCTGGCATAGTGGGAATCTCAGCTCCAGAAGCTGAGGACTTTCTGAATTTCTAGGGCAAGGGGGCATTTCATGTTGTTACCTTTAAGGGGTATTATGACTCTCATTTTCTTTTCTTGGACATAAGTAAACTGATTCGTCAGACTGGTAAGTGTGCCAGGTAAATACTGACAGATCAACAAGCAAAGAGCAAAGAGAAAAGAGAAATGTCAATCCCTTGCATATGAAAAATAAATTTTAAAACTATCTTTTAAGACATTCTAAAATGTTGCTGTATTAGCTGTTCCTGAGTTGCTCTGTAGGGTAACAGAAACCCTTGTTGGCAGAATTCTCACAGACATTTTTGTTGCTCACCTCTGCTGTTCTTTGACTAGCAAAGAGTACAGGAAGCATCTTATAGCTTTTCAGTGGGGATTAATTTTTTAAGATGTTATGAATGGAAGCCTGTTTTCTCTCATCATAATATATGGGCCGCTGCATCACAAGTTTCAACAACAAACATTTTTACATTTCCCCAAACACATCAACCTCTTGTGTGTTATGAATTTTGCACATGTTTGCTTTGCTTATGAGAATATTTTTATAATTAACTTCACAATTTCAAAATTAAGATATATCTAAAAGTCACTTCCTTTGGGAGCCCTTCCCAAATTGGTTCAGGACTTTGAACAACAATGGTTCCCTATGGCTAATTCAGTTACAGCATGTATCTGTTCATTTTTAAATTAGATCCTTTAAAGTGAAGATCAATTCATAATTTAAATTTCCCAGCAGGACAAGTATCTACCCCTTCAGTATCCATGTTATGGGATTCATGTGTTAGTGTGACATACATGTAAAAATGATACACATTTATACACAACATATGTATTAAAAAGATTACTACAGAATACAGAATATAGTCATATACATATTCAAATATGTATTTGTGCATACATACACATATTAACATATCTACATACAAACATATATATTATATCACATGTATCATATATATATATGTATGTATGTATAATTTGAAGGAATTTCAAGTCTTCTGCAGGATCTTCCTAATTCCCCATTGAAGATTAGACAAATAGAGATTCCAGTGTGTTTGATATCTCAGAAAGTTTAGTCCATTGTCTTCATGAAGTATGGTGACTCCACACTATTTCCTCCTTCATTTTTATTACTAAAGGGTGTTAAATACAGTTGCATTGTGATTATTAGCTGTAATTGCCTGACTGACTCATTAATTCTTTTCTGACATGGAATGTTCTGTGTATACATTTAGCGTTACAGTTTTTACATTACAAAGACTCTGTGAAGATGGATGGTCCTCTGAACAAAAGCCCAAGTCAGACATCTTATAGGGAAGTATGTGGTAGTGCCTGCAGTGTTGGCTTCACCAATAAGTGTTAGGCTTGGGCAACAGCTGATGATATACAAGTGTTGAGTCTTCAGCTTCTAGTCAAGTTGCAAAAAGGTGGACAACACCAGTTTAGGATTCCAAAGATAGTTAGTTGTATCATCTAATGTGGGTTTAACCAGTCAACATGTAATGTAAGACTTTTATAAATAACTTCATATTAAGCCCAGTTTTATCTCAAATTCTATTTTGTAACTTTGTACAGATTATCTCTTAAAGAATATATTACAGCTATATTTTACAGAAACAGATACATTTCTCCACTTGCCAGATGGGAATAACTAAACTTAATTTTTCTATACCTTGAATCTTGAATATAACTCAAGGTCCATGTTTTAAAGATTTAATGTACAGCTTTTGGAGCTACTGGGTATGGTGGAACTTAAGAGAAAATAAAACATAATAGAAGGAAGATAAGCAGTAGCATCTGTGCCTTTGAAATGGATATTTGGTTATCTTTGATTACCATCTACTATGAGGTTGCCAAGTTTCTCTCACAGCATGCTCCTGATGTTCTAGTTCACCACATGCCCAATGTAGTAGAGACAAAGGGACTATCAACTTAAACCAGAAGGCAAGGTAACCCTTTCTCTGTTCTATGTTTTTGACCTCAGCTATTTTGATACTGGATAGAACGTCAACTGTCATAAACTTCAGGCAATTTGGTGGTCATTGTTAGTATTTCACTGAGTCTTTCATGTGTCAGACACTGAGCATGGTTAAGCATTCTAAACCAATCATCTCTACACCACAACAACTCTATGAAGTAGCTGGAGGCTACTATGTAAGTAGAAATACATCAAATGGAAGGTCAGTCAAATCTCTATCAACACACAACGCCTCTGTCTGGAAGCTGTTCCTGCAAGTTGCAGTATGTAAGTTGGACTGACTCAATTTAACAGTTATTTAACAAATCCTAATTCTGGGATGTATAAATAAAAGATCTGGTCACAGGTGGGACAGTCTTTCTCTGTGCTCCGTGAGAGGTACAGCTATATAAGGCACACAATAAAAATGAACACATGATTTACTTTCAGAAATCAATAAAGAATTCTTTCTAAACCAAATTGGACTACATGGCTTGAGCAGACAGAAGCCATGGTTTTAGATATAAGTTTTAGGAGGTTTTTGTGAGGAGTTATTATTTTTGAGATATTACTAAAGAGAGGACTCTGTTTATTACAAGAATCTGATTTTATCTGCAACAAACCTCAACAAATATGTGCCTAGGAGAAACAGAAATCCATCAGGAATAAACCAGTCCATCAGTCAATCAGCCAAGCATTTCTTTCACTCTGACTGTGAGACCAGGGTTACAGAAATTTTCCAACAACCCCTCCCCCGCAAAAAAAAAACAGACAAAACAAAATCAACAACAACAACAACAACTTCATTGGTTAAGAGAAGGCTTAAATTAGTTGTTCCCAGGAATTCTGACTTTTATTGGTGTGAAGTAAGATATATATATATATATATATATATATATATATATATATATATATATGGATATATATATACAGATAGATATAGATATAGATATAGATGATATAGATATAGATATGTATTGCAGTAAATACTTGCCAGGTGATTGACATTATCTATCTCAAGTAAGAATTACTATTTCAAATAAAGGTATTTTTGCATCAATTTGAGTCTTTGTTTCTTCATAGGCCAAACAAAAGTGGTTACGGGAGCTGTCTACATTACAGCATAGTAGCGTAACAGGCTAGACTCCTGTTACTCAGTGTGTGGTCCTCGCCTGGGTAGTAACCAACTTCACCATTTTCCCTCCATTTGGAGAGTCCTCTTCATGCTTAATGAACTTCCAATGTTTTCTGGAGGTCTTGACTGCTCAGGATCATTAGAGGCTTGCTGGATTAGATAACACCATAGCTTCAAGCTGCCCAATACCCACCCAATAAGATCCATTATGTCACATCCTCAGCATTAACCCCCAAACAGTCAAATAATAATTCCTATTACCAGATCGGTTTTCTATCTCAAAGCTGGGATTGTTTTGGGTAACTTGGTTTTGAGAACCAAATGAGCTGTTTTCTGTTTTCAGAATTCACACACTAATGTCTGAGAGGTGACTGGCTTTTGGTTTTTATTTTCCTGCTTCTTGATAGTGCTTTTAACTTTAACCAAAATTAACGCAACTTAAAGACTAAATTATGAATAAGGTTATAAATCTCATTAAAATATAATATTCAGCAAAGCTGCCTGGTGTGTACACCATGGAAAATTGGATTTTACTGTAACTGGAGCCCTATGTATAATATCGGAAGTTAATTACAGAGGGCAGTTTTTCACACATAATGATAGCTTATGCAGGCTCACTCTTCAAGATTTCATCAGAATGTAACTGCTCTTAAGAGACCAGATTTAATAACCATTCACCTCTTCAGGTTCACAAGACTAAACACTTCCTGAGTAAATAGTAATTTATATGTATTCTGTACAGATTAAAATTAACTGATGAATAACATCTTTACACAAATATAAATGCACATGTGCACACGGGCACACACACACACACACACACACACACACACACACACAAGCTGCACATATGAGGAAATAGTTCCTACAGAATAGACTAATGTTTTTGTCAGTTCTAAAATTCCCTGACATCTGAGTTAGCTGTTGATGGAATAGATTGGAAAAATCACAGTTATCTGGAGGTCTCAGGTGGTCCCTTGGGGTATTCGTAATTGTTTGTGTTCCAAATGGTTGCTCAGCTTGTCTGTTTTCATTTTGATAATATAATCACAATAAGTTTATTGTTTATGTGGATTACAATTACAATGAAAAGAGGCGCGTTGTCCCTTTCAGAGGCTGTGGAACTAAATCGTACTTTTCTCTTATAAACCAGCAGCACAAAACAGAAACAGGCATAAATACACAGTTCCCATGTTCTCTTATATGAGCCCATATTCTCTGCAGAAAAGGAGTTCCCACAATGACAGAATACTATATCTGTGTTTTGTCTTCTTAGGTAAATAAGTTTTTGGATCCTGTTAAATCGATCCACTAAGAGGATAATTTATTGAAAAAGAAGACACAGATTAAGTTTTCTTGTTTTTCTGAAATGAATTAATTCACGGGGCGCTTTATCTTGTTTAGAAGTTGTCTGAACTCAGGAGATGTCACTGGATAATCTTTAATGTGGAAAAAAATAAACTCAGCACAGTGCAAATATACATTTAAATAGCATTGATAAATCAAATTTAAACATCAATACTTGTTAGCATTCCTTTAAAGGCACTCTCATCCAGCTAATGAAAAGCTGGGAGAGCTTCAGAATACTCTGCTGCTATTGATCATGAGGGTGCTAATTTCACTCTTGAGATTGCACTTGGGCCAAAAGTTTCACATTCATATTTTTAAGTAAAGAAAGTAATAATTATAAATTAATGACATCAATTCCATCGAAATGCAATTATTGCAGTCTCACTGAGGGTAGGAAAAAAAATCTTACTCTATCAGTTTTAGTCAGCCTCTCAGTTCCATAAAGTTGTGTGTACGCATGCTGAGAATGGATTTGGAACTACAGAACTGTGACCTCATCTTTTCTTCTTCCTCGTTACATTTGATCACCAGTTGTAGATTTATAAGCATTTTAGAAGTCATCATTAGGAAGCTATAGTTTATATAATTAACAAAGATGACAATTTAATATGTCACAGCCTTAGGTTATTATGCAAAGATGAGTCAACACCATGATTGTGTGTGCGTGTGTGTGTGTGTGTGTGTGCGTGCGTGTGTGTGTGTGTGTGTGTGTGTGTGTGCGTGTGTGTGTGTGTGTGTGTGTGCAGAGGCATTACTTTGGAACAAATATCCAAGTAGAATGGCCAGGTTATTTCTTGTTAGTTTTTTTTTTTTTTTTTTTTTTTTTTGTCATTCTGATCATGCTTGCCTGTGTTTCGCCTAGGCTTCCATTCAACAGGAAACAGCAGGCAATTCAACTGTGTTTCTAGATCTTTCCATGTGCATTCTAAATGGACATTATGGAAAGTCAAAACTATTATTTTTAAACCCAAATATGCATCTGCTATGCTCTTCAGGTACAATCAAAGATGCTTCAAGCGTTTTCAATCTACAAAGGAAGTCAGCTTTATTTAGCCTCAAATCCAATTTTTCAGAATCCTCTAAAGTCGATATGAATATGTTAATTTAGTTTTATCATCATAACCACATAAGTACTTATAAATATCTGCAGAATCCACGTGTAGACATACATATTTTAGCATTATTGAAAGTCTTATGAATCTGTTGAGTTGGTAGTCTTGATAACTTTAAAAGAACTCTAAATTCTTCACGAGAAATATACTAACACAGTGTTCTTCAAAATGTTTATTATGATGTTAGTGAAAATATATCCATTTAATATGTAAAATCAGTAATTCCACTATTTGATCTTAAGTTATATTTCTTTATTTGAAATTATTTTGTTCTGATCATCAAGTTTCGTTATTTACATTTTAAACCAATGAAACGTTCTGGCTTTGCCTGTCATTTAAACTTCCAGCAATATCTCTTATTGAAATAATCAATGACTGAAACAAAATTAAAAATTAGAAAAATCCCAGGTATACTTATGTTTCAGCAAATCTTATCAAATTTTCGGTTAAAACTTCAACTCATTAACTGATCCACTATACTTTAAAACATTATGTTTTATATAACATATGTTTACACTTTACAAAACTGTCACTTGTCAATAAACAAATACGCATAGAAAATGCCCATTTGAAGGAACATTCTTAGAACAGTGGAAGCTTGTAAAATCCCAAGATGCTGACAACCTCATATGCCAGCTGCAGACAGAGAAACTGATGAAAATGCAGTAATTCCGAATTTTAATATAATATCAACCACGTCAGCAACATTTTGAAGAGCAGCTGCCAAAATTTCAATCCAACTGAATGGATAATGCTATTTTTATATTCGGTTCTCTTCGAGCAAATTAGACTTTGCCCCTCCCCCTCCCTATGGTAAGTTTTGCCTTATCAACAACAACAAAACTTCTGACTGAGTGCAATGCAGTGAATTTTCCTTGTTTTTAATGAAAGACTAATTATATGGATGAAAGATATACATACCACAACACTGCCGACGAGAAAAACTGAAACAAATATTTGTCATTTGAAATTTGATATGTTCCATCGCAGGTTAAGTAACACTTAAAACAACATTTTTCTGTGCAAATTAAAATCATAATACATGGAATGTTGCTTCCTTATTCAATTTCTTGTAAACCCTAGCAAAAAATTAAATTTGACAGTATGTTTTGTGTTGAGACAGATACATGTCATGCAACCTCCTTGGAATGCCTTAAAATATAAGATAAATGGTTTTATGGCACTATAGATATGAATAAATGGTTGCACATGAGTAGCAAGATTCCAGAAATATAATAGAACAGGGACCATATATGTTGATTGTCACATAAGACAATGAGTGACACCTGGGCTGCAACTACTACAAGCATAGTTGAGAGAGACTCCTGGATAGTGATTTTTTATGATGACTGTTTCCATTCTTATGTCTCCAATCTACATTTCACACTCTTCCTGGAACGATCTCCATAAGACCCATCCAGGGTAACACATCTAGTTAAAGCCACTCTATAGCTATGGAAGACTTTAGAGTAAAATCGAAGTCATGAAGATCTTTCTTTTTCTTACTTATTCTTTAATCTTTTAAAGTCCAGACTTTATCCCCCTCCCTGCCCATTCTCTAACTGTTCTTCATCCCATACCTCCTTTCCCCCTGCCCCATCTCCAAGTGGATGTCCCCTTCCCTCCCCAACCACACCAAATCTCCCCACTCCCTGGGGTCCCAAGGCTCTTGAGGGTTAGCTGTATCTTCTCTGACTGAGTCAAGACCCTGCAGTCTTCTGCTGTATGTGTGTTGGGGTCCTCACATCAGCTGGTGTATGCTGCCTGGTTGGTGGCTCAGTGTCTGCGAGATCTAGGGGGTCCAGGTTAGTTGACACTGCTGGTCTTCCCATGGGGTTGCCTTCCTCCTCTGCTTCTTTCAGCTTTTCCCTAATTCAACCACAGGGGTCACCAGCTTCTGTCAATTGGTTAGGAGTAAATATCTGCATCTGACTCTTTCAGCTGCTTGCTGGGCTTTCCAGAGGGCAGACAATAAGAATGGCTAAGATAAAACACTCAGGTGACAGTACATGCTGGCAAGAATGTGGAGAAGAGGGAACACTCCTCTATTGCTGGTGGGATTGCAAACTTGTACAACCACTCTGGAAATCAATCTGGAGGTTCTTCAGAAAACTGGAAATAGATCTACCTGAAGACCCAACTATACCACTCTTGGGCATATACCCAAAAGTTACCCCACCATGTGACACGGACATGCATTGCACTATGTTCATAGTGACCTTATTTGTGATAGCCAGAAACTGGAAACAACCCGGATATTCCACAACAGAAGAACGGATACAGAAAATAAGGTTCATTTGTACAGTGGAATACTACTCAGTTAATAAGAACTGGATATCCTGAGTTTTGCAGGCATATTGATGGAACTAGAAAGCATCATGCAGATCTTTCTAACCTAGAGCCTGCCTACCTTTCATTCTGTTTTATGTTACTCTGCCATTAGATCCCTACAACTGTACTCCTGCATAAAACACCCTTTTTTATTTTGTAAACACGTGTCACTCTTTGGAATCTACTCATCCTTGCACAATCATGTTTTACCGTGTAAATTCCTAAGCAGAAGTTCTGTGGGTAGGATCCTAAGGGAGTCTTAGGACATGATTTCAGCACTTGGTAGCCCTGTAGCCTAGAATAAATAGCTTAACACTCTGAGCCAAACCACATGAGATGATTTTTATCATTTACTATACCAATAACCATAATGTATAATCTCAAGGTTTGCTGAGGAGCAATAGACATTCAATAAATTCTTCAATTTTATCTTAAGAGGGTAATAAAATTTATATTGTTTGAAGAAACGTTTTCTGTAAATATTTGCTTTAGTGAATATAGTTATATATAGTAGCCCTCCCTCCTTCACACACTTACACAAAACAAAATTTAAAAAAATTAAAATAGAACTGTTGTAGAGAGCCGTATGTCCATGGGAAGACTACTTTGTTTTGGAAAGTTCAACATTCCATTTTAAAAATAAGTACTGATTATATGTTAACATAGTTATTTTTCAAATTTGAGACAAATTATGAATCCAATGGTATTTTTATTATATGTCTAATACATTAACCTGAAAATCTTCAACATTTTATTTAATTCATGATCATTTGAAAAGTGTCCAAATCACTGCCTCTGGGCTTTATCCATGGTCAAATCTTATTTAATGTATGAGAAATTATGCTTGTCATTCACAGAAGGATTTCTCCTATAAGGCTGAATTTAACATTCAGTCTGTTAAAGCCCAGTCAAGATGGAAATGGCCAATGAGTGATCTAAGCTTTTATTATAGGTGTTAGACCTTTCTATTCAGCCTTTAGATCCTTTGAGATATATATTTACATATAAATATATATGTAAAGCATATATATGTATGTGTGCATATACATACATATATACTGATCATAACTTATTATTATTCAGCCTTTAGATCCTTTGAGATATATATTTACATATAAATATATATGTAAAGCATATATATGTATGTGTGTATATACATACATATATACTGATCATAACTTATTATGTATTGTAAAACATTTACTATGCCCACAGCATTGAATTCTCATGAGCATCCAAAATGAATCTTGCATGATATTCTAGTCCTCAGTGAACTTAAAAAGAGGTTACTTTTCTTTCTTTGCTGAGTTTACTGAGAAAATATCCATTTCCAAATTACATCTTCAAATGTACCAAAGCTTCTACAGGTGAAGCATGTTTTGAAATCCATATTCTCTAATCTCATTCTCTGATGTTCTCTCATAGAAAGATAACTGAAAATGAGCGATTTCAACAGCAAGTGGAGTTGTGCTTTTACCTAGTCTTGGGCCAAATCTGGCTTTTTTTTTGAAGAAATTGGACACATAAGATAATTAACTGAGACACTCTGATACATGTACCTGTCTTTGAAGTGTGAAGCTTCAACATACACATTGCACACAAATAAAACCAGACATGTAACATGAGTATAGTATGCTACTTTGCTATAATATTTATATAGTAAGTGTTATAAGAAGCATACTAGTATGGTTTGAACATACATTAACCACTCTATATATTCCTATAAGGATTTACAATAACAAACTCCATTTGCCTCATTAATGACGCCCTGATCAGAGGGCTGCTCGTCACCGCTCCCTGTCCCACGTGAGCTTCCTGTTACTTTTACACTATATATATATAGTGTTTTCTGAAACTACAAATAATTAACATCATGAAGTCTTCCCATATACTTCCATTTCTAAGGCAATGTTAATTCTGCACCTTAATATATGTATGTTTAACTGAACTCCAAAGACAGTTTAGCTAACTTATTTGATTGCAAGGTTTGCTTCCTAATAAATGTGAGGGTAAGGGTCGTACTTGATTTATTTTTCTGTGTTCAAATATCAGGTTATTGCCTGGGAGAAAAGCTTCATTTAAAGAAAATGTTTCTAATGAGCACCTGAGGGAGTGAGTGTGTGATTAGAAGAGTGACATTGAAGACAGGGAGAAAAGTCATTCCGTGGGAGCAGGAGCGGGTGCGAACTAGCACAAGAATAGACTAATTTCATGTAGATATGTGTAAGGACATGATTGGAAAAGTTGAGGTGCCAGATTATGAGCTTGCATGAGAATTTGCATTTTGGGAAATAATATAGTATGAGTGTTATCTGGTCCAAAATGATAAAGAGTTTAGGCCATTTGGCAATAAACACTCAAGATATTAATTTTGAAGAATTCATTTTGTTTCCTTAACAAAGCCCTTGATCCTTAGAAAGAAAGGCTGACTTCTTTAATAAACCCGAAACAGGACCATACATAAAGGATAGTGCTGATATCATATGAAACTCACCTCACCCTGCTGCCCACAAATGGTGACTCCTGCTTTGAAGAAGTAATTTATAAAGTGTTAACTTTGAGCCCTGGGTAAGCAAGTGTCTTGTGCAGGGCATGAACTCTACATTCTGAAACTCATTCTTATTATGGCAAATAACAGAGCAAGGAGAGAACTGCAGCGACATTAAACCGACTAAGGTCAAAGTTCACCAGCAAAGTGCCACCATACATTAGCATTTTATGTATCATTTTATTTTTCCCACTGTGCTTCACTAATCATCTTAGCTATTTACCTTCGCACATGCACAATTCACGATTTGCATCTGCAAATATCTCTTCCTATCTACATCTGGCCACCTGCAGCATAATTAACTAACTGAGACTCTTTGACATTCTAAGGTGCAAACAGTTTCCTAGCTCTAATATTGGTGAGTCCGCAAATATTAAAAGTTTATGCCCGATTCTTTCACTTAAAAAAATTACGGTTTTGCCTCCATCAGAAGTTCCTCTACTTTGCATTCTCTCTTTGATATTTTATTAATCATTTTATTTGTTTACATTTCAAATGTTATCCACCTTTCCAGTCTCCCCTCCCAACAAACATGCCACCCTAACTAAAGCCCTCACCTTGGCCTCTAAGGAGGCACTCTTCCCCCACAGAGGCTCTTTTTCTAGTGTTGTTAATCTGGAAGTACTTTGGAAATGCTCTGATTATTTCCCTCATATTGGAAGCACTAAATACAGCTGCTGAAGATGAGGTTGGAGACTGATGTTTTAAGGTATAGTATCTTTTGAAGATGATCCAAGCTAAGCATAACCTAAACACATAAGTATGGGACTTCTTTTCCAAACCAGATCCCCATTGAGAAGTCATCCACCCCCACAGACTCATAGACTTAGTAGAAGGTCCTGTTCTCTTTGACTTAATTTAGGGTAATTCTACAGCCTTAGCTGGAGAATTTCCCATAGGATAGATTTGACCTTTTCCTAAGTTAGCATTTAAGCCCCATCTTCTTCTCCCCAATCCTAGTTAAATTTGTGGTGAAGTAAGAAAACAAACTCCAAAGTGGTCTGCATACTAATTTTGCTTCAGAGTTTGTCTGTAGGAACGTTGACCTTCTACAACAAACAAGGAAGATACAATGTCCATTTAAGACAATTTTGGTTTTAGAAATCTTGAAAGCTAATGTAATCCATTGAAATCACATAGAAATCCTGAACATAGCCTCGCAGAACCAATCAAATAATGTTACAGAGCCCTAGCAATCAGCATTAAAATAAAATAAACTCTGAAGATATGATGTAATCTTTCTCACAGGTTCCATTCCCAGCACTTGCATAGGGTGGCTTATAACAGTTTGTAAGTCTAGCTCCTGAGGACACTGGACACTCACTTTTGTTATTCTTAGGACACTGTATATATGCACAAATAATCCCTTCTCCAAAACACACACACACACACACACACACACACACACACACACACTTTTCAAAATAGAATAAACTTTTAAAGATTTATTTATGTTTTATTTATTTATTTATTTATTTATTTATTTATTTATTTATTTATTTATTGTATGTGAGCACCCTGTTGCTGTGTTCATACCCAATGGGGTGGCTGGATATTGAACTCAGGACTTCTCGAAGATCAGTCAGTGTTTTTTAACCATTAAGCCATCTCTCAACCCCATACAAGTAAACCCTAAATAAACAAAGACCCTCTGAATTTCATAGTAGATGCAAGTGCTTGCTGGGAGAGAATGACATCCTAAATTCAAATTTCCAGAACTGATATTAAAGGACAAACATGATCTACAGTGTTACTGTAACAGGACTGGAAATGGAGAAGAGATACAGAAAAATTACGTGAGCTTGCTGGACACTAGTGTAGTTCTAGGTTCAGTCAAAGACTCTGGCCCATGTGAGTGTGCACAGAAATAACACAGAATACCGTGTGAAATCTACCTGCCTCTATACTCATGTATGTACACATATTCCAGCATGTATGTGTTCATATATCCTGACTATGTTCATCATATACACACACGCATGCACACATACACGCACACACACACACACACACACACACACACACACACAATCCAACAACAAATCTGAGGAACACTTCAAATCACAATCATTCCAACTCTTATCTACTGCTGTACTCCCCACTCCTAAACATTCTTTTCAGGAGGCAATAAAGAAAGTGATAGTTTTTTTTTTCATGTCAAGTTCAAGATCTTACAGACTTCATAAGTAATCAAAACTTTGACGATTTACCAAATTATCTATAAAGAATCCTTGACAGACATTTTGGCAGGTGAGAGGACTCTACTGTATTTTTTCACATGTATATCATAAGCAACTTTTCTCATGTGGTGTCAGAAGCCATCTGTACTGCCAAATAAAGGTGGAAACAATATAGTTCTCCATTTCACAGGTGAACATGAAATGACTAGTTTACATATTACCATAGAATTATGATTTGCATCCTCAATGCTGCCCGTGTGGTTTGTGCTTGTGTGCCAAAGACTTAGTTGTCAGCTGATGAGATTTGAAAGGTCACTGGTTGTAAAGACCCTGGCCCCATCCATGACTGAATTCTAACTTTCCATTTATCATCTGGTGGCATTACTGAGAACAGGGAGAAACTTAAGGAGGTAACACCTACTTAGAGGAAGTAGGTGGCTGGAGTTATGGCCTAGAAGGTCGTACCTTAAGCTCTTCAACTCTCTTCTGTCTCTGCTTACACAGAAACATGATATGAGTAGCTTTTCTCTACAACCCTCTCCCACCTGTGTGTTCCTGTTTGGTCTGAAAACCTCTGAAGGTCTTATCCCTACTTCAAGTTTATGATTTCAGGAATTGTGCTGTCTCAAATGAAATTAGATTAATCCACTCAGGGAAAAACAAGAGTGCAGATTCAAATACTGGCGTAAACTGTTACTTAAGTTACTCAGTGATGAACTGAGAGCCAGAGGACTTCCAAATGGAAGAATTTGCTTTATATTCTGGTAATCATGAATTCATAGTCTTTGATATGAATAATCCCAAGTGACGCTGTTGCTGCTGAAATCTTGTCTAAGGGAAGAGACAGTTCCAACCCCACATCCAGGAAGGATGTAGGGAGTGCTTCAGAATCAAGATTTAGTTTACAAAGTGCTGTTATTTTACTTAAATGTCCAAGTGAAATTGACAAACTAACATGAAAATTATTTCAGCAAAGATTTTACATCATTCTGGAGATAACTTTTTCAATGGTATCCAAATATATTTACCTGACAATGATAATATAGTAGCAACAATCAGAAACTTAAATGTGCAAACCTCCTGACTTTACACATAGTCAAGATTTCTGGATTTTGACTTCAAATTCTGAGAGATAGCCAATCACTTTCTCAAATGCTAATTGGTCTTTCTGTAGCTATTCACGAGATGGATGCTTCTAGCATGAGCAAAACGCCAGTGCAGTGTGAAACAGTTTTTCTGATGGCTTTTCTGGTGATAAGAAAGTGCTCTGTTACAGTGTTCTGTACCGAGAGCTCTCTGTGCTAAAACTTGGACTCTAGGTCAATGTCATTGGAAAGAGATAAAGTCATTAAGATGTGGGAGTATAAGAGACTATGCATGCCCTTGAATGTGAGCACTCCCTGTGACTCTCTGTGTTTCCTGATTTGTGATAACTTAGGTTTTCAATCTTGTTGCAATCCATGAATCTAACAATGACATCAATTAATCATGGATTGAGACTTCTAGAATATTGAGCCAATCTTACCTTATAGATTGATTCTTTCTGGTATTGTTGTAGTAGCAGAAAGCTAATTTAACTATATCTCACATTTTGAAAACTATTCATGTCCAAATAAAAAGGACAAATAGCCATGAGGGCCAGGCTCCACCTTCTCCCTGACTAATTAACCCTCCTTTTTCTGAATTTATTTACATTTAATCACAGGACTCCGTGTAAGATTGAAGCAATATGTTCACCTATAAGTTAAGACATGGCAGTTGGGAGAGATGAATATTTTAATTATTTTAGAGAATTGAGAATTAAAAAATAATCAGAATGAAGTCCACATCTATGAATATACTTGGACTTGCTGGACATTTGGACATTTCTTCTGCAACATATGTTACAGTGGCCATCTGCAGTTATGCGGTATGTTGTTCTTGCTTGTACGCATGTGAAAAAGTGGTGCCAAAGTACTGTTAAGGTTTACAAGTTTAAGAATAGGAGAAATGCATCAGTTGTTAAGATCTTTCTCTGAGCATGGAGATGACCAGAGTTCAGTTCCTAGAATGCATGTCAGGGAGCTCAGACTTAATGGTAACTGCAGTTCCATGGGGAATCATATGAGTCTAACCTCCACAAACCCCTGCACTTATATGCATAGAACACTCATGCCCCAAAATATACTTCTTTGATTAAAAGTTTTAAAAATCTTTACAGAAAATTAAAGTTCAAATATTACATTTACATTTATTCCTTGACAAACATCCAGTTTTAATAGCACTGAGCATGTCAATCATGGCCTGAGGGTCAGCTGAGGTTTCAATGTAAGACTGTGAGTAAACTGTATTTATGCTAGGGCTGGAGAATAATTTAATGGTAGAGTCCTCCTAGCATGTATGGCATGTTGGGAATAGGTCAAAGGTAGGGCCCTTCACATATACACAAATCTCTGGCTCTGCTTCTTAAGAAGAGAAACAATCAGGTGTCGTGCACATGCTGCTCCTGTGTGGTTTAGTATGAGCTGGTAAAAGTATAACGATCTTTCCTTGTTGAGGCAAATCACGTATTCCACCATACACGCAAATATACTCAATGCTTCCTAGATATGGATCAAGTACACAGCCATTTTCATAATCATTTTCTTTGGGAGAAAATCAATTTACCTGCTTAAGTCAAATATCAGTGATATAGACAATGTTTTTCTCACATAAAAGTGGACACCAAGCCATGTATCTCTGTAGCATAATCATTTTAATTAGAAATGTTTGTATGGGGTGAGGAAGTAGAAATAGACCAATGTTGTAAACCAGATGAAAACATTTTTAAAACAGAACGTTAATTATTTTCAAAATATATTATTGCTATAACACAAGGTTTTTATATAGTTTCATAGTTGATCAGGATATGAAGTACCCTGATTTAACTTCAAAAAGTCTATGCAGTGAGGCTGGTCTTGAAATCTTTTTTCTTTTTCAAATTTCTTTTTTTTTCTTTCATTTATTGTCTGTTTTCTTTATTTACATTTTAAACGTCACCCCTTCCCCCGGTTTCTTCTCTGGAAACTAAATATCCTATACTTCTCCCCCAGCTTCCATGAGGATGCTCCCACACCCATCCACCCACACACAGCCTCCTGCCTCCTACCCTCCCCAGCATTACACTACACTGGGTCATCGAGCCTTCATAGGACCAAGGACCTCTCTTCCCACTGATGCCCAACAAGGCCATCCTCTGCTACATATGCAGCTGGAGCCATGGGTCACTCAGATGTACTCTTTGGTTCACAGTTTAGTCCCTGGGAGATCTGGGGGGAGGGCTAGTTGGTTGATATTGTTGTTTTTCCTATAGGGTTTTGCTTTCAACTCATTTAGTCCTTTCCCTACTTCCAGTCCAATGGTTGACTGAGAGCATCCTCCTCTGTTTTGTCAGGTTCTGGCAGAGCATCTCAAGAGACAGCTATATCAGGCTCCTGTCAGAATGCACTTCTTGGCATTAGCCAATAATGACTGGGTTTGGTGACTGCATTTGGGATGGATTCCCATGTGTGGCAGTCTATGAATGGCCTTTCCTTCAGTCTCTGCTTCACACTTTTTCTCCATTTTTCCTTCTGTGAGTGTTTTGATCCCCCTTCTAAGAAGGACTGAAGCACCCACACTGTGGTATTCCTTCTTCTTGAGCTTCATGTGTCTGTAAATTATATCTGGGTATTTTGAGCTTTTGGGCTAATATTCAGTTATCAGTGAATGCATACCATATGTGCTTTTTGGGGATTGTGTTACCTCACTGAGGATGATATTTTCTAGTACCATTCATTTGCCTAAGAATTTGATGAAGTCATTGTTTTTAATAACTGATTAGTATTCCACTGTGTAAATGTATCATATTTTCTATTAGGGACATTTGGGTTTCTTCCAGCTTCTGGCTATTATAACTAAGGCTGCTATGAACAGAGTAGAGCATGTGTCCTTGGTATATGTTGGAGCATCATTTGGGTATATGCCCAAAAGTGGTATAGCTGGGTCCTCAGGTAGTACATGTACGATTTTTGAACTCTTGATCCCCTGTCTTTACCCATTAAATGCTAGGATCAAATTACATACCAAAAACTGAGGATTCCACACAGTTATACTCTGGGCTCCTCAGGAGTGGGAACCTAGGTATCTGGGACTCACTATCCTACTCTCGTCATGTGAGAGAGCTAACTGTTGACTCTGGTGAAATATCCACTCTTGTGGATATAAGCATGTGTGTTCTTCATTCCCCATATTCTTTTTCATTATTCCACTCTTAGGGCTTCTTCTTCTTCTTATGCCTGAGCTGCTTCTTATATTTGATATTTTTAATTACTTTCTCTCTGATAATATACCTTTTTTTTATTCCACTACTTTTATTTGTATAGACAAATTTGCTGCCAATGATGATCATACAAATTTATCATTTTCATCCCTATTAGGAAAAAGTCCAAAAGATGTTAATCCATTGAAGACAATTTATTTTAGGACAGCATGGTGATTTCTAATCAAATCAGCTGCATCCTTAGAATTATGTCGTATGAACAAAATTTTAAATCATTATCAATATTGAAGAGCAACTTACTTTTCTCTCAAGGTTTGGCTGTGACAGCATCTTTGAGAATAGGGCTCTGAAGCAACTAAGATTACACTGAGATTTCTCACCAAGAAATGCTTGACGTGAAAACCATTTTCTTAGACGTGTTCTGGAGACGTTTAGGATATGGAAGGAAAAAGTTCATGTTGGACAGTGGGAGAGCTTAGTACGTCTCCCCAAAGTGGCTTTTTGTGAAGAATTCTGAATTACTTCTTCAACCTGTCTTTTTCTCCTGAACATATATACACATATGGTAGATTCATTGCCAACCATATACATTTGAAGAGATTCAAGGAGAGAAAGATTTGAACTTCAAAAGACCCAATGTGTGTCAAGATAATATTATCAATGGAAAATCTAGAATCCGAAAATTAGTGCTTTCTTCAAAGCACAGCTGTTGCTTCATGCTGGATTTTCCTAATCATTCCATTGGTTTCTATCTGCCAGTGCCTTCATTACTTCTCACAGTGAAAGGTCTTGAAATTCTGCTCTCTGGTCATAAATCAACCTCGCTCTATTGCTGTATTTTAATAACTCATTAGCTTTCATGTTATTTCTCTACCTCTGATACAACTGATAGTCCTTAGATCCTATGTGAAAGAATTTAGAGTAAACACTATAAATTGGAATCAACATTAAGAAAATTGTATTCTCAAACAATAAAAAATAAACAGTATATTTTTTGAGCTGAACATGCACAGATAACTTGTTTGTAATAAGTAGACTTCAAGAAAAATTGGTAGGTCTAAACAAATACCATTTTTAACATAATAACATTCTGCTGAAGTCTAACAAAATACTATGTATTTTTTACTAATTTATTTGTGCTACAAGCAAGCATATGCCCCAAGAAACATCATCATAATTAAACATATGGTTGTCTTCTATTGATTGTTTATAATTTCTATTAAGGTGCCACACTTCAGTTTCCTACATGACAGCTGGGCACACATAGGTGTTTAATAACTGCATTGCTTTTTCAAATGCTTTAATAAATGAAAATATGAATAATTATATTCTGTTGAAAAAATGCTTTAATATTCAAGTTCTGGCATGAATATCAAAAAATAACTGAAGTTCCTGAATGCATGTTTGAATATAATCGA
Organism: Rattus norvegicus; assembly: GCF_021556685.1. Lineage (NCBI taxonomy): Eukaryota > Metazoa > Chordata > Mammalia > Rodentia > Muridae > Rattus > Rattus norvegicus. The sequence continues at coordinate 5,067,333 of NC_141552.1, forward strand.
GAACTGAGATACATAGACTATGTTGAGCATTAAAGTAACACCTTCCTTTTCTTCTTCGTTGATGAGTAATAAGAACACATGTTTTCATGTTGCAGAGAGAGACAGAAACAAAGACAGAGACACAGAGACAAAGAGAGACAGGGACAGACAAAGAAACAAACCTGAAACAAGAAAGTCGGCTTGGAGAATTTGCACATAGCCACCGTGTAGGGTGTGAACTGAATGACAGCAGAGACACTAGGGATGGGATGGGAAGCTTGGCTTTGTGACATTCATTTCCAACCTGGGGAGCTGACAGCCAGCCAGGAAGAGATGTGAGAAATTTAACACCATGATATGAGTATCTTTTCTGGTAAAGATATTTCAATATATACAGTTGCCTAGGGTCATATCTGTGACTATTAATTTTATTTATCATATTGTAATGAATTTGCTTATATGTCAAAAGAAATCAATGCTAGTAAATTATTTGACCAGGGAACACACACACACACACACACACACACACACACACACACATACACACACAGAATCAAATCAAACAATCAAACAATCAATCAATCACCTATCACCTATCATCTATTTATCTATCTTTCTATCTCTCTATCTATCTACCTATTGATCTATCTAATCCCCTACGGGGAAAATATCTATAATTAATATCCATAAAATCTGTAATTAACCCAGGTATTTCTAAACCACTGAGCTTATTGACACTGTGAACTCAAATAATTCCTAAATAAACAAGAGAAGAAATTTTATGAGACACACAGAAACAGTTCTCGGAGTTGGGTGCGAACTTCGAATGCTTTCAGAGATGAGGTCATAGCTTCTCTGGTCCATCTTGCATGTAACTTATTGAGATTTTAAATACAGTCAGGATTTTCTCGTTTTTTAAGTTAAAAACTGATTTAAGTACCTCAAGTTGTTTGATCAATGAAAAGGAAAAGATACTCTCACTAGCACACAAGCATAAATTAGCCATATTTATAAAACCTGGTCAGGTAAAATGTTGGGGGAAGGACATCCAACTGCTTGTTTCACTGGCTCAAAGCTACAGGCATTTCTCTCATGTAGCTGTTAATATGCTGTTGCACTTTATGACATTATGTTGGAATGAGATTGGTCGGGGAGCAACCCCCCTCTGCTGTTACATACCATGGCAGATGTTCACCTGCCTGCTCTCCAGGTGAGAACCTTAGCCACCTGCAGCAAGAGGAGCCACAGCTTCGACTGAGAATCCCAACCGCAGCAATACTCTGAGATGGCTGCAGCAGATACGGAATCAGAAGCAAACAAAGCAAGCCTATGTCTGATGGGCAACTGTCCAAATGAAGGAGCCTGTTTAAGACGCTGAATTCGCAGAAGGAATAGACTCATCCCCAACTACCTGTTCTCAGATGCTGTAGCATAGCTGCTGTGTTCTTTAAAATCAATATTCCATCAAAATTAAAATGAAATAAATAAAAACAAGGCAAATAATTGTGCTTCTGAACTAACAATGTTTCAGGGAAAGAGAGGGATGTGATGATTTCAAAGTTGATTGATAACTGAGTTATTCCTCACAAACAAAGCCCTGTGGTTTTTATCCCAAATTTTTACTGAGACAGAATGCCTACAACTTTAATTTAGGGGAAAAATTAACATTTTTGTGCACATTCCATTTCTAACATATTTTATTCTTACTCAACTATCATCTAATTGTATCTTGTCACAGGGAGAACACTGAATGTAAGAGAGGAGAGGTTGTTGGAAGCACAATATTAGATGTGTGTAGAAATTAAATAAATTGAACCAATACTCTATCAAGGTGAACTGAGAGGTAAAGAGTTATGCCTCCTTTAAGGTTCTCATATTCTCTCTGTCAAAAATACTCATGCATTCACACATATATGCTCATATACACATACATGCACATACATGTGCACACACAGGCAGACACTCTCACAGGTACACACATACTCACATTCAAACACATTCTTGTCTAACTTGAAAGGATTCAGAAGTTGAGTAAATTCTGAGAGCAATGCTATCATTAGAAAGACGTGCAAATCATTTCTTATATCATGCCACACATGATTAGGTGTTTATTATGCAACTTATAGTGATACTAAGAGCATCAAAACTTACTTTCTAGTTTCTTCGTTTCCTCAAGTAGCTTCCAGACCTGAAAGATATAAAAAGATGTGAGCAGGGCTGACAGAAGAGATAAGGCGCTCAGATGTAGAAATCATGTCATTTCTAGAATCAATTTCATTACAATACCCGAATAAAAGAGTTCCATTGCTTTGCCAATTATAACTGTCCTTTTGTAGTTAGCCGGGACTCAATAGATTGTAATTTACTTGCAAATTAGTCAGCTTGATCATATCTGCCAGAAAAAGAAAGAGAGGAAATGAGAGAATTTTAGTTACTCGTGCAGCTTGTAACTGGCTGAGCCAAACTCCAGACCTTACAACTATAACCACTAGACACACGCTCATAGGCCCAGCTGAACCAGAAATTAGCATATTTCACAGAATATATCTGTCATTATTACTATAAAATTGGTTCTCAAGTACCTAAACAAAGGTGGGGAGAGAAAGAAACAGCTACACCTTCTAAAAGAAAATTCACATGCACTAACATTTCTCTCTGGCCTTATGCTGTTTTCTGAAAAAGCCCCTAACCAAGGCTAATAAGTACGCAGCCCAGCCTCTATTGCCACCACTCTAGCAGCTAGCATGCTTTCCCAGTGTGCTAATAGTAAAATCAGAATCACTTAACTAAACTCCCAATATGCTTGGACAGTTTTATATAAGAGAAAAGTAATTAGGCCAACCTTGGTCACAACATGTCAGGGAAATAAAAAATAAGATTCAAGAATATAGATTGTATTGTCTCCAGGATGTACATATTTTTTTCTAATTTACAACCTGGTAATGGTAAAATAAAGAGAAAAATGTCAATCTTAATGATTCCAACAAACAATGGAATTCTATAATGCTGTGTACTTGGAATCTATCAACTAGACCACTGTGTTATTTTGAATATGAAGGTAAAATAAAATCCTTGTTTGAACAATAGGCCTTGTAAAGGTGCCAGTTACAAGCTGCACAAGTAACTAAATCTGTGGTTTTAACGAATAAGATAGCTTAAGATAAGCATTCCATTAAAGTGATGAAACTATTTAGTGGTTCATAATCTTTGGGTCAAAATCATTTCGGCAAATTTCTATCTCCAAAAATAATTTGCCTTATGATTCTTTTTGGTTCTTTTTTTTTTTTTTTTTTTTTTTTTTCGGAGCTGGGGACCGAACCCAGGGCCTTGCGCTTCCTAGGCAGCCTTATGATTCTTAACCAGTAGCAAACAGACAGTTATGAAGGAACAACAAAAACTAATTTTATAGTTGGGATCATCACAATATAAGGATCTGTATTAAACGGATCTCTGCATAGGAAGGTTGAGAACAGTGCTTTAGAAGAAGATGAAGCAGAAGTTTAAACATCTTCCTTTAAAGGTATATAGTTTTTCACATAGCACATACAAACAGATGACCTAAGGTAACTCCAAGTTTGCTACTGATATGAATCATAATGGAAATATTTTTTGGAGATAGAGGTGAGATGGCTATATAATTAAGAGTATTTGTCGCTCCTGCAGAATATCTGAGTTCTAGTCCCAGCATCCACATGAGAGTACAAAATCATTTGTAATTTCAGCTTTAGGGAACCAACACCTTCTCATCTCTGAAGGCACTGCACAGATGTGGTGTGTGTACAATTGCATGCAATTAAAACACCCATACGCATAAAATAAAATTAGACCTTATTTTCAAATCAAAGATGAAGGTGCAATTTCCAGAGGAAGACAGAATGTGGTTGACAGTGTATTTTAAGCACATAAATGATCATGTTCATAAGTAACTTTATTTCCCTGAATGTTTACTTGAAAAATTGGTACCATAACTCTATTCTCAAGAACTTAATGGCTACTTATTTTTGTCACTTATTCTCTTTTACACATGGTATTATTGAAAATAGTATATTCCGATTATATTTCCCTCCAACTATTTCTTTTAAAATTTACTCTAAAATTGTAGTAATATTATTATAAGAGGTAAGTAGTTCTATATTTTTTGAGCAGTTGTTACATTCCAGGCAACATGTTTGGATTTATGGTCACATAAAATAGTACTAATCACAATATGGAACATAAGTTCTGATATCACTACATGATGCTGAAAAATGATATTTTCAAATACTATACACCAAATCAATCGTGAAATCAAGTGTCAATGTCACTTTTGATAAACTCCTGTATTATTAGTCATAGGGTTGCCTAGCCACCTATAAATGTATTTTTAGGTTGATTTATTTTACTTTTTATGCATGAATATTTTCCCTCTATGCATTTGGATACACTGTATGCAGGTCTTTTGGATCTCTGGGGATTGGGGTTAGGAAAGGCTGTAAGCAATCACATGGGTGTCCAGAAACAAATCAGTGTTCTCTGCGAGAGCAATATCTCTGAGTCACCTCTCTAGGCTACAAGTGAATTAATGAGTCCTTTTCTATCCCAAACTTTTCTATCTGTTGCTATGTGTTGGTTTGAAAACATTGATTCAGCATTGATAGCTCCTGTCAAATAAAACAGCTAATAAATTATCTTATTCATGGAAGACTTAGATAAATAGATGCACGAATAAATGCCTAACCAGGAAGATAAGTTTCTTTTCTTTCACTGTGCTTTGTACCTACTTTGATAGTACCACATTTTCATATTTAGGACATAGTAAGAGTTGGAGCTGAAAAATGCAAAGCATTCTGCACCAAGGGCTCCAAATTTAGGTCACCTTGGTTCTAATTTCAGGCTAACAAGAGGAAAATCGTGAATAGCTCAGTTCTTTCTCAGGCTCTACCACTGTTGTGGAAAATGCTCCTGTGGGTTCCTTACTGCTGACTGTTTGCACTTCTTCTGAATTGTGCTTCTAGCAATGTAATACCAGGAGCACAGGATTGGCCATAGGGGAAGATCTGTTGAAATTGCCAAGAGGTGCATAACAGAGCCCACCCTTCCCCAGCAGTAAACCTCAGGCACACTTTTTTTACGAACAAAGAACAACATACTATTAGGTATTAGGGAGATCAATCCATTTCAATTCAGCAACAAGCTCCAGTCTCACTGGCACTGGCATAGCGTACCAACAAAAACAATAACATCAATTAATTTATAAACTCTTAACTGTACTAAAGTTGCTTCATGCCTTTTTGGGACTTATAATCACGAGTAGACATCACTAAAATAGTGTTGGAAGCAAAATTCTATGGAAAAAAACTACTTTATTTCTTTCTGCATATAGTACCACTGCTGCTACAAAATTCGGAGCAACTTCCCGCTGATACTGATCCAACTTATGGTTCCTCATCTGCCTCTTCAATAAATAGTGTAGGAGAAACTAATTTGAACTAGTGCTCAAGACTCAATACTTGCTGTGTACTCCTCACTTCCTACTAGTCTAATCTTAGCGACTTATGTAACACATACGAAGCATAAGTGATTACGCTGAGAACGAAGATGACACTAACTTAAATTAAGCAATTTCTAAAGTATCCTCATAGTATCCTGTTGTAAAGTTATTGTTTGTCATTCACATTGATATAGGAAACTCGTGAAAGTAAGAAGTGGTAAGGGAATTTAAAATAGTCACATCTCATTTTCAGTATCAAGTTTTTTGCCAGATTTTTAGTTTTGCTTTAATCATCTTTTAAAACCGAACATTGAGTAAAGCTCTTATAGTTGTAGCAATTTGTATTAATGCTACTTGAAGAATAAAGGAAGATTCTCTCTCTCTCTCTCTCTCTCTCTCTCTCTCTCTCTCTCTCTTGTCTGTCTGTCTCTCTGTGTGTGTATGTGTGTGTGTGTCTGTGTCTGTGTTTCTGTCTATGTGTGTGTGTGTAAGTTTGTGTGAGTGTGTGTGTGTAAGTGTGTGTGAGTGTGTGTGTCACTGTTTGTGTAAGTGTGTGTGAGTGTGTGTGTGAGTGTGTGTCACTGTGTGTGTGAGTGTGTGTGTCACTGTGTGTGTGTGTAAGTGTGTGTGAGTGTGTGTGTGTGTGTGTCACTGTGTGTGTGTGTGTGTAAGTGGAGAGTAGTTACCAGAAGTTAATGTTAAGCTATCCAGTAAGTGCAGTAATATGAGTGAGAGGAAGTCCATGTCAAGAGATTCTCAGAAATGCTGATTAACAAACTTTCCACACTAAATGCCATTGCTTTTGGAGCCATTTAAATTTGCATATTAAAGCAAATGGTGAGTCTCAGAAGTTGAAGTATTTGAGGTTATCCATGTATGGTCTCATTCTGGATTTACAATCTGTCCACACAGAAATATTAGCATTCTATAGTCATCACAGCTGAGACCCTCTCTCACTTGAATAACACAGCACACGTTTTCATTTTCTTGATCACAGACTTCAAGAGAGAAAGTAGAGAGTGAGATTGAAGCAAACAAGTACTGACTCATAATGTTGCCCAGAGTTCAACCTGCTCCTTTTCTTAATGAAGTTTGACCATTTGTTATTTTCTTTTCTTCCAGGGGCCAACATGGACAATAGTTCTTCATCATTTGTTTTTCTAAGAAATGGCAAAGGGACAGAATGACCTGGATGACCATAGTATGGCTGGGCAGGAGATTGGTTGCTTTCTGATAAGATGGAGATAATTCTAGAAGCTTAATGATTTCCTTAGGTTGGAAATGTTGGGGATGCACTTTGCTAACCTTGCTATTTTATTTTGGATTTGTGAATAATGAATAATTTGTTTTAGGGCATTCAAAGGGTTTAAATGTCACAGCAAAGAAAATGACCTTGTCGTTTTAAGTGCCTGGTTAGATAGAATAATCATTGTGAAGGCCAATGGGTGCTTTCATTAAATTAAAAGGTTTTCAGAATATGTTTGAACTTGATAATATTTCCATAATTGTTTTATCAAACATATTAAAGACTTATTGCCTTAATAAATGTTAAAGATAAAATTTAAATGCATATCATTATGTAAAGTGAACATTTCAGTAAATTTTATAAGCATGACTTTTAATGGAGTCTTCTTCATTAAAAAGTTCAGTTTTATGATTAAATACATATTTTAGTTTCAAAGGTGTGGCATTTATTGTATTTATTTCATGTTTTATTTACTATTCTTTCAGTCTCTAAATCAGGTGCATTTGAAGTCACTAGCAAAGAAATACATTTTAGGAAGTAGAATCAGGCCTGTGAAACAATTAGAAAGGACAAAACATCAGTGAAGAACTGGGAAACATAAAACTACTGGAACATTCTTCTAGAGATGGCTGCATCTAAGATATTAGTGAAATCTATGGCAGAGTAGGCAGAAAGAGTAATGTTAAAATGATTTAATTATCAATGCCTGCACTTCCATGGATGGCACTTTGAGCTTTACTTACATAGATTTCATTGAAGTTTGAAAATCAGTTCTGATGACTTCCCCTGTATAACTGAGTTACAGGGCCAGTGTTTCCAGCTAAGGTGGCTTCCTTCTGTATTTTTCTCTGGAGGCTGTGTTTAGCTGATAGAATGTGCTGATAGAGAAGAGAGGGGAGCTGATGCAAACTTCTGGGATAGTCCATGAAAATGGCATAGAAATGTAATCAGTAGCAACCCAGTCCCTGCTCTTGTGAAGTCCTATAGAATACTTCATAGGCAGAGTCTTTCTAAAACAAGCCCAGAGCTAAACTTCTGCTGACAGGATATTTTCACCTTCCCTTTTCTTTTTCTTGGACCAACTTGGGGAATTTTTCTTTCTGCCTGAATTTTACTTGAGAATGCATCATTAATAAATGATTTGCTCATGAGTCTTTCCAAGATGGCACAAAATACACTTTTCAAAAAAGAGGTAATTTCCAACACAGTGTTCTTTATGAAATTTAGAGTCATTTTCTTCAAATACCTGACCTACCTTTTAATGAAATATGAAAAAATAAATTTGATTCATGCTTTTTGAAAAATTTAAACTATATACACCATGGCTTCTAACTTTTCCTTAGCTTAATTTGATTCTTATTTCACTATTCTCCAAATTAGCAATCATTTTGAACAAAGATGTATGAATAGATTCTTCTGATCCTTATCTACCTTCTACCACTGATCCCACTTGTACTGCCAGCATTCGATCTCTTCGATCTCTTCTCCTCTTTCATGGCTTATGTATCATTTTCCCACACCCTGTCCAAATTCATTAGCCTCTGCCAGCCTTTTTTAATTGCCCCCGTTTTATCCATATTTACACACACACACACACACACACACGTGTTATATATATATATATATATATATATATATATATATATATATTGTGTGTGTGTGCATTTGTGTGATTGTGCACACGCATGCAAGGAATCCTAGACAGTATTTTTCTTTTTAATTTTTTATCACCTTGTGTGATATTGTAATTTCTAAATAAATACGATTCCATTGTGTATTTGTACCCCAATTTTATTACTCAATTGTCTGTTGGCAGACATCTAATCTTGTCCACTTACCTTGGTCATGTGAATAGAGCAACAATAAACATGGGTGTGTACATATCTTTGTAATAGAATACAGAGTCTTTGGAGAGATATCCTGGAGTGGAATGGTTGAGACTATGTTAATTGTTTCTTCTGCAGAATACAGATCTCTGTATTGACTCTACTGGTTTCTTCTTCAACCAGGAGAATATAGGAGATATTCTTTCCCCACATCCTTGACAGAATTTGTTGTCAGACTTCTTAATGATAGCTATACAAATGAAGGAAGTGATATCTCAAAATACTTCTAATGTGAACTCCCTTGATGAGGAGGCATGTGCGATGATTTTTAAAATTCTCATTGGCCATTTATGTTTGTTCTTTTGCGAATCATCTGTTCATTTTTTTTAGCCATTTGTTGACTGCCATGTCAGTTTTGGGTTTGGAGTATTTAATTTTTGTGGTTCTTCATAATTTTGGGTATTACCTTGCTTAAAGTTCATAACAACATTTTACCAGCCAGTGGGCTACCTATGTGCTATGCTGCTAGTTTCTTTTGCTGTGAAGAAACTTTAAATAGTGTGTGTGTGTGTATGTGTGTGTATGTCTGTGTTTGTGTGTGTATGTGTGTGTATGTCTGTGTGTGTATGTCTGTGTGTGTATGTGTATGTCTGTGTGTGTGTTTGTCTGTGTATGTCTGTGTGTGTATGTGTGTATATGTTTGTGTTTGTGTGTGTATGTGTGTGTATGTCTGTGTGTGTATGTGTGTATGTGTGTATGTCTGTGTGTGTTTGTCTGTGTATGTCTGTGTGTGTGTTTGTGTATTTCTGTCTGTGTGTATGTGTGTGTGTATGTGTGTGTATGTCTGTGTGTGTGTATGTCTGTGTGTGTGTATGTGTGTGTATGTCTGTGTGTATGTCTGTGTGTGTATGTGTGTGTATTTGTGTGTATGTGTGTGTATGTGTGTGTATGTGTATGTGTGTGTATGTGCGTGTATGTCTGTGTGTATGTCTGTGTGTGTGTGTGTGTGTTGTTGCTTTTTTTGCTTGTTTGCTTAGTTTGGAATTTTGTTTGTATGTCTGATATTATTTTGGTCTACGTTTAATCAGGAGTCAGAAACAAGCAAACAAAACAATGAATATAAGAAAGAAGCAATCTGAAGGAATGCTTGAAGCATGATGTGAATTCCAAATAGAAAGTATATTCAAAGAGAGCTACAGTTCTGGGTTTTGTCCTTACCAATAGGAGCCTAAATGGCTGCCCTCAGAGAGGCCCAACAAGCAGTTGATAGAGTTAGATACAGATACGTAATTCCAACCAATGGGTCGAAGCCAGTGACCCCTTTGGATGCATTAGGGAAAAGATGGAAGAAGCTGAGGAGGGAGGCAAGCCCACAGAAAGACCAGCATCTCAACTAACCTGGGTCCTGAAATCTATCAAACACTGTACCGCCAACGAGGCAGCACACACCAGCCGTCTTGAGGACCCCAGCACATATACAGCAGAGGACTGCCTGGTCGGACTGCCTGGTCGGACTGCCTGGTCGGACTGCCTGGTCGGACTGCCTGGTCCGACTGCCTGGTCGGACTGCCTGGTCCGACTGCCTGGTCGGACTGCCTGGTCCGACTGCCTGGTCGGACTGCCTGGTCCGACTGCCTGGTCCGACTGCCTGGTCCGACTGCCTGGTCGGACTGCCTGGTCCGACTGCCTGGTCGGACTGCCTGGTCCGACTGCCTGGTCGGACTGCCTGGTCCGACTGCCTGGTCGGACTGCCTGGTCCGACTGCCTGGTCCGACTGCCTGGTCCGACTGCCTGGTCCGACTGCCTGGTCGGACTGCCTGGTGGGACTGCCTGGTCGGACTGCCTGGTCCGACTGCCTGGTCGGACTGCCTGGTCGGACTGCCTGGTCCGACTGCCTGGTCCGACTGCCTGGTCGGACTGCCTGGTCCGACTGCCTGGTCCGACTGCCTGGTGGGACTGCCTGGTGGGACTGCCTGGTCGGACTGCCTGGTCCGACTGCCTGGTCCGACTGCCTGGTCGGACTGCCTGGTGGGACTGCCTGGTCGGACTGCCTGGTCCGACTGCCTGGTCCGACTGCCTGGTCGGACTGCCTGGTCGGACTGCCTGGTCCGACTGCCTGGTCCGACTGCCTGGTCCGACTGCCTGGTCGGACTGCCTGGTCGGACTGCCTGGTCCGACTGCCTGGTCCGACTGCCTGGTCCGACTGCCTGGTCGGACTGCCTGGTCGGACTGCCTGGTCCGACTGCCTGGTCGGACTGCCTGGGCCGACTGCCTGGTCCGACTGCCTGGTCGGACTGCCTAGTCCGACTGCCTGGTCCGACTGCCTGGTCGGACTGCCTGGTCCGACTGCCTGGTCCGACTGCCTGGTCCGACTGCCTGGTCGGACTGCCTGGTCGGACTGCCTGGTCCGACTGCCTGGTCCGACTGCCTGGTCCGACTGCCTGGTCGGACTGCCTGGTCCGACTGCCTGGTCGGACTGCCTGGTCCGACTGCCTGGTCGGACTGCCTGGTCGGACTGCCTGGTCGGACTGCCTGGTCGGACTGCCTGGTCGGACTGCCTGGTCCGACTGCCTGGTCGGACTGCCTGGTCCGACTGCCTGGTCCGACTGCCTGGTCCGACTGCCTGGTCCGACTGCCTGGTCGGACTGCCTGGTCGGATTGCCTGGTCCGACTGCCTGGTCCGACTGCCTGGTCGGACTGCCTGGTCGGACTGCCTGGTCTGGCTCTAATTAAAGAAGATGCACCTAACCATTGAGGGACTTGAGGACCTAGTGAGGTGGGGACATCCACTTGGAGATGGGGGAGGATTTGTGGGATAAGGAACAATCAGAGGGCAGATCGTGAAGTGATAACAACTGGACTGTAAAAAAAAGATTGAATTAATAATAATAGATAAAATAAAATACAAATAAAATAAATATAAAATATATTTTAAAAAGAAATCATCTCCTTACGCCATGATTTTCAAAAAGTAAATAATCTCAGTGTTTTTTAAATTTTTACATCATAAAATGAAATCAACATGCTATCTACTTGCTTTCATCGTAGTCAGAATAAAAAAATGACAAATCCGAGGGCTGTGATTAAGGGACTTTTAGGTAAATTATTTTCTGCCTAAGCAAGAGTGCCTGAGCTAAGGTTATTAGCATATATGTAAAACCAGACATGCCAAAGAGAACCTATAATTCTACCTCAGGAAAAGAGCAGATAGTACTCTCGTGATATATTGATAACCCACCAATTTTGCCTAATCATTGAGTTCATGTTCAGTGAGAGATTCTTTCTCAAAAAAATGAAATGGTAGCAATCAACTGAAGAGGACACTGGCCATCAACCACCTGTGTCTACACATTACATATAAGCAGAAATATACAACTGCCTATCTTCACAAATATCATATGCACAAAAATGAAAGATAGCAATATTTGCAATATCTCAGAATGGACAACAAATGGTTAGTTTTCTGCTCAAATATTTTCTCAAATACCTCCCTCTAGGTGAACATAGTTTGTGTTGTGACACACAGTAGCTTGTATAGGAAGATAAAATGTGCTTATGAGGAGAAACTCCCTAGTAAGAAGTCTTAGTTTGAAGTAGAAGAAGAAAATTTCAAAACCTGAGGAAAAGCCAAGGCGAAGAAGATGGAAGAAGGTAAATAGTTAAGCATATATGGCAGCACTTGGTTTTAAACCTCAGTCCCAAGTGGGTAGCACTATAAACTGTTATATTATGTGGAAGACAAAATGTGCGCTCTGGAGGTGAGGTAGTCACTGCCTGCAGAGGCCAGAGTATGGTTAGGAAGCTGTGATATTCAGCCAGAAAAGGGAGCACAAGTGATGGTAAAGTTGACCACAGTGAATGGTGATTCACTTAACTGTGCCCGTGTGATCTAAAATTTCAAATAAATATTTTTTAAAAAGATAGTGACAAAACTTATTCCAGTTGGCTTGCCAGTTGGTGGAGAATGCCAGCCTGTGCTGGGAGCATGGCAAACCCTAAGTCCTCCAGGGTCAAACAGCTTTGGGGGATACTTGTGTTTTTGGATCTATGTATCTGTTCATCTGGTTGGCTATATCTGTTATATCCTTTAAAATATATTTTATAACAAATTGAAAGTATATGAATTTACCAAAGTATTGGGAGATATTGCCATTAACTTATTTAAACTTCAAGAATGAGTTGAGGGCGAGGGTTGGGGATTTAGCTTAGTGGTAGAGCACTTGCCTAGCAAGCACAAGGCCCTGGGTTCGGTCCCCAGCTGCAAAAAAAAAAAAAAAAAAAAAAAAGAAAAAAAAAGAATAGGTTGTGGGAAGCCCAATTTATAGTTAGTTTACTAAGTCAGGATTTGATATTAGGGAATAAGAAAGGCAGGTCTTATGGGTTTAGCTCTCAACCTGTTGATTTTGATTTCCGTACAGATAGTAGAAGGGATGGCTTGAATCAGAGAACATCCACCTGGTGTCTATACCATGACTTCACCACTAAAACAGTGTTCAGGAAAAGCTATTCATAAACATGCACACATATACTTATGGAATTCTTCTGTGGTCCTGTACTGAAAAAGTAAATTAAGAAGAAGGTGAATAAAGGAATCTGAGTACATTGGCACCTAAAGAAGACAGGAAAAAAACATTGGCTTTAGTTTAGGCCATAACAGTTACTGGGTTGAAGGTTATTTGTAAGTTCACCAATGACTTATAGAGCACTCCAAAAAGAACAACTCCATCACTTCCTAAAACATGTCTCCTGAGATACTTGGCATAGTGAGAAATGAAGTGTTGGAGATTACACCTTCTTGTACTGGTCTTACGCTTAACTCCATTTTCTGTCTGTGCAATAGCAAGTTTTCAAACTCTCACATCCTGAATAACTCATTGGGACTTCCACTGACTTTGACCATTACCCACATATATAAGCAAAAAGCCTCTTGATTCAATAACTCTAGCAAATGTTACCAGATCCCCCTGACTCACACCTGGTAATGTGATTGCATTTTTTTTTTCTTTTCTTTTTTTCGGAGCTGGGGACCGAACCCAGGGCCTTGCGCTTGCTAGGCAAGTGCTCTACCACTGAGCTAAATCCCCAACCCCGATTGCATTTTTTTTTTAAATAGGTTTTGTGTTGCCTTACTCCCAAGCTTCAGTTCTGAAAGTTCTTATTGGGCATTATAGGTGTGCTAGTCTTTAACAATTACAGAATGAATTAATTTTATATTTTAATACCAGTAGACCAAATTGTTGTGTTTGAGGAAATGAAAGAGGTTTATGTGAGAGAAAAATTGGAGGCTTAGCTCTGCCAGAGCTCTACTGATACAGATGAGGATCATTGCAGATGACTGATGGACTGAACAAAGGGACCCCGAAGGAGGAGTTAGAGAAAAGACTGAAGGAGATGAAGAGGTTTGCAACCCCATAGGAAGAACAAGATCAACCAACCAGACCCCACCAGAGCTCCATTCCTTATATTATCTGTACGGAAATGAAAATCAACCAATAAATACACATGGAGGGATCGATGACTCCAGCCACACATGTAGCAGAGGATGACATTGTCCAGCATCAATAGGAGGAAAAGCCCTTGGTCCTGTGAAGGCTCCTTTCTCCAATGTAGGGGGATGCCAGGGCATTGAGTTTGGAGTGGGTGGGTGGGAGTGGGAGCATCTTCATAGAAGCTGGGAGAGTAGGAGGAGATATTGGAGAGGAGGAAAGGGGATAGCATTTGAAATGTAAATACATAAAATATCCAAGAAAAATAAAATTAAAAATTAATTTTGAAAGTGCACATAACCTCCATCTTTTATAATAGTAAAGGATCACAGACACCATTCTCCATTGTGCCTAATATTTTTGAGAGCTGACACATTCTCAGAAATTAACTTCATTGTTTTCTTTCAGTATGAAGTAAGAACCATTCTTGCAAAGTAAATCCTGCATGAAAGAGAAAGAGGACATCCTGGATCCCCAGGAAGTTATAACAGTATAAGGTAATCTTCTCTTTTGAAGACTGAAAGCTTCCTTCCCTAAGATTGAAAACTAGTCAATTAACTTCTTATGTTCTTGCTCTTCCTTCCCTCTTTATTTCTAAGTATCAATTTGCTTAGTTATTAAGATGATATTATGATGTTATAGCATTTCTTTGTATTGGGCATGGATTGCTGCATGCTAAAACCCTCACTGTGAAACAGAGATTTGAAAGTCAGATACAGTGACAATCTCTGTTGGGGCAGATGGGGTACTGAGTCAAGTGGCAAGAGCTAGAGTCCTTCAGATATTTTTGCCTATTAAAAGATAAAGGTCCAGGAAATCTGGTAAAATGGTCCTGAGGTGAGTGATAAATGCTGCTAGATGAATATGAAACAACAGAGAATAGCATTCTCCATGAAAGAAGGAGATAGAAGGAGCATGATGTTAGGTGTATAGGGAGAAAGGGAGGATCTAGAAGAAAGGAAAGAATATAATAAATACATTGTCCAATCTTTTTAAATTAAAAATTTTGTGGAAATACAAATGGAATAGCTTTAGTTTATATTCAGTATTTTCAGTTGACATGCAAACTTATTTGTGAATCAATCAGCTATTCGAGAAAACACCTCTCAGTCCTCAATATCGAACTTTGCACAGAACCAAGAAACTACACATCCACTCAGATCCACATACACTCATGCATCTTTTCCTATAAACTAACCATATTTTCCGATATTAGAGTCAACCTTTAATTCCACCATCTATCATCTCTAAAAATTAGTTTTTAAATAATATTTTTGGGTAAGGCAAGTCAAGAAAACTTGCTTACTTTTTTTTATTAAATTTAGAGAATACTTTATTAGTTTTTGTAATCAAACCCACGTAGATAAGACCTTACATATTTAATACAGTGTGTTACCCCTGTACAAATGGAAAAAATTTAAGTTCAACATTTCTAGACCAATATGGCTGTTAATTTCTGTACAGTGCCAACTCAACACAGTAAACGGGGATACTTTTTTCCAAAGTTGACAGCACAGCTAAAGTTTCAAAAAATTCAAATTATATATCTGTATATATATATTTATATTTATATAAAAAGACCAATAATAGCAGTGTGTTATGCATCAACAGGAGCAACAGCTTTTCCAGATTCTGCAGTCATCTGAACAAAACTGTAGAGACATCCAGCACACTCCATTAAAAAAAAAAAAGTAAAAAAACAAAACCCGAGAAAACAGCACAGTTCTGTTACTCTTGTGGTACCTGGCACCATTTTTTTTTAAATGAGCTTCTCAATTATCATCTGGAAAGAAAACATTCTGAGCAACATCATTAAAAACAGCTCTGATAAAGCACGGTCACTACTACGTATCATAAAGCAGGTACAAGCTATTTTACATCCACAGAGGTATGATACAGTACTGTCCTACATCTATAATACTAGAGGATACAATTTAAAAGGCATTATTTGAGACTTGATTCTACTTTTCCAGCTGAGGGCCCAAAGGATGGTGTGACACAGCTTTGTAAAGAAACATACTCTAGACAGGATTTCCTTTCACTAGTGGCACAGTTCTAAAGATTCATTCTCTCCATGAATGTCAGCTAAAACCGTTATTAAAAAAATGAAATATCCCTAGAACAAAACCGTATAACCACCGGATTCACATGAAGATGACCTAGTGGAGACAAGCTGGACCTCACCTTACCAACAAGCTATCAAATCTGTTATGTTTAAACAGTGAGACCTCCAAGGAAGGAGATGCCAAGTAGTGCTTCAAAGCTTCGGACCACAATCAAACACAGCATCCTTTTCAACAGAAGCAGAAGCTCATCTGAATATGCTCAAGGATGCTGACATCAACATTTAATCATCTCCTCACTCATCCAGGAAGAAGGGGAGATCAGTTACTACTGTACTTTATTGTGTTCAACCAAATCACCATGTTACAAAAATAGCAAGCTGCCATAATAAAAAATAAGGCCACTCTATCCAGCACCAGATAGCATCATTTTACTTTCAAGCCTAGAAATTGCACACTTGTATATAAACCAACCGGAGATGAGGATTGAGAGTTCATCTTGGTGGATTTTTCCTTTGATGAATATGAAGTGTCCTTCCTTATCTTTTTTGATGACTTTTAATTGAAAATTGATTTTATTTGATATTAGAATGGCTACTCCAGCTTGCTTCTTCTAACCATTTGCTTGGAAAGTTGTTTTCCAGCCTTTCACTCTGAGGTAGTGTCTGTCTTTGTCTCTGAGGTGTGTTTCCTGTAGGCATCAGAATGCAGGGTCCTCATTGCGTATCCAGTTTGTTAATCTATGTCTTTTTATTGGGGAGTTGAGGCCATTGATGTTGAGAGATATTAAGGAATAGTGATTATTGCTTCCCGTTATATTCATATTTGGATGTGAGGTTATGTTTTTGCGCTTTTCTTCTCTTTCTTTTGTTGCCAAGATGATTAGTTTCTTGCTTCTTCTAGGGTATAGCTTGCCTCCTTATGTTGGGCTTTACCCTTTATTATCCTTTGTAGTGCTGGATTTGTAGAAAGATATTGTGTAAATTTGGTTTTGTCATGGAATATCTTGGTTTCTCCATCTATGTTAATTGAGAGTTTTTCAGGATACAGTAACCTGGGCTGGCATTTGTGTTCTCTTAGGGTCTGTATGACATCTGTCCAGGATCTTCTGGCCTTCATAGTTTCTGGCGAAAAGTCTGGTGTGATTCTGATAGGTCTGCCTTTATATGTTACTTGACCTTTTTCCCTTACTGCTTTTAATATTCTTTCTTTATTTTGTGCGTTTGGTGTTTTGACTATTGTGTGACGGGAGGTGTTTCTTTTCTGGTCCAATCTATTTGGAGTTCTGTAGGCTTCTTGTATGCCTATGGGTATCTCTTTTTTTAGGTTAGGGAAGTTTTCTTCTATGATTTTGTTGAAGATATTTACTGGTCCTTTGAGCTGGGAGTCTTCACTCTCTTCTATACCTATTATCCTTAGGTTTGATCATCTCATTGAGTCCTGGATTTCCTGTATGTTTTGGACCAGTAGCTTTTTCTGCTTTACATTATCTTTGACAGTTGAGTCAATGATTTCTATGGAATCTTCTGCTCCCGAGATTCTCTCTTCCATCTCTTGTATTCTGTTGGTGAAGCTTGTATCTACAGCTCCTTGTCTTTTCTTTTGATTTTCTATGTCTAGGGTTGTTTCCATATGTTCTTTCTTGATTGCTTCTATTTCCATTTTTAATTCCTTCAACTGTTTGATTGTGTTTTCCTGGAATTCTTTCAGGGATTTTTGCGATTCCTCTCTGTAGGCTTCTACTTGTTCTCTAAGGGAGTTCTTTATGTCTTTCTTGAAGTCCTCCAGCATCATGATCAAATATGATTTTGAAACTAGATCTTGCTTTTCTGGTGTGTTTGGATATTCCGTGTATGCTTTGGTGGGAGAATTTGGCTCCGATGATGCCATGTAGTCTTGGTTTCTGTTGCTTGGGTTCCTGCGCTTGCCTCTCGCCATCAGATTATCTCTAGTGTTACTTTGTTCTGCTATTTCTGACCGTGGCTAGGCTGTCCTATAAGCCTGTGTGTCAGGAGTGCTGTAGACCTGTTTTCCTGTTTTCTTTCAGCCAGTTATGGGGACAGAGTGTTCTGCTTTCGGGCGTGTAGTTTTTCCTCTCTACAGGTCTTCAGCTGTTCCTGTGGGCCTGTGTCTTGAGTTCACCAGGCAGGTTTCTTGCAGGGGAAAAGTTGGTCCTACCTGCGGTTCCAAG
The DNA here is from genome assembly GCF_021556685.1 of Rattus norvegicus. NCBI lineage: Eukaryota > Metazoa > Chordata > Mammalia > Rodentia > Muridae > Rattus > Rattus norvegicus. The sequence goes on from NC_141552.1 coordinate 5,085,594, forward strand.
GCTCAAGTTTGCTCGTGGGGTACTGCCTAAGTCCTCTCTGCAGCGGCAGCAACCGGGAAGATCTGAGCCGCTCTTTCCGGGAGCCTCCGTGCACCAGGGTTCCAGATGGCATTTGGTGTTTTCCTCTGGCGTCTGGATGTGCACAGAGTGCAGTCTCTTCTGGTTTCCCAGGCGTGTCTGCCTCTCTGAAGGTTTAGCTCTCCCTCCCACGGGATTTGGGTGCAGAGAACTGTTTATCCGGTCTGTTTCCTTCAGGTTCCGGCGGTGTCTCAGGCGCAGGGGTCCTGCTGCTCCCGGGCCCTCCCCTACGGGAACCCAGAGGCCTTATACAGTTTCCTCTTGGGCCAGGGATGTGGGCAGGGGTGGGCAGTGTTGGTGGTCCCCTATGCTCTGCAGCCTCAGGAGTGCCCACCTGATCAGGCGTTGAGCTCTCTCTCCCACGGGTTTTGGGAGCAGAGAGCTGCTGCAGGCCGGGATCCGAGGGTGTGGGGCTTCCGGTAAACACAGGAAGTGCCTACTTTTTTTTTTTTCTTCAAAGAATAGCATCCAACTTTCTATTTGCAAAAACTGGAAAACAAGAACTCTATTTGAAGGTTATTTTCTGTCCTTGCTCATTTGTGAAGCCTTGCCAAATCCTCTAGCTAAGAAAGATAAAAAGCAATTCAGTCTAGCATATCTTTTTTTAGGACCCCCCACATTAGAGTTTAATTATATTCAAACTAGAGTCTTCCAAACTTATTTAGGCTCTTTTAATATCCCCTCAAAGTTCCGCACAGCATAATCTCCTAAATGCTTGTCTGCAAGGTGCATTATTTGGTATTTTGCATCTTATAAAACTATATAAAATGGAAAAATGAGACTGGATAAGGAAAATTTCCCATGCCTCATTTCCTCCATCCCCTAAATTGAATTAATAAAATCTGTCATATTTCTTTCTGTGTTATGACCTTGGGGAGTCTTAAGTAGAAATAAGTTGTAAAAGTTTTTATAACTTTTTTTTTATACACAGTTGCTATCTCAGAGTTCTTTTGAAGATCTTTTGTAGTTCTTGTTAAAATCTAAAATTATTCAGTAGGGTTTTTATCAGCATAGATTGATAGGGAAACTGAGGCAGAGGGTATACAGACCCAGTTTATGATCATACCAATCAAGAAATTGATTGATTTAAAAAGTTTTTGTTGTCTTCTAAGGTTTGAAAATTTCTAAAGTCAGAACAGTTTCACTATGTTGAAAATAGAAAGCAATGAACTGAGAACAGGGTCCCTGTACAGCATATTGGCAGACATTATAAAAATATAAAAGGTTGCCTTTGCCCATGCCTTAAAGCAACATTAGTCCACCAGAGGTTGAACTATGTGGGAAGTATATGCACGTGATTTCCTGATAGGTATGTAGGGTAGCTACAAATTTCTCTCAATAAGCATTTAGTCAGACTGTTCGTAAACATAATCAAACTATGGAGCAGTAGGGGCACATAGTAGGACTAATCTTCTTATTCAAGTGTGTGAAAGGATACTCTGGAACTCAGCTTTACTCAAGCTCCTGACATTCCAAACTGAGACTGCAACTGTTGCTTTTAAGAATAGGACAAGCACACTGTGGTTAGGACAAAACGGCAACCAACAGATTGGGAAAAGATCTTTACCAATCCTACAACAGATAGAGACCTTATATCCAAAATATACAAAGAACTCAAGAAGTTAGACCGCAGGGAGACAAATAACCCTATTAAAAAATGGGGTTCAGAGCTAAATAAAGAATTCACAGCTGAGAAATGCTGAATGGCTGAGAAACACCTAAAGAAATGTTCAACATCTTTAGTCATAAGGGAAATGCAAATCAAAACAACCCTGAGATTTCACCTCACACCAGTGAGAATGGCTAAGATCAAAAACTCAGGTGACAGCAAATGCTGGCGAGGATGCAGAGAAAGAGGAACACTCCTCCATTGTTGGTAGGATTGCAGACTGGTACAACCATTCTGGAAATCAGTCTGTAGGTTCCTCAGAAAATTGGACATCGAACTGCCTGAGGATCCAGCTATACCTCTCTTGGGCATATACCCAAAAGATGCCCCAACATATAAAAAAGACACGTGCTCCATTATGTTCATAGCAGCCTTATTTATAATAGCCAGAATCTGGAAAGAACCCAGATGCCCTTCAACAGAGGAATGGATACAGAAAATGTGGTACATCTACACAATGGAATATTACTCAGCTATCAAAAACAATGACTTTATGAAATTCGTAGGCAAATGGTTGGAACTGGAAAATATCATCCTGAGTGAGGTAACCCAATCACAGAAAAACACACATGGTATGTACTCATTGATAAGTGGCTATTAGCCCAAATGCTCAAATTACCCTAGATGCACAGAACAACAATGAAACTCAAGAAGGATGACCAAAATGCAAATGCTTCACTCCTTCTTTAAAAGGGGAACAAGAATACCCTTGGCAGGGAATAGAGAGGAAAAGATTAAAACAGACACAGAAGAAAAACCCATTCAGAGCCTGCCCCACATGTGGCCCATACATATACAGCCGTCCAATTAGAGAAGATGGATGAAGCAAAGAAGTGCAGGCCGACAGGAGCCGGATGTAGATCGCTCCTGAGAGACACAGCCAGAATACAGCAAATACAGAGGCGAATGCCAGCAGCAAACCACTGAACTGAGAACGGGACCCCCGTTGAAGGAATCAGAGAAAGAACTGGAAGAGCTTGAAGGAGCTCGAGATCCCTTATGAACAACAATGCCAAGCAACAGAGCTTCCAGGGACTAAGCCACTACCTAAAGACTATACATGGACTGACCCTGGACTCCAACCTCATAGGTAGCAGTGAATATCCTAGTAAGATCACCAGTGGAAAGGGAAGCCCTGGGTCCTGCTAAGACTGAACCCCCAGTGAACTAGATTGTTGGGGGGAGGGCGGTAGTGGGGGGAGGATGGGGAGGGGAACACCCATAAAGAAGGGGAAGGGGAGGGAGTAGGGGATGTTTGCCCGGAAACCGGGAAAGGGAATAACACTCGAAATGTAAATAAGAAATACTCAAGTTAATAAAAAAAATTAAAAAAAAGAAAGCAGATGAAGAAAGCTAGCTTTTACCAGCAGAGCCAGTTGAAGCAAGCGACTGTATGCCTGGTTTGGTTGGAAAGTAAAAAAAAAAAAAAAAAAAAATAGGACAAGGAGATTTAAAAGGACTGTTTAATTGGGTGTTTTTCCACTTACTTCCTTGAGGAAAACAGGTTGGGGGGGGTGGCTTCTTAAAAGCAAGGTATCATGACTTAGACTAAAGTTCCTCAAGATAACCAGAATTTCTTTAGGATAGGTCCTGAAACTGCCTCTTTGCAATGCCCTAATCTATGTTCAGTTTATGATAACTGCCGTCTTCTAGATTCAATTTTAAAACTGATGACTACACTAAGCTCTAAACATGAAAACAAAAACAATTGTGTGTTTAAATAGTGAAAATACGCAAGTCCTAGCTACTGCATGCAGAACTAGCCAGAAATTGGCTTTGGAGCTCGGTCTGTATTTGACCTTCCTCACTGCTCAACTACATATCATTTCTAAATAACTATTACTTTGATTTCAATCTCTTCTTTTATGTGTAAAAAAATAATACAACTGAAATGCTGTAGTTATCAAAGATATCAAAGTAATGCTATGTAGGAAACAATTTTGGGAAAGATTCATTATCTCTTAGAATTCAGATTTTAAGCAGCCCACACTATCTATGAAACCTCAACCTAATCTCTGCTTTGTCCTAAATAATCCAATTTTAGACTCCAATTTCACTGATCTTATTTTCCTTTAATCCTAAATTACTACTCATGGGTTGCCTTGAGTTTGCTGTCTTAGTTAAAGTTTCTATTGCTGTGATGTAACACCATGACCAAAAGCAACTTGGCAAATAAAGGGTTTATTCGGCTTTTACTTCCACACTGTAGTCTATCAATGAAAGAAATCAGAACAAGAGCTTGAACAGGGAGGAGCCATGGAGGAGGGTGCTCACTGGCTTGCCCATCATGGCTTGATCATCATGGCTTGCTTGTCATGGACGCTCAGACTCCTTTCCTATAGACTGTGGGACAACAAGCACAGGGATAGCACAGCTCACAATGAGCAAGGCCTTCCCTATCATCTTCTAATTTTGACCCACATTTTGACATCATGGAGACATAATAGCAATTGATATTCCCTGCTTACAAATGACTGTAGCTTGTAAGTAGTTGACATATACTAGCTAGGACACCAGGCCATGTATTATAGAGTTCTTGACAACAGTGTGTTCATTATAAAGAAGCCATATTTATTTTATTATTTTAGCAACTGGGTGCCAGCCCCTCTTAAATTTAGTTTCTAATATCTTTAGAAGGTAAAATGCTCATGCTCTACCAACTGGATTTGTGTTCTTGAGAATTCCACTCTTTAAAAGTATATGCTTGATATTAGGCCCATTTATTCAGTCATCACAACATGCACATAATTTTTTCATGGAAAAGCTATTTTCTGTATTTTAAAAAGAATTCCTTTCTACAAAATTTTAGAAATTCAGCTTTTGCTATTTTTTCATGACTCATGGGGTCTTAACTCATAAGCAGAGATGCAACAATTTTTTTTTTTTTTTTTTTGGAGCTGAGGACTGAACCCAAGGCCTTGAGCTTGCTAGGCAAGAGCTCTACCACTGAGCTAAATCCTCAACCCCAAGATGCAACAATTTAATCAGACAAAAGTGGTGGGTGGGCTGATATAGGACTGATACTATATACAGCAAATAGTGTTGAATTTCCAAATCAATCAATATTTAAAAAAAATTTAAAAACAGTGACAATTCTTTTTTTCTGTCCCCCTTTCTGTACTTGATACACTTTAAGGAAAATACAGATGACCTGAACCACCACTGCTATTTTTTTTCTCTCTCTCATTTGAGTATGTGATAGCAAAGAGCTTTGGATATTACTATTTGTTTCAAGAAGGGACTGTAATTTGGTGAACAACTCAGAGAATCTGTAAGCAAATCAGGACTTACAAAATGAAAGAAAATTTGTGATACCCAGATTGCAGTGAGGAAAACAAGGCATGTATGGTTACACCAAAAAAAAAAAAAAGTTGATGCAGTATATAAGCAATGCAGGTGGTTATGTAAATGTTCTGTTCAATCAGAAATACCTTATCCGTGATTAAGATGTGGGCCACCCTGTTGACTGCCCAATGTAGGTCAGACACAATGCACACTGTAGGTAAGACAAACATGCCAAGTAGTACTGAGGCCTCCATTCCAGTAATAATAAGACATATTCATATCAGCTGTCATCCCAAGACATGGAATTATTATTTCAATTTTGTGAGTAAAATGATCACTTATTTTCACGGGTGTTTTTGTTGTTATTGTTTTGTTTTTGTCTTTGTTTCTTTTTTTGGTTTTGCTACTTAATTCTCTATGAGATTTATTTTTTTATATTCTTTTAAAAAGTTTTATTGCTTATTTTATGTATTTACATTTCAAATGTTTCCCCCTTTCCCAGTTCCCCCCTCTCACATTCCATTTCCCCCTTCCCCTTCTTCTATGAGGCTGCTCCCCTTCCCACTCACCCACTCCCATCTCACTGCCCTGGCATTCCCCTACACTGGGACATCAAGCCTTCACAGGGCCAAGGGCCTCTCCTTCCATTGATGGGGACAAGGCCATCTTCTGTGACATAAGCAGCTGGAGCCATGGGTCCCTCCATATGTACACTTTAGTTGGTGGTTTAGTCCTTGGGAGCTCGTGAGGGGGGTCTGATTGGTTGGTATTATTGTTCTTCCTATGGGGTTGCAAACCCCTTCACCTCCTTCAGTACTTCCCCTAACTCCTCCGTCGAGGTCCTAGTGCTCAGTCAGATCGTTGGCTGTGAGCATCTGCCTCTGTATTTGTCAGATTCTGGCAGAGCCTCTCAGGAGACATCCATATCAGGCTCCTGTCAGCACATACTTCTAGACATCAGCAGGAGTGACTTGGATTGGTGGCTGCCTATGGGATGGATCCCCAGGTGCGGTAGTCTCTGGATGGCCTTTCCTTCAATCTCTGCTCCACTCTTTTCCCCTGTATTTCCTTTAGAAAGGACCAATTCTGGGTTAAAATTTTGAGAAAGGTGGGTGGTCCCATAAATCTCTATGATCTTAAAAACCTGTATTGTTTAAAGAGAAAAAAGTGTAAAGTATTCATTTTAGATAACTTCCTCATGACTGTGCCAAAAAACAAATGGCACATTCAAAAGAGAAGGCTTTATTTCTACTAACAGTTGAAAATTATAGTCCATAATGCCACTAAAAGAATGGCAGTAGGAACTTGAGGTGACTTGGTCACATTGTATTCACTGAGAGAAGCACAGAGAATTATATCCTGTTGCTCCTCTCACTTGGTCGTTTTTATTCAGGCCTGAACCCAAACACATTGGATGATGGCATCTACTCTCAGGATTCAGAATGAGTCTTTTTCATTAAAACTTCTCTGGGAATACACACACGTGTACACATCCATGTATGCACATGTACATGCACACACATGAGCACATATACACACATATTTACACAAATATACATATACACACATATACATGACATAGTTGGTTTCAACTAGCACCAAACCCACAATCAATACTAAACATCCCAGTATACAAATTATTGATTCAATTAAAGTTATCTTACCAATATTTTCTTCTGTTATTGCTTTTCTTGGTTGCTACCTTTTGTGTTGCAAAAGTTAATGTACACAATTTAGGAAATAAATCACATGGTGGCACTATAAAAGCACAATGAATAACTCTAGAGACAGTGTGAGATACATTATCTCATAAGGTTTCTAAAACACTTTGGAATCATAATTGCTATATCTCTGACTTTCTTTTAGTCTGTTTCTTTTTCCATTTGATCTGCTATATCCGTCTTTGTAACCTACTGGTGCTTAAGACTTCAGACCTCTCGCATTGTATTGTGCTAAATAGTTGTAAATAGTATCCAGAATTGTACCATTCTGGGTAATTTTGCTCCTGAAGTAAGACCTTAGGATGTGCTACTGTTGTGAGGAGAGACCCTTAAGTACCTTCCACAGCTATTTGCTTGTCAATCATGAATTTATTGCTCACCATGAATCTGAGACAGTATAACTTTGTCCTTCTTAAATTCTTATATAGATCTATTTATAATATTTTATGCATAAGAGTGTTTTTGCTTTATCTGCATGAATGTCTGCTTCTGTGTCATGTGCATGTCCGGTTTCTGAGGAGCCTAAAAGGAATACAAACCCTGGAACTGGAGATACAGACACTATGTGAGTATTAAACTTATTTAGCTCTTCTGCAAGGACAGCTAGTACTCGTAACTGCTTTGCCTTCTCTCTAGCCCTGTACATCTTAGAACTTGTTTATTCTGCCTGAGTTTAAAGGTATTTCCCAATAGCTGCCATGGAAAACTTCTGAAAGATCTCTGTTCATGATTTAATACTCTTTAATCAGACTTGAAGTCTCCTTAGATCACATTCAGTATGTGTCTTACTTCAAAGGACTTATGTTTGGGAAATGGGTAGAGACAGTACTATGAATATCTTTAGTTGATAAATAATTATGAGAAGTCACATGATATATATATTGCCATCTTTCGACCTAATAGTGATCATGACAAAGAGACTCAGTATGAAAATATGTTTCCCAACTGTCACCCTTCACAGTCAGGGTTATATTCCTAGTCCTTGGAAGTAGTTTTCCTTTATTTATTGCTTCTTTAGAAGTTTTCCAAAGGAAAAAATAAACAGTGCCCCTACTTTACCACTGTGAATGGACGTCTTCCCTGTGTCAACTGAGTACTCCTACAATGCTTGAGAACATGTTTTAAGCCTCCTATCTCTCCCTACTCCAAACTTAACATTTCTATATTTAACAAAATGACTTTTAACAGGCAGTTATAATTGTGTTCCTTGGGATATCTTCCCAGTGACATACATGATAAATGTTTGGAGGAAAAGACCATGAAAGTCATTGCTGTGCATTTTTCTCAACCACTGCATTGAATGTGTGAAAAGCCTTGATCAAAGTTTCAACACACTGAATATTAAGGAAAGCTGATTTTCTTTTCCTTTAGGTCTCTAAATTAGATTTGTAATTGTAACCTAAACTGTAACTTCTTACTTAAAAACATTACATTCTCCTTTCTTTCCTAGAAAACAACTAGTCATTAAGATTTTCAAACCCCTAAGGACAGGGAACAAGTATTTAAACTTCTCCACATGTGGCTGGAAACAGGATTTTTTAACTGGGGAGGCTAATCAAGTACGTTGAAGGTTTGAGATGTATTTTCTATTAAAGAGTGAGCACTGTAAGGCCAACTGCTCCACACTTGTGCCTTTAGACTCATTAATTAGCCAGCTGCTGTGCCCAATTCATTCTGAAGAAATTAGTTAACTCAAGATAATTCAAAAATGAATCATATGTTTGGATTACAGCCCATTTCTTCATCAGAGAGGACATTTTTAATATACTTAACATTGTTTAATAGTAGTGGCACTATATGGTTGGCATTTTATGAAGCAAAGGAGACTAAGACTCAGAGTGTGAGAATTTTATTACATGCTAACTTCACCTGCACAGATTTTGTCATTGTAAAAGTAACTATATTATTTTTAATTATGTATATGTTGTGTGTGTGTGTGTGTGTGTGTGTGTGTGTGTGTGTGTGTGCGTGCATGTGCACAGGACATGCATATGAGTGCAGGAGTCCTGGGAGACCAGAAGGAGCAGATCCTCTTGATTCTGGGATGGGAAACAAACTCAGATCGTCTGTAAGAACAGTGTGAGATCTTAGCTACTGGGCCATCTCTGTAGGCCTTCTTTCTGTTTGTTTAAGATGGTGTCCATGTCAATGAGTCTGGCATCAGTCTTGTAGCCTAAGATAATTGTAAACTCCTGCATGCATCTTCAGAGTTCTGTAACTATAGCCATGAGAGACTGGCCTAGTTGAGTTTTACCTTCTTGACAGAGCTGAATGGTTGGCTCAATACTATTTTATTTATTTTTAATTTCTTAATTTAATGAACATTTCATTTAAAATGTTGTAACCAACCAGGAAACATGTGCTATATTGTAATCCTGAATAAAATTACCAGTTGTGCCCACAATTACCTTTAAGTTTCTCTTTGTGAAATAGTTCAATCTGTATCTGGTTTTCTCTCCTTTCCTCTTATCAATTCATAGGGAATATTTCTTGAAATGTAGACACAGACAGTGAAACCAAGGCGTGTATCAAATCTGTTAGAGGACATGTAACAGTCACCTTTATACAGTTTTCTGGAATACTAGGTCACTATAACCACAAATCCATTGATAAGACTGGGAACTCTATTCTGGAAGGCCTGCCCACTGGTATTTTTATCCAGAATACAAAGCAGTGGCTTTCATCCTTCCTAATTCCAGGACTCTTTAGTTTCTCATGTTGTGGTGAACCCCAACTACTAAATTAGTTTTATTTTTATTTCATAACTGCTATTTTGATACTGTTATGAATCATCATATACATATGTGTGTTTACTGATAGTCTTAGGTGACTCCTGAGAGTCTCCAAAGGGGTCATGACCCATAGGTTGATAACCTCTGCTTTAAAGGGGCTATTTCTACCTCTTCTATTCATTTAATTTCTTTTTTTAAAATGAAAACTTTTCTGATTCTGAGACTTACCTTAAACTAATGTTCTATTACCTAAGAGGTTGGTAATTGTGACATACATAGCTTCTCAGACCTGTTCTGGTGTATGTGTGATTGTGTGTGTGTGTGTGTGTGTGTGTGTGTGTGTGAGAGAGAGAGAGAGAGAGAGAGAGAGAGAGAGAGAGACAGAGAGACAGAGAGACAGAGAGACAGAGAGAGACAGAGAGACAGAGAGAGACAGAGACAGAGAGACAGAGAGACAGAGACAGAGAGACAGAGAAACAGAGAGACAGAGAGACTGTCTGTCTATTTATGTAGGTTAAACCAAGAAATAATGAAGTAAACTCACCCACTTTTGCAGTTCTGCTGTAGAAGAACCTAAAACTTACACATTTTACATTCTTGTTTGTCTGTTTCAATGGCAGCTGTGAAACCAGAGCAAGATGATGGTGTACAGGGCAATTAAAACAGCTGCTGACATAACTAGATGCCTTTACTGTGTTACCAGCAATTTGGGTGTTGTATATACAAGAGAAAAAAGAGATTAGCTGGCTTGAGGTCAGCATTCTTTCTTCCTTCTTTCAAAAGTTCTAATATTCAGACCACTTCAAAATATTACTTGTAGAGAATGAAAGATATAGTGATAATGGAATTTATCTATGCCATAAGAGAGAAGGCTCACAAACTTTGGATACCATAACAATCACTAATGTAGAACTATGCTAAAACATGGGTCATTTCTTGGAATTAATTAAAAATATTTATAAGCAATCAATAAGCAAACATTACAATATCAATGCTCACTACAAATAATGACCCTATATACAATGACTGTAGTGTATTGTTTTATATATCATACATTCTCTTCTCTGTCTCAAAACATTGTTTCAGTGAATCTATGGAGAATAAATGCTTTTATTCCCTATGACTCATAATTAATTCAAATTAGGAAATACTTTAAAGTACGTTTAGTGAACTGCAATTTTTACATGCAGAAAACTGATGGGAAGGTCATTCTGTAACATCTGGAGATTGAAGCAGAGTTCCCCGCTAATTAGGATAACAGGAAAGGCAGCATCTACATTTTAAGCAGGTATTCAGCAGGGGTGTGGGGCTAGGGAAGGGTGAGCAGAGAAAAGAGTGCAGGACCCAAGGGTATAAGACAAAATAGGGAGTGGAAACTGAACTGGAACGGTTTATGACAAAAGGCTGTTCTTCAGCATCCATATTGTGAAAGAAACAGATGATGCCACTTGCTCCCAAACAACTCTTCATTTGTAGAAAGACAGATGCATGTGCGGTGATAATGACGGATACACAGGAGAGTGTGCATCTGCTGCAGTATGCCCTGCTCCTGTGTGTATCATCAGTCAGTCGTTTTTGCAGAAGATTCAAGGAAACAGTACAGTAGCTCTCCTTCTACAGCCAGTGACTTTGTTCAAGGCCTGAGGCAAGCCCAGATTCCCAGGTACTAACTGAGGTGTTTTTCACTCCTGGGGTGTACTCTGCCTCTGGCTGTGCAGCTGTCTTTAGTGATAGGTCAGTGAATCAGAACATTATGCAGTGATGAAAAATAGATCTTGAGCCATGACTTTTATTCTTACCCTTTGTACTGCCTTTGTGACAAATGTTTGGGATTCATTTATCCATAATCATTTTTTATACAGGGTCACAGTCATTCACACTATGAGGACAGAGTCCCCCTTGATACTTGTGGAGAAACAATTTTTTCCAGCACATCCTCAGGACAGCATTCGCCAATATGGGTGTTGCTCAAACATGTTTCAGAGGATGCAGATTAAATTCATCAATAACAAGTGAGGAGTTTTGACTATTCTTCATTGTTTCCTTTTGTTCTCTCTCTCCAGGAAGTTAATAGGTTTATCTTGTAGAATTTCTAAGAATATTTTATTCAGAAGATAAAGCAGTTTGGAATAAAACACAGATGTTTTCATTTTTAGGGGGTTTTGATATAATAACATCTGGCATACTTTATCACTATTTATTTTATTTTTTCCTTTATTTACTTTTAGGAGAAAATTCCACTTACATCTCAGGCACTGGGGTGAAAATAGAAATTTTTATTAAATAATCTTTTAATTCCCCAAGGGAAATTGTGTGCACATATAGCACGAATATTTCCTTTTTGCTTATACAACTCCCTGTAAAGCCAACAACTTTGGTACAGTCTTTCAGATCTCAATATAAGTAATTTCCATCTCAGCCTTGAAATGACAATCAATAGTTTGTGATTTCTTCCACATAATTTAATCCATTAGATTTATTGGCAATGCCAATGCCAAACATCAAATCTTTAATGAAAATGAAGATTAATATTTGGCCAAGTAACCTCAAATCAACAAATGTCTGAAGCATTTGTGTTGCTTGCATTGAGCATTGATTTCCTTCTCATGAAAAACAATCTCTCACAGCAGAGAATACTAGCCGGAATCCTATTCCTTTCCACATGAACAGGAGGAAAATGCTTTGAAACAGTCACAAGAGATCAGGGTCTCTTTGGTCCCCAGTGATGCATTGCCTAATGATGTAAGTGAATATCAAAAGCATACCAGCATCTTCTTCTCACAAGTCAATCATCCTTGTAAATTCCTTAGGTCCTGGAAATACTTATTTTGACATCACAATCATTTCTCTTTACATAACTTACTACAAAAGGACCCTTGTAGTAGGTAATGCCTGTGCTTAGTGTATGTGCTATCATAATATCTGGGAGACCAATCCCAATAAGTGTGCACATTAATAATGACTTTGTTTTGCTGTGGTTTATCTTCTTGTGGACACGTTGCTATTTCATATCCATTTTTCCAGTTAATAGAAATTTACAATGTATCTTTGATTTGTTGTTTGTTTGCTTGTTTTTTGCATCCCAAATGTTCCTCCCTACTGGTCACCCTTGCAGAGTTCCTCCACCATCCACCTACCCTTTCACCTCTGAGAAGGCAGGCACCACATTTCCTCATGCTAATGCATCAAGCCTCTTTAGGACTAGGCATATCCATACCCACAGAGACATCTGTGTCTGGGACCTTGATCCAGCCTGTGTATGCTCTTTGATTAGTGACTTAGTAGCTGGGAGCCTCTAGGGTTCTTGGTTAGTTGACACTATTAGTCCTCTCCTGGAGTTTCCATCTTCTTAAGGGCCTTGAAATCTTGCCCTAACTCTCTCACAGGGGTCTCTGACCTCTATCCAATGTTTGCCTGTGGGTATCTCCATGTGGTTCAGTCAACTTCTGGGTAGAATTTCTCAGAGGGCAACTATGCTAGGCTCCTATGTGGAAGCACAAAGTATAGCATCATTAATAGTGTGAGAGGACTAAAACCCTGAGGCCCATCAGAAAAAATGGAAACAGGCAACCTCAGGAGGAAGGAGATTGGGAGGACCCTCTAGATTGTACCAGAGACCTGGGAAGTGAGAGAGTCTCAGGACTCAAAGGAGGCAACCCTAGATGAAATGAATTTATTGAAACCACTTCCAACAGAAAGATAGCTTCAAGTGAGTGATGGGAGTGTCTATCCCACAGTCAAAGGTCTGACCCATAATTCTTCCTAACAATGGATGGAAATGGAGAAGAGCCTGAGGAAAAAAAGGTATAGTGACAGGCCTAAAGTGGTATCTAGCTCAAGGGGAGGCCCAAGATCTGACACAATTACTGAAACTGTGGGGGGTTCACAAAAAGGGACCTACCATGACTGCTCTCCAAAAGACCCAATAACCCGCTGTAAAAGTCAGACGCAGATATTTACACCCAACCAATGAATGGAAGCTGCTGACCCCTCTGGTTGAATTGGGGAAAGGTAGAAGAAGCTGAGGAGGGCCACCCTGTAGGAGGACCAGCAGTCTCAATTAAACTGGACCCCTGAGATCTCACCATCCAGGCATCATACACCAGCTGAGATGAGGCCTCCAACACATATACAGCAGAGGACTCCCAGGTCTGGGTTCAGTCAGAGAAGATACACCTAAACCCTCAAGGGACTGGATGCCACAGGGAGTTTAGAGGTCTGGTGGGGTGAATGGGGTGAGGACATCCTTATGGAGACACAGCAGCAAGAGGAGGAGGTATGTCATGTGGAACTGTCATGGGTGGGTTGGTCAGAAGGGGAATAAAATCTGGAGTGTAAAAATAAATAAATAAATAAATAAATAAATAAATAAATAAATAAATAAGAAATTAAAAAATAGTGTGAGATTGGTTCCTGTCCATGGGATGGGTCCCAAAATGGGCCGATCACTGGTCAGCCATTTATTCAGTCTTAACTCCATCTTTGTCCTTGCATTTCTTTTCTTACTGGATATTTTTTGCAGATTTTATAAAGCTTTATATTTCACTTTTTGGAAAATGATTCTACGTCATCACTCAGTATATGCATAGTGAGCAGCAGTCCCATCCCACTACCATTATACAATTTGATAAAACGATGCTGAGAGAGAATGTCATTTGACAAAAATCACACAATCCATAACCATGCACATGGAAATTCAATGTTTCAATGTGATTGTCAAATTTTCATGGTAAAACATTCCTACAATGGTGTTTCTATATGACTATATGGAAGGACTTTAGGTTAGACCACATGAATATATAAAAATAGTGAAGCTACTATAATAAACTCCCATAAATCTATAACTCAAACACAAGCATGTTATTTTACCATTTAGGATATTAATCTAACTGGGCATAAACTAAATAATAGGTATGACCTGTAGTTCACAGAACCTTAAGACTGTATGGAGAAATGTGTCCTGGTCTCATTTAACTTCCCTAGGCTGCTAACAAATTTTGGCTTGTTGCTTCACCCTATTCTTCAAAGATAGCATTGGCAACTTCATCTCCACTTAGTCTTCTATATCCATATCTCTTATGTTTGTTGCATAGTCAACCCAGTTCTCAGAGTCAATTACTAAAATATTCTGGAAGCTAGACAGATAATTCAGCAATTGAGAACACATGTTGCTTTTGATGTTCATCAGAGAAAACCACATAGATAGTGGTTCAAAGGCAACAGAAAGCCGTTATTAACCATCTGGCAACTTTTGTGCATGTTTTAAATCTGAGGATAATCCTGAGTCTTTCTTAGCATGAGCTGTCAAGCACAGAAACCCTGTCAGGCATTGTCAAACTTTAGTTACCAAGAATAATTAGCCAGAAGCAGAACCATATCAGCCAACAGGCAAGGTTAGCCCATTTAGCAACTTTTTCAGAAATATGGACATTAATATGTTATGTATTTGTTCTCATTTTGGAAGATATTGCTGCCAAGAGGCTGAGTTCTAAGGACTGAATGGTACTTGCATAACAGTCACAGTTGTGCTAAGATCTGGGACCCTATTAAAGACTGTGGGCCTGTTATATTGCCTACTGTTTCTATGGGAATGAGAGACTCCTCAGTGAAGAGGATGCAGATGTGCATATCATATACATATGTATGATGTTGAAACCATAGTTGAAACAATTGAGAGGCTCCCAGGGAATGGCATATATACTCTGCTTTTGGCATATAATAGTTGCTGGGTGTGATAGTATACTTTTCTTCATAGTCATTGGCAATTTGTCCATGCTCTAGGAGATATTTCTATTCATATGACAGTAACTGTAATTAAACACATTGGATTAAATTTTTTAAAGACACATAAATAGATTGGGAACTACTTGTGAAGAAGACAGAGGTTACTATATGTGAAGAAGAAGAAGAGACAGGAATTGAGAGGGATGGGAGGAAAGAATATGATCACAAAATCCTCTCTCTCTCTCTCTCTCTCTCTCTCTCTCTCTCTCTCTCTCTGTGTGTGTGTGTGTGTGTGTGTGTGTGTGTGTGTGTATGAGTGTGTGTGATTGTCACCATAATGACACTTTTTAAAAACCAAGGAAGGAATATTTAAAAGAGCATATGAGTGAGATACTCACATGGCATATTCAACATTCAGAATAAATTCTATCATTATTTTTAAGTTCTAACAAACCTAAGGAGTCATTTATTCATTTAGACAATTTGCCTATTAAATGAGTTACAATGAAAAACCTAAATATGGCAGACCTATCAGTCCACGTTGAAAATCACTGTGCCCTGGCGCATTTTCCTTAACTTAGTGTGGTCTGGAGACAGGAATTGGAAGTAGCCTGAAGTCCAGAATGGCTGCTTATTAGGTACATGAGAGCGAGCCAGCTGCTCAACCTTTTTTTCATCAGTTTACAAATTGGTGAGAAAAAAGGATGACATAGCTCTGAGCACTTTTCCATGAAAAAAAAGAACTAATACACTCCCTAATATAGAATAAAATTCAGATAGTTCTGCATCCCACACACAGAAAATATTGCAAAGCAATCTCCAAAAGTGATTGAACAGCACAGGTTAGAGATATTCCTAAATACATAAATACATGATAAAAAATTATGACTTGTCAGAGAACCAAATGAAAATCTAAATACACAATTAATGGTAGTTAAAGAAAAAGTAAAAAAAAAATGTTTTGACAAAGAAGGAAACGTGAAGCCTCAGGTGTGCACACTATATTGAATGGCAAGAGACCTTATGATAAATGGCATATGGTGAAAAAAGGTGAGACCTTATTGATAAGAACTCATTGATATGAAGGCAGGGCCAATAATTAAGGGTGCAGATAGGAGAAGGATACAGAACTGACAAGTTGTTAATGTGTAGTCTATAAGAGCCAACGGGTCAACTGGAACAAACGGAAAACATAGCATCAGGATGGCGATTATTGTGGATTAGAAACAGCACAAAAACTAGCGTTAACTAAATTAGTCACAGAAGGATTCGATTGGTTGGTAGAGAACTCCTGTGTGTATACCTTTCAGATCTCAAGTAGCCACAGGACAGCATGCTTGACAGGGTCACATTACAATAGAAAGCAATATTTCCTTTAAGAGAAGTTTCCTTTTTTCCTCTATACATTCTCCTTTGTGACTTGAAATAGATATCCCCTTGTAGAAACACTTTGAGTGGCAGGTTTTGAGTGCTTTTGTAGGTCAGTGGAAAAAAGTCTGCTGAACATTCAGGATATGTTTGACTAACACATAATACCTGTGCAGGTGAGCAAGGAGTGGGAGAGCAATGAGATACCCGATCACGGTAGAAATCGAGACACAGGACAAAATTATTTTCTTTACCAGGATTGTAGGTTCTTTTCTCTGTAGGGTATAATTTGACAACTTTGTAGTGCAGGAATGTTGGGAGCTATGCCCTTGAAGCCCTCCATTGTTGATGTTACTATTATGGTTAGAATTAAGTATGACTAGGTCCATGGAAAATCTGCAGCCAGCTGCAAAAGACTAATACAAATCTGGTGGTCAAGATAAATAATAATATGATAAAGTTCTGCTGACTAATAATATGACAAACCTGTGACCTTTCTAACATCCTGTCAATATCAGCTGATTCCCTGACCACACGAATACTGTATCCTTGGCCTGCGTAAATGTTTCATACTTCCCCCCCTCCCTCTGTTACCCAAGTTATGGTATAAATTCAGCCTTGGGGAAAAATAAAATTGTCGCCTTGATCAGACTCTTGTCTTGGTGTCCTTCTTTGTGTCTCTTGTCCCCCATTCTCTTCCAGGCATATCCAACACCCTTCGCTTACACAGGAAACTTGCATTATATATCAAATCTGAAGGGAAGAATCTTACTAAGAAAATGAACAGTTTCTAAATTTAATAAATAATTGCTTGTGAATGGGTTGGATTTCTAAAGATAAAAATGTCGAAAATTTAATTTTCCATTACAGAAATAAAAGACTGCTTTTCACGAATTAAAAAAAATGCTCAATTTTTGTGAAGCCAACAGAAATTTATAACGATGCCCATGTTGATATGTATCAGCAAATTAGTGTTGTGAGGAGAATAGAGACCAACTTATTTCAGACAGGTTCCTGCAACTGGGTGACTCGAATAAGGTGTGGCTGATTTGTCTATTCTTATAGATACCAAAAGAAGGGCAAAATGTATTAGCACCATTCTATGAAAAATACCACAGAGAAAAGCTTTCAAAAATCTCAAAAATTATTTAGATTGTTTGTGCATTCATTAAGTGTGTGTGTGTGTGTGTGTGTGTGTGTGTGTGATGCATGCATGTTTACATGTGAGCATCCATGCATATACTTATAGATGCTAGCCGTTCACATCTGGATTGTTGTCTCACTTATGTTTGAGATAAGTTAGTTTCACTAAAACAGAAGTTTACTATTTTAGCTAGAGTGGCTGGCGAGGGAACTCTTGGGATGGACTTTATCCTCCCCAGAATCAGGATTGAAGTTACTACATATCTTATCTAGCTTTTATTTGAGAAGTTGTGGACCCATAATCCACTTGCATTATCCACTGAGCCAGCTCTATAGCATAGGTTATTTATATTTTAATTAATTCAGTTGAAACTATCATCATTTGAACATCACCCATCATACTAGAAAGGTGACAAAGATATTATTATGAATTGCCTTGGGAGTTAGGTTCCAGAAATGAAGTGCTCAGGTGTATGCAGGAAGACATTTTATAAACTAAAATATGTCCTCTAAAAGATTGCAATGCATCCAGGTCACGGACAAATGTAAGACAGGCAGAAAGAAATTGGTTCAAATACAGAAGCCAGGTAGAAGCAAATCTTTAAAATATGGAAATATATTTTAGACACAAGTATGTGGGTGGTCATTATAAGTTTTGAGACAAAGTCTTGTTTTTAAGCTGTCCCAGGCTATCCTCAAACTCTTTATCATCTTGCCTCTGACTCCAGAGTACTGAGTTTACAAAACAGCCACCATGCCTGGTATCAGTGTAGATGTTATATTATTACTTTATACACTTTAAAAAGAACGGAAAAGGAATACTTCTCATATGCAATATAACCTGACCACATTTTCCCCTTCTCCCTTCCCTCCTAACACCATCCACTTCTCTCTCCAGATCTGCTTACCTCACTTTTTCTTCAGAATGGGCAGACCTCCAAAGTATGACAACGAAACAGGACCAAACAAGGTATGCTATGACCCATTCTGAAGCTGAATAAGGCAGCCCAAAGGGAGGAAAAGAGTGCCAAGAGGAGTCAAAAAAGTCAGAGACAAACTTGCTCACACAGTTAATAGCCATATAAAGATATTAAGGTCACAGCCACAACATATTTGCAGGGGACCTGGAGAAGACTTATGCACTCACCATCAGAGAGGCTTCCTCTGGCAGTGGAGAGGAGAAGGTACAGAGACCCACAGTCAGACTTTATGTGGAAACCAAATCTATATTGGAGGTTTCCATCCTTCCTGTCAAAGCTCAGGAAACCACTTGGAAGAAGAGGAAGAGGAAACATTGTAGAAGTCAGATAGAACAGAGGACACGAGGAGAGCATGGCCCAGTGAATCAACTAAACAGTATTCACATTGGGCTCACAGACAGTAAAACAACAAGCACTTTCTATGCTTTTTGATATAAAAACCACCATAAGGAGAGAATATGAAACAAATGCAAGTCATTAGAAATCGTAAGAAAACGTGCTTTGAATTTTTCATATATCAATGCTGTCAGATAAAAACAAACAAGTAAAAAGTAAGAGTCTGCTCAATAGGATATGTAATTCATGATTAAACAATAAAATATTGATATAAACTGAGTATTAAAGAATGAAATTGCATCAGAATTGACTTTTCTGGTACCACATCAGATTAGATTCTCCAAAGTAAGAGGCTCTGCCAGAGCCTTTCTGATAAAGGTGAGGATGCTTGCAGCTATCCATCAGACTGAGCACAGGGACCCCAATGGAGGAGTGAGAGAAAAGACCAAAGAAGCTGAAGGGATTTGCAACCCCAGAGGAAGAACAACAATATCAACTAACCAGACTCCCCAGAGCTCCCAGGGGGCTAAACTTCCAACAAAAGACTATACACAGAGGAACTCATGGCTCCAGCCACATGTGTAGCAGAGGATGGCATTGTCTGGCATCAACAGGAGGAGAAGCCCTTGGTCCTGTGAAGGCTCATTTCCCCAGTGTAGGGGAATGCCAAAGTATTGATTTAGGAGTGGGTGGGTGGGAGAGGGGAGCATCAGCATAGAAGCAGGCCCCGGTGGAAGAGGGTGGAACTGGGAAAGGGGATAATATTTGAAATGTAAATACATACAATAACCAATAAAAAAGAGTCTAATATGTATTTATGTTGGAAGTAACCAAGGAAGAGAAGAAAAATGAAAGGATCAAGGTAAAATATTTCGTATAGATGGTGCAGGATAATTGAGCGTCTAATTTTGACACTTGAACGTTGATAATTTTAAGAATTTTCCGTAGAGTTGCATAGACTGTGCACCAGGAAAACACTGGATTCAGGGGATAGGGATCCTTCTTGCCTGAAAGCAGGTACTATAGGCAATGGTATACCTATGTCTCAAAACGTATTTATTGTGTTCTTGGTAAGGCTTGAAATAGGGAAAGGTAAACCTTTATGAGAAGCTTTGTAAGAATGAATTAAGTCCATCTGCAGCCGTAGAACAACAGAGCTGCCACATACAGTGATGTGTTGGTGGCAATGTAGGCAGGTAGTCTTATTTCAAAAATAAATAAAGAAGGAAGGATTTACCAGTAAACTCTCAGTATATCATACATTCAATCTCAACACTATACACATGGGAATGTTTTGGAGGGTGAAGGAAAGGAGTCAAAGCCGTTATAGTTAAGTCCTTTGTGTTGTTATCGGAATTTCAACAGAAAATGATTTGGTTTGTATTTGGCATTTGACACAAGGTTTATCTGAGTAGCCCTGGCTGTCCAGAAGTTAGTTCTGTAAACCAGACGGACCTGTTGGATATATGTCTGTCTCTGAATTCTAGAATTAAAGGAATGTGTCACCCTGCCTTACTTCCTTTTTTTCATTTTTTTTAAATGAAAAGAAATATATTTAAAAAGAGTGAATGACAGGACTTTAACAGGAAGATATAAAATTGAAAATGTCATTATGTATACGGGGAAATGGGAGGTTGAGAAGATTGAAAAGTTGGGAACTATTAAGGTTAAAAGAATAAACAACATAAAGTTGGATAGGTTGAGCACTTGAGAATATCAATTTTAAATCATGAAAGAATTTTAAATAAATATATTCTGTAGTTGATGGGAACTCTGGATCTTTTCATGGAGGACAGGGAACTGTGTGTATGCATTACATTCTATTTATCGCTCCCTCCCGTCACTCCGTCCCTCCTTCCCTTCTTTTCTCTCTCTCCCTCTCTCTGCCCTGCTCCCATTCAAGACTTAGTTTTATTATGTAAATTAAGTGGAACACATTGGAATGGACTAGTGATAAATTGAGCTCTGTTTTGAAAAAAACAAACACATACTTAAGAAGAATGTGGGAAAGAAATATTATCCATGGGAAAGTGAAAACTGCTCAACTAGATTTCAAACTATCAAAGGAACAGTAACCCATATTAGCTAAAATTACCAATAGTTAACATTTATAATTCTATCCTCTGGTCCCTAAGCACAATCTGTGATCAAGCATGAATAAAGAAAGAAAACATTCATTGGATGATTCCGGAGAAATGGAGATATTTCTGTAGAGTGAGAAGATCAACACATTGTTTAATTCAGGTTACTTTATGGTGATGCTAATTAATTTTATGACTAGCTAATGGTTATTGCATTTATAAAGTAGTTTATAAATGCAACATAAATATAAAGTATAAAGTAACATGCAGGGATTGGAAGAGGAGGGTCAGGTACTTTAAATGCACTAAGAATTTCAGTGCTGAGTGTCCCAGAAACTGGGAGGTAGGAGAAATATAAGATACAAATGGCATTATATACAGTAGAGGATTCTCATTGAAGTGACATGTTCTGCACAAGGAGAAAACAGGCAAAATAGAAACAAATCAGAAACATATGTCCAAGTGTCCCTGGGCTGCTGAGAAAGGGCAGAATAGGTCCTCTGGTGGTGGGGTTCATGAATATGAGTAACGTGCTCATGAGTAATACTGCAGCAAAAAATGAGATATTTTTAACTTTGGCTTATTGGGCTTGTATCTCCCAATCACAATGCATGACTGAGGGAATCCAGGGCAAGACGTCAAGCAGGTCAGGAACCTGGAGTCAGGAAGTGAGGCAGAAGCCATGGAGGTGTGCTGCCTACTGGCTGATTCTCCATATTAGATTTTTTATACTATAATCCATGATCACTGACCCCATGGTAGCATTGCACACCCCTCTATTGATTACAGAAATCACAAAACAGATAAAAGTCATCTGAGGAAGCACAAGTTCCCCTGTGTATTTGTAGGGTCTCCTGCATCAACCCCGTGCTAGCCCTATTTACTGTAAATAATTGAAGACAAGTCTATATATGCCACCTTCACTTTCATAGTCCTTATTATAATAATATCAACAACAGAATGTAAAACTAGTTACCTTATTTTCTGTTCCCAACACTATTTAAATGTTTTAGAAAAAGATTTTTTTTTATTTAAGAAACACACTTGGGGATACAAAGAAGAAAAGAAAGGTAACAGGCATGTCAGTGTAATTTTGCTTCTTAAAATAAGTTTATAATAGAAAGTGGTATTGAATATTACAGGGAATAATGTAACATGGCAGATAAAAATGCTCAAACAGTGATCTTTGCTGAGAATTCTTGTGTGATGCAGGCACCAAATTGATCTTCCCTAAAACACAGGGAAACTATTTCTGAATCAGAACTCCTCCAGGTTAAGCCTAAAAGGCATCAAAGTCCAGTTTCCCTGCCCTCTGAGGAGTCTATTGCTTTTCTCATTTACAGATATAAATGATATTATCCCATTTTGCATATGGTCTAAACTAGTAAAGGAAGTTTCTTAGTGGAAGACAATTTGATGATATGAAACATAAACTCTCCCTCTCCCTCTCCCTCTCCCCCTCCCTCTGCCTCTCCCTCTCCCCCTCCCTCTCCCCCTCCCCCTCCCTCTGCCTCTCCCTCTCCCTCCCTCTCCTCCCTCTCCCTCTCCTCCCTCTCCCTCTCCCTCTCCCCCTCCCTCTCCCTCTCCCTCTCCCCCTCCCCCTCCCTCTGCCTCTCTCTCTCCCCCTCCCTCTCCCTCTCCTGCCTCTCCCTCTCCCCCTCCCTCTCCCTCTCCCTCTCCCCCTCCCTCTCCCTCTCCCTCTCCCTCTGCCTCTGCCTCTCCCTCTGCCTCTCCCTCTCCCCCTCCCTCTCCCTCTCCCTCTCCCTCTGCCTCTGCCTCTCCCTCTCCCTCTCCCTCTGCCTCTGCCTCTGCCTCTCCCTCTCCCTCTCCCTCTCCCTCTCCCCCTCCCCCTCCCCCTCCCCTCCCCCACCCCTCCCCTCCTCCCTCCCTCCCTCCCTCCCTCCCTCTCTCTCTCTCTCTCTCTCTCTCGTGTGTGTGTGTGTGTGTGTGTGTGTGTGTGTGTGTGTGTGTTTCTGTGAAGATGCATTTGAGCTATGGCATACGTTAGAAATGTGCCAGTCTTTACTACTCACCATGCCTCAAATCATCAGAACAACTAAAAGTATTTGTTTTGTCAATTAGACTCATGAATTTTATGTGATCATAGTGCCCTGTCATCTTCCTTTCCCATCTACCTTTCCACACCTGCTTCTGTTCTTGCTTCCAGCCAGGATTCCCCTGAATGCCTTCATGTCTTTATTTAATGTAGGTCTTTTGTAACTAGCCATTCCTGTGTGCTTATGATTGTCATGACTGTTGTTTTCAATAAACAGAATCACACAGGACTCCTCCTATCCTTCTGTTCTTACAACATTTTCACCCTCTATTCTGCAATATTTACTGGCTTTAGTGTGAATGTCATAGATGTCTCACTTAGGGCTGGGAATTCATCAATAATTTATTCTAAACATTTTGACCAGTTAAGTGTTGAGAGAGTTAGCCATCCCAAGAAGCTTGTATTATAAAGGCTGAAATCAGCAGAGCAGTTTTAGAAAGTTTTTTTGTTTGTTTGTTTGTTTTTAATCTAGCTCCTTAAGGAAACTTTGAAATGGCATTTATTTGCGTTCTCTTTCTTGAAACATTGATAACAGCAGGTGAACAGAGCATAAGACACAGGCTATTTTGTGGTAATCAGAATATAATCATGTGCAATCTATACTCTGGCAGTTCTGTTGGTTCTTTGTTCTGGTAACTCTTTAAATTAGAAGTGAAAGACCAAGGCACTCACTTCTTATCAATAGGGTATGTCTATGCTTATACAAACTAACAGAATTACTATGAGGCTACCAGTTGATAAATGGCCATCTCTTTTTAATTCCTGACTTTTTGACTGTGCCCTCTGTCAGTATTTATCTACTTGTTAGCATGGCCCAGTTATTTTTCCATAATCGATGTTATGGAAAAGTTAAACTCATTTACTACTGTTTATCAGCAACAGGCATTTATTTTGGGGCACTAGGGATGGAAACTAGGGTCAAGCTCTTTGGAGAAACACTTCCAGCCTTAGCACCAGGCACCTTTCAACTCCTGTTTTGCACTTATGAAATCATAGCGCATGAACAGATACTCAGAATTTCATCAATCCAATGTGCTTTTTAACATGATGATTACTTTCTGTATTTCTTAGACACTCTACTGTTTTAAAATAGATTAAATTTGACTTAAATATTGACAGAAACATCTTAAATATACCTTTGTTTTTAAGTACACCTCAGAAAGTTACAAGCATTTTTATTTTTAACTAGTTCTAGTGACTATATTCTTAACTATATGTAGCAACGCTTTCCATGTGAAGTAAATTTTTCTGGAGATACGCTGAAAATCACTCCGGTATTATTTATATCTGTCTTGGTTGTTGTTCTATTGCTTTGAAGAGACTATAGGCAAGGGAACTCTGATAAAAGAAAGCTTGCTTACAGTTTCACGTGTTAGCCAATTATTATGGTGGGGAGCATGGCAGCATTCAAGAAGTAGAGAAGTAGGTAAAAGTCCTACATCCTGATCAGCAGGCAGCAGAAAGAAGCTTGTGCCTGGCGTGGGCTTTGAGGTTTCCAAGCCCCTCACCATGGCACACTTCCACCAAAGGTCATACCTCTTAATAAATGGAATCCATCTCAACTAATGCCACTTCTTGATGATTAGGCACTCAAATAAAAGAACTTAAAATCGTTGCCTTAATTATAAATTGGAGCAGCAGGACAAAAGGTAAATCCTCTTGTTGCCTAAGAACCTATGCTTTGAAAGAGCTAGAAAATCTTGAATTTTCTTAAGTTTGTTATTGAAGTCTTCTTACTAAATTGATTGTTAATTTTTATCATATTTCTCCTTGTTTAAACTTTCCTCTTTTCTCCTAGTGTACATTTTTTGCACTCACAAGTAGAAATTGACTTTCAGTATTATAAACAGCATCTGTGCAATTTCAGCATAAATTTATAGGCTTGTCCTTTTGTTTATTACTCATAGGCACTCGCCGCAGATTATGACATCTGCTTACATTCTTTCTGTCCTCATGTCTTCATAAAAGAATCTGATGTTGAAGTGTTAAGGCGTGTTTGCACTGAGGACACAACACTGGGTAAGAAGGATTGCCCACATTTCGATCTTTGTTAGCATTTTTATGCTGTGATGAAACAGGATGACCTAAAGCAACCTAGAGAGAGAAGTGGTTGTCTGACTTCCAAATCCTAAATCGGTTCATGGGGAAGCCAAGTCAAGAAATGAAAATGCCTGATCTTGTTGTAACCTTTCATTCTAACCTAAAAAGCAATGAATGACTATTAATATACACACTTTCCCCCACCCCTACAACAATTCATGATACAGACAGAACAAGTTGATTTCTGCTATGGCATGAAATAGCCTTTATGTTATATCTTCAGTCAGAAAGAAGGGAAACAAATAAGAGTACACTAGTCTGAAAGGAATTTGAAGCTAATGTAATAAAAGGAGTCATTGTCATTTAGAAAGCATGAGGAGTGGGCAACCAGCAAGTAAGACTCAAATAAAACATGATGGTGGCACTTTTAAAAGGTAGTTGTCACTTTAAGGGGCCTCTCTGAGCAAAAACTTATCTCATGACATTGAGTATGTCCACTCTGAAATCAGCATAAAACCTAGAATTTTTCAAAAAATTAAATCTCAATAGAATGTCTGATAACAAATAATCATACATGCAATCTACCAGTGTTTATGTATGTGTTTATAAGGAGTATATTGACACACATTACAACTAAATACAAGCAAAAGTTTTAGAACCTAAAAATGCCACTATAAATTCAGATTTTTTTTATTTTTTTTTATTAACTTGAGTATTTCTTATATACATTTCAAGTGTTATTCCCTTTCCCGGTTTGCGGGCAAACATCCCCCTCCCCCCTCCCCTTCCTTATGGGTGTCCCCCTCCCAACCCTCCCCCCATTGCCGCCCTCCCCCCAAGTCTAGTTCACTGGGGGTTCAGTCTTAGCAGGACCCAGGGCTTCCCCTTCCACTGGTGCTCTTACTAGGATATTCATTGCTACCTATGGGGTCAGAGTCCAGGGTCAGTCCATGTATAGTATTTAGGTAGTGGCTTAGTCCCTGGAAGCTCTGGTTGCTTGACATTGTTGTACTTTTGGGGTCTCGAGCCCCTTCAAGCTCTTCCAGTTCTTTCTCTGATTCCTTCAACGGGGGACCTATTCTCAGTTTTTAGACAGGTCAAATTTTATTTACTGGCATATCTTATCATCTCTGAAGTGTGGTTTTCATGTAGTGGTCTTCCTGAGTCTAGCATACAAGAAATTTTACCTTAGGAATGCATTAAAGCTTAGAAATTAGTTTGTATATATTCAACACATCAGTGATTAGATAACCTTATTAAAAAAGGTTCTGTATTTAAAAACTGTGTCTTCTGAATAAAAATGAAGAGCTCAAAGTATAAAATATACAATGGCAGGCAAAATATAGCAAACTTATGAAGCCACTGGATGCCCAAAACAGCAAAGAACTTTTATATCTTTGTCAAATGAGAAGCTAGATTTCTAAAGCTGTGTGGTACCAAAATGCTTCCTGTGTTGTATAATGCTTGTATAAAGTATGATTTAAGGGCTGGAGAGATGGCTCAGTGGTTAAGAGCACTGACTGCTCTTCCAGAGGACATGAGTTCAAATCCTAGTAACCACATGAGAATGCCCTCTTCTGGTGTATCTGAAGGCAGCTACAGTGTACTTCTACATAAAATAAATAAATAATTCTTTTAAAAAATTTAAAAAAATGAAAATGGGTAGCAAACCGGAGACAGACACTGAAGTAGAGGCACAGAAGAGTGCTGAACAAGAGCTTGCTCCTCCTAACTTGCACATTCTCTTTTCCTTTCTTTCTTTCTTTCTTTCTTTCTTTCTTTCTTTCTTTCTTTCTTTTTTTATTAGATATATT
Organism: Rattus norvegicus; assembly: GCF_021556685.1. Taxonomy (NCBI): domain Eukaryota; kingdom Metazoa; phylum Chordata; class Mammalia; order Rodentia; family Muridae; genus Rattus; species Rattus norvegicus. The sequence continues at coordinate 5,112,621 of NC_141552.1, forward strand.
TCTTTACTTACATTTCAAATGTTATTCCTCTTCCCAGTTTCCTGTCCATAAACCCCCATCCCATCCCCTCCCCCTCCCCTATAAGGGACTTCCCCCCCATACATCCCCCTTACTGCCCCCCAACTACCATATTCCCTTGCACTGGGGTTCCAACTTGGCAGGACCAAAGGGCTTCCCCTTCCCCTGGTGCCCCAACAAGGCTATTCTCTGCTACGCATGCAGTTGGAGCCCTGGGTCAGTCCATGTATATTCTTTCAGTAGTGGTTTAGTCCCTGGAAGCTCTGGTTGGTTGGCATTGTTTTTATGGGGTTGCGAGCTCCTTCAACTCTTTCAATCCTTCCTCTAATTCCCCCCAAGGGGGTCTGTTCTCAGTTCAGTGGTTTGCTGTTAGCATTGACCTCTGTATTGTACATGCTCTGGATGTGTCTCTCAGAAGAGATCTATATCCGGTCCCTTTCAGCATGCATTTTTTAGCTTCATCAATCTTATCTAGTTTTGGTGGCTGTATATATATGGACCACATGTGGGACAGGTTCTTTTTCTTAAAGGATTAAGAGCAACCAGCCAAAGGGTAGCATTACTCAAAATGGGTAGATCTTTACACATCAGTCACTAATTAAAATGCTCAACAGACTTGCCTACCTCTTGATCTTCTGGAGGCAATTTCTCTGTTGAGCTTCTCTCTTCTCAGAAGATTCCAGCTTGTATCAAGTTGATAAAAAAAAAAAAAAACTAGGTGAGACAGCTGAAAGCCATTCTCCAGGAGCACCAACACACCTGAGAGCAGAGGTAAGACTTCTGCTCCAAGGGAATTCCTGAAGTCCTCTGGACACAAAATCTAGGAGCACACTGGGACAGGATCCTTCCAGTTTCTGCCTGACATAGAACTGATCCTGTGACACAACATTCTGTACATAGATCCCATTGGTAGAAAGCCTGTCTCCAGGAGTGATGACACACAGGCTTACAGGAGGGTCAGGCTACTGTCAGAGACAGCAAGACCAACTAAAACAATAGATAACCAGATGGTGAGAGGCAAGCACAGGAGCCAAAGCAACAGAAACCAAGACTACTTGGCATCCTCAGAACCCACATCTCCCACCAAAGCAAATACTGGCTATCCCAATACACAGGAAAAGAAACATTTGGATTTAAAAATCACATCTCATGATGATGATAGAGGACTTTAAGAAGAACATGAATAATTCCCTTAAAAAATACAGGACAACACAGATAAACAAGTAGAAGCCCCTAAAGAGGAAACACAAAAATCCCTTAAAGAATTACAGGAGAACACAAACCAACTAAATTACATTTTTTAAATATTCAAACTAACTAAAATTACATTTAAAAAATTTTAAATCTCTAAACTGTGGGTTCCTGTGAAATAAAAAAAATAAGTTAAATATTTCATTTCAAGAGGGAAGAACCAGGGCATGGTCACAATTTGAACAAAGCAACACCAACTCAAAAATTTAACTCTGTGTCCAATGTCTAGGATTCACTCATGATATATTCTCCTCAAAAGGGCTTGATTTACCTCTATGGTTCTACATTTTCTAGTTCACACAACTTGTGTTCTAGGCACAGAATTTCATGCATGATGCTACTTTAGGTGGTCTTCACACGGGTGGTCTTTGCGGGAGAGGCTATAGTGAAAGTGTAACTTCTCTTGTGAGCAATTTGATGGATGCCTGCCCTGCCAAATTCTGCAAATCATCAGCTGACCTCCAATAGCACTCCATGCTTTCAAAACTTGTATCACTGACAAGACACTTACATACTACGAAGTTTTGCTCCCAGCGAAAGGTATCGCTCTGGACACTTTGGGGGAAGAGAAGTTATCTCGGAAAGCTTTCTCCATTAGAAGGTGCTTGAGCCTACCTTGTTCACTTCTTGATTGGAGACCCTGACCTCGGTCCCTAGCCACCACACTGCACCGACTCAGGAGAGACCTGGCAGTTCAGCTTGCCTAGACGTGACTCCTGTCGCTACTTCCACTCGCCACTTAGCACACAGAGAGTAGCAGCACCGCTGATCTCCACAGTAGAGGTCAAAGTAGGAACTCAAGCAAGGCAGGAACCAGGAGGCAGGAGCTAATGTAGAGACCACGGAGGAGTGCTGTTTAATGGCTTGCACATCATGATCTTCACAGACTGCTTCCATGAGCATGCAGGACCACCAGCGCGGCGTTCTCTCACATCAGTCACATATTAAGAAAATGCCCTACTGTCTAAAGCCTGATCATACGGAGGCATTTTCTCAACTGAATTTCCCTCCTTTCAGATGACTGGAGCTTCTGTCTCATTGTCATAGAACTATCCAGCACCAAATTCAAATTACCCAGGATTAACGCCACATACCAATGTCATCTGCAGGACTTGGAAAAAGTCTGCGTTGCTATGTGCAACTGCAAAATGTCTTATATAATACTGGAGTAGAAGGATGACGTCATAGGAACCCATTTTCCAGTACATTGTTTGTTGTTGATCTATTGATAGAGCCGGAAGCACGCTAGTCCACTGGTCATAAGGAAATAATTGCAATCTAGGAGGGAAGTCAGGGGTCTAACATTAAAATTTAGGATAACATGCCAAATCGGATGAAAAACTGAAAAGGGCAGAAATGCATGGTAGGTTCCAGAGGTCAGAGGTCCTGCAAAACTAAGAGTCAAGTGTTGGAGGAGACTATTGTGGCAAAGATGTGCCAGAGAAGTAAATCTTCATCTCTGTCATTATTAGGGTATGTTGTTCTTTTTAGATGGCAAATTAGAGTGTATATGAATCCGATAATGAGAATACAGAGGAGCCAGTCAGAAGAAATAAAAAGCAACTAACATAATCAATGACCTACACAGAAACAGTCCTAGCAGAGGGACTGACTGGCATTGATGCTGACCATGGCATCTTGGGAGGGTCACTTTTAGACAGAGGACCAGCATGCGCAAGGACGTGTCTGTATTTTGTTCTTACCTGTGAGTATACAGAAGATGCATGTGGCATCTCCTCTCTGTGGAGTGGGCAGCTGCAGTGGCTGCTGGAAACAGTATTCATGAGCTTCTCTGCATCTCGCTGACAGAGGCAGCAGCCGAGCTCACACAGAGCTTTGGCCTCACTTTTATAACTCCTGCGGAAAAAGCCATCTCAGGCTGTTCTGCTCTGTGACAGAAACCATTATCTTTGTGTCTCTCTCTCAGTGCCTGTGTCAGGAAGGGTTCTCGGGGCCACCCCTCTTTCTTAAGTTCTTGGCTGTACTGAAAAATGAGAGAAAACAGGCTTGACTGATGTTTGCAGAGTTCGGTAAGGAAGATTGCTTTGCAATTTATTTCCTGGGGTCTGACTTCCAGAAAGATTGCCAAACCTTGTGGTGCCCACTTTCAGGAACCTTATTCAGCGTGAGAAGTCCCAGAGTGTCCAAAATGTTGAGGAAATTGGTGATACTACTCAGAAATCAGAGAATGCAGGGGGGCAGTGATCTTGAAATAATACCTTACACACAATGCCCAAAGTTTACACCAGACATTTCTCAAATGATGTCCAAACAGGCTCACTTTTCCCTTCTCCACTGATGAAAAGGAGAAATGTGAGAAAGGGCCAGAGAGGGATTCCCTAAGCCAGTGGGGACAGCAACATTTTACTCAAATCAATTCACAAATGTTTAGTATTCCAGATGTGCTTGGAAGGGAAACAACCACTGCAAGAATATTTTAAACAACAGACGCTTGTGACTTTGAATGTCTGTCTTGCACACTGACTTTATTTCTGCTCTTCCTTCCGACTTCCCTCCGCATTGACATTCCCACATCTTCATATACCAATTGCATCTTTGGGGTGAAGTCAAGTGACAGGTAAATAGTTAAGTTCGGCCTGATGATAGTGCCAATGTATAGGAGAAGCGATGAGCAGAATTTCAGTGAGAGACTTTGTCCTGTGTCTTCATATAAAAGTACTGTCCTTATCTTGCTCCGTTTTCAGGCTTCTGCCGCTATTTGATGAAGTAAGTACGAATATTAGAGTACAAACTCATTTTCTCTAATTTTACCTTTGTAAAATTGGAGGAGAAAGTCACCAATCAAGGCAAGCTTTGAGAAGCTATTAATATATCTAAGGCACAGTGGTATCCTAAGAAGAAGAAGAAGAAGAAGAAAAAAAGAAGCTACTGTAGGGCACTGACATATTTTAAGATTTTTAAAACTGAGAATCAATTGTTATCTTTAACCTCAATTTAGCATGATTAATAAAAGACTAATTGTTGAGTTCTGAGCTCGAAAATGTCATCTAAAATCACTAACAACGCTGAATCAATTGAAAACAGTGACACACAAATTGGTAAAAAGCTTCAGAATTCATGTTTAAACTACTTCTAAAGTTTAATTGCTCAGCAGGGTCATAAATTCAGGGATTCCTACAGCCTAACTTGAAGCTTCATAATTCACGAGCATAGCATGGGACTCAGGCAAATCTTCCACGTAGGATTAGACATTTCATAATGAATGATTCCAATGAACATTCGAAAGGAGAAATACATGGGACAGTGTCCTACTCTAGGACAAGAACGAGCTCCTGATGGCCTAAATAACTAATGTATTTATCAAATTTCTTGAGATCAGGACATCCAAGTTCAAGATGGTGGCAAGTATACTGATGTTGAAAATGTACTTCCTGCTTTGTAGTTGACAGATACTCGGTGTATTTCATGTAGTAGAACAATAAGTAGATAGCTCTCCAGGCTTTATTTCCTGAAGGAGTGAACCTTTAGTAGATGTTAAAGGGTCCAGCTTCAAATATCATCACATGAAGATTACGGTTTCAATATATATGTATGGAGTCATTGTACTAATTTTTTTGGAAAGCTAAGCCAAGAGGAATGCTGTGAATTTTAGTCCTGCCTTGGACACATGGTAAGACTCTTAAAACAGGCAACCAAAGCCATTCTGAAGTGAAGTGAGTAATAACATTTTTCCAGTTATCCAACACCAGCTGGTATCCAAGAAATCATTCAATGTTCTGGCAATAATAACCAAGAGGGATCATCAAACCAAACATCTTAAGAAGAGCCCAGACACATGAAATGGCCCCTTCCATCAAAGCCCAGTCACAAATGTGAGACCTCCAGTCCATCTGACCAAATGTCTGTGACTTGTCACTTCCTATATTTTCCTCCTTCCTGATATAGTTCCTTAAAACGCCTTTGACTGTTATTGACCAGGTTCTTAGAGGACATGGGTAGTTGTGAAGTAAACCAGTCTAAAGTCTGCTGAGAGGAGGCGCTTCTAAACCTGAAGAGTTGGACTGTATTGTGCTAATGGAATCTGGTACAATTATTATCCCACACACTCTCTGAACCCTTTTTTTAGGGTTTTCAGGGGTTCTGTTGTATACAGATGATTGATTATCCTATGCCTTATCCATGTTTGTTCTACTATTCCACTTTTCTTTCCTTGTAGATCTTCAAACTTATGAGAGAACAAAAATGTCCAAACCTGTAATCACAGGATGGTTTTCTCTAGAAATCAGTGAGAGACTCAGGGTTTTGAAGATACGTAGGATTTACCTTGTCAGGACCAACACAGACATAATTATTAGGAGTGCATTATGACTAGGAGAGTCTCATTTCTTCCTTTTCAAAATATATGTTGCAAAATGTGTGTGTATGTGTGTGTGTGTGTGTGTGTGTGTCCATGTACTCATGTTCAATTTACATGCATGCCTTTATGACAGAAGAACCCATTACAGATGTTTGTGAGACACTAGGTGATTGCTGGGATTTGAACTCAGGACCTCTCTGTCTACTAACATATGACTAGCACAGCACTAGCACAGCCTCCCAGTACTCTATTGACTAACCCATCTCTGTAGCTCCTCTCTTGGAATTTTTAACTGGAACTTCATTACATTGTCCTGCTTGATTAATCTGTTGACCAGAAGGTCAAAGTCAATGTGCAGTACCCTGCCTAGAGCTGGGGTTAACGATTTGTGTGAAACCGAAATTTTCAATCTTTTAATCAGTTATTTGATCTTTATGTAAACAAGTCCTTATCCTGAAACTCTCCAAGGCTCATGTTAACATGTTCCTTATTATGGCAACAAAACTATTTCAACCGTAAAAGAAATCAAAAGGACGCTTGAAGCTGTCTAATAGAAACAAAAATCACAAGTAAGATTCCAGAAAGTAGTATGTGGTAAACTATTCTTCCATATTGGTTTAGGAAAAATATTTTTCTCACTGAGAAGATCCACTTATAAAAATAACATTGTAGGTATATGTTCACAATTCTATAAAATTAGCAACAACTTTATTATTTTAATCTCATTTATCCATTTATCTATTTACTTATCAATCTATCTATCAATTTATCACCTAGCAATCAAGTTGCTATCACCTATCTGTTGTCTGTCATCTGTCCCCTTAGTAAACCAAATTTCTCTTTCTGAGGAACCTAACCCCCAGAATAGTTATGACTATGATGATGAATTTGTTTGCATATTGTTTTATAAATGAAAAGACAAATAAAAGAAATAAATGGCTTTTATAAATTTACCAAGCTGGTAACTGTGTTGGAATGTAGGGTCTGAAAAAATAGGTCTATTTTCATATATGTTATTCATAAAAATACTTTCAACACAGAATTAGTATTATTATTTTACACAGTGAAGATAACATTTATTTCTGGTTATTTATGTTAAAGTGATTAATATCTTTTTCTTAGTTAATTTATTCACCTTCTAGCAAAATATCAGCCCCACCTCTCCTTCCAGTAACCCATCACAGAGATCCTCTCCCCAATACCCATCTCCTTTTTCTGTGAGAAGAGGGAGAAAACCTCTGGGTATCACATCTCCCTCCGTATCACCCACCTAGAGCACATCAAGCCACTCCAGGATTAGGGACATCCTCTTCACTGAGGGCAGACAAGGCATGCCCAGTTAGGGGAATGGGATCCACAGGTAGGCAACAGATTAAGGGACAGCCCCTGCTTCATTTATTGTGGGATCTGCATAAAGACCAAGCTAAACTTCTGCTATCTATGTGGTAGAGGTCTAGGTCCAGCCTCTCTTTCTTTAGTTATGTCTTCCTTTTCATTTCTGATTTTGGTAATTTGGATATGGCCTCTGGGGCATTTAGTTACTTTGGTAGGGGCTTATCTATATTGTTGTTTTTCTCAACAAAACAGCTTTCCGGTTTGTTGATTCTTTGTATCATTCTCTTTGTTTCTATTTGGTTGATTTCAGCCCTTAGTTTGACTATTTTTTAACCTTCTACTCCTCTTGGGTGTGTTTGCTTCCCTTTGCTCTAGAGCTCTCAGGTGTGCTATTAAGTTACTAGTGTAGGATCTCTCCAATTTCTTTAACAGGGCACTTAGTGCTATGGATTTTTCTTTTAGCACTTCTTTCATTGTGCCCCATAAGTTTGAGAATGTTGTTTCATCATTTTCATTGACTTCCAGACAGTTTTTAATTTCCTTCTTTACGTCTTCCCTGATCAGGTTCTCATTGAGTAGAGAATTGTTCAGTTTCCTAATGTATATGGACTTTTTGTTGTTTTTGTTGTTATTGAAGACCAGCCTTAGGCTATGGTGATCTGATAGAATGTATGGAATTATTTCAATCTTCTTGTATCATTTGAGGTTTGTTTTGTACCCAATTACATGGTGAATTTTGGAGCACCATGCTGAGAAGAAACTGGTATGATGGAGGGTTCTTTGGGTAGAGGGCCCAGGATAGGGATAGCTAGGTCTTGAGGTAGATTGATTCCCATCTTTTTCTGAGAAACTACCATATTGACTTCCAAATTAGCTGTACAAATTTGCACTCCCACCAGAAGTGGAAGAGTATTCCAATTGATTGACATTCTCACCAGCATGACTTACCACTTGTATCTTTGATCTTAGTCATTCTGACAGGTATAAAATGGGATGTTATAGTAATTTAGTTTGCACTTCCCTGATGGCTAAGGATGTTGAACATTTCTTTAAGTGTTTCTTGGCCATTAGAGAGTTCTCTTTAGAGAACTTGGCCCTTGAGAATTCTGTTTAGATCATATATACCCCACTTTTAGATCAAATTATTTGGTTTGTGATGTCCAGTTTCTTGAGCTCTTTATGTATGTTTGGTATCAGCTTTCAAATAGATGTGGGGTTGTTAAGTTCTTTTCCCATTCATAGGCTGTCATTTTGTTCTTTTGACAGTGTTCTTTGCAGTATAGAAGCCTTTCCATTTAATGAGATTCCACTTATTATTTCTTGATTTTAGTGCTTGTGCAACTAATGTTTGGCTCAGGAAGTTGTCTCTTGTGTCAGTGCATTCATCAGCAGAGAATTATTTCAGTCAGGATTATTTCAGGATTATTTATTCAAACTTTAGTCTTTGGTAAACAAATATGAAAGAGGAGAGAAATGTTATCAATATTATAAAAACTTATGCCATGTTCAACATCAAAATGTAAAATGTGAAAACATTTAAGTCAAGGTGACATAACACATATTATTTCTTTAAATAAATAATACCAACTTTCACTAAATACCACGCTTTCACTAAAATTCCATAACTTTTTAAGTCTCCAACATTTCCCATTTAGTTAGTTTCAAGGTGTTGGTTTTAAGGCAGTAAATACTTAATCAGAATTTCTTTTGTTAGGGAACAATCTGTTTCCATATAGATACGGTGTCTGGAAAACATTCTTAAGGTAAAATATTTTCCAGTTATTTAAATGCAGTTTAAAATCCATATTGGAGTTCCATTAACCTGTCAATTAATACAATAATTAACTCATTACCTTAATGGTACTATAATTATCTGTTAGCAATGATTGCATTTTAATTCTTCCAAAGTCAAAGTCTAATGATTTTATTTATGCTTCCCATAAGTAATTTTCTTACTATGTCCTTTCCCCTCTGCAGGTTATAAGTGCAAAGCAGAGACTCTCTGTGATGCATTATCTAATCCCTACCCCTCTTCAACAGTTTTCCAGCTCTAGGTTGCCTCTAATAAGAAAGTACAAGAGAAGATGAAAAAGGCAACCTTTAAGTGGTATTTCACCTACTCTTTCTTTTTCCTAACCTGGGCTGGAATTCACAATTTCTCTAGGTATGTGTGTGTCTGAGGGGTATCTCAGGTTCTAAAATACCACTGTTTCTAGGCAGGTTAATCAGTTATGCCATGAAAAAAATTGATGTATTAATAGGTTCCAGTTAGATTTCTGAAAGCAACTTTCATCTGACTGCTTTTCTAATGTTAGAATTGACAATACAATGCTGTTGTTTGCATAAGAAATAAAGTAAAATCATAATTTCCAGTGGCATCAACATATTTAACATAAATACAATCTTCATATATGATTTGTGGATAAGAAAGATAAGAAGATTAATTCCATTGTTTCAGTGAAGTGTCATAGCTGGAAAATGGTATAGTGATTCTACAGTTCTTATGAGTCTTTCAGAAGACCAAGATTTAAGTCCCAAAGCCCACAAGGTAGCTTCAATTCACTTCTAACCCTAACTGCAGAGTACCTGACACCTTCTTCTATCCTCTTTGGGTACTGCACATAAATGTAGTGTAATAGATGAAATATTCTGGAAATCATCTATACATATAAAATTTGATTAACAGAAAGGGGGAAGAGAGAGGGGGGGGAGAGAGAGAGAGAGAAAGAGAATGGTTTAGGAAGCAGTTCAGCTGCGCTGGGTCCCATCCTTAGCAGCATTTAAAATTGTAGGGGTAAAAACAAAAGGCAACCCCATAGCTATTTATTAAGTTTGAATGTTATCATTAAGTAATCATAATGTGTGGGAGAGTCCAGCCAATGCTTGGTTTAACTTGAGGCCCAGGCCATGTGATGGAGCCCATGCCCAACATTGACTGGATAGCCTGAGACAAGAGTTTGACTTAGATTTTTTCAAAATCTGCTTTAAAGCAGAGGGAGGGGGGCAGGAGGGTTAAAGGTTCAACCTGCCTTCTGGACCAGCACCCACCAAAGGTAGTGGAAAAGAAAGATTAATTAATAGGGCAAAGGGGGCTGTGGACAGGTTTAGAAATAGTTCCTTGGGGACAATTCCAATTTTTGTGTTCAGCAGTCCACTTCTCTAGCAAAACACCAACACGTACACGAATCAGCTGTAGTGAGTGGTAGAGTCCATTTGGCAATCACCATTGATGAATCAGCAATGGCAGTTTGATCCGGAAGAAATCACAAGGCTCTGCTAATTGGTACAAGTCTGTGGAAGCAGCAAGAAGCTGCTGGAGTATTACTAGGAGTTCTTTAGTGATTTATGCTGTATGAAGTTACAAGAAGACCAGCAATCTGATGCAATGCCAGAGCCTCCTCCCACATTCTGTGGAGTCATATTTATATTCTTTCTCAACATCACATGTCCTCTTATATCTCTGCTTCATCAAAACATCCTTTTGCCTATTTGCCACAACAAATCATCATATGATATAACTGATTGTTCAAAGAAACCAGAAATTTCCACTTCAGAATAGCCCAGAGGCATAGGGTAGAATCAAGTGCAAGCAAAAATGTCAATAGAATGATCGCTAAGATATTGTGCTCTGCTCATACATAGGTATCTTGTCTAGATATTATCAGAGAAGCTTTCTCTAGCAGCAAACAGAGTGGGTGCAGAAACTTATAGCCAGACATTATGTGTGGTCCTGGAGAGGCTGAGCAGAGAGAGAGAGAGAGAGAGAGAGAGAGAGAGAGAGAGAGAGAGAGAGAGAATAATTTGGAAATGTCTATAGAGTCCCTTCCCTCAGATATCAGGGAATCCAATATAGAAAAGGTTGTAGAATTCAAAGAAAATGGGGAATTCCAGGAGTACATGTCTGAATGCCACTGGATTCCCTTGTCTAGCATCAATATGAGGTTTTTGTCATGTCTTATCTATCTTGTATTGTCATGCTTGGTGGTTGTCTCTTGGAAACCTGCCCCTTTCTGAAGGGAAATAGGAGGGGAGTGTATGGGCAGAAAGGGGTACATGAAAAGAGAATAATAAGCCACTATTAATAATAGACTATTTTTTATGATTATTTTTCATAAGCTTGAGCATGCCTAAAATTCATGAGGTGGGTTGTAGTGGACCACAGTATGTTGATCTTTAAATACAACTGTGTAATTTTTTAATTTTTTCCAACTCAAGAAAGCAAACAAGCAACTTTATAATCATTGGTCTCATTCTACTAAGCTGGAGGTTCAAAGGCCTTGTTTTCTTCCTGGTTGAGAAAACTTTTGTGCAATCCTTCTCTGTTTAATCAGGTCTTTGCCCTTGGTTTTTAAGGATGGGAACATTTTCAGTGTCTCATTGAAGATTCCTTAGTGTTGTAACAATTTTGTCCTAACAGCAGTTAAACACAGATGTGTCCATGAGGTGGACTGCTTCCCCTGTTCATTAAGTGGCAAGTGAATGGCTGTTGGCTAACCTGAAGTTAATGAAGGAGCTCCACATTACCACCTGTATAGTAATCACAGAGAAAGGGGGTGGAAGAATTTAGTCGACCTTTATGAGCTATGGTGAGGCCTGCCTCCCTTGGAATCTAGTTTGCCATTAAGTAGCAGGTCACAGTAGCCAAGAATTAAAAAAAGATTCATTAATACTTGGGGCTTGTATTACAAAGTTTCTTGGGAGTTTGTTTTCTATAGTCAGTAGGTTGATAGGACTTTTGTTTGTTACAGAATGAGTTTGGAGAAAAGTAAATTAATAGACCAAGAAGCAGTTATGCCAAAAAGAAGCAAGTGAGTGTGCAGTTGTTCCTGGATATAGACATACATAGATGGATGTGCCAAGTCCTCAAAGACGGTTATGGTCAGTATTTATCAGTGCCCTTTATACATGTCAGTAACTAACATTGATTTAATTTACAATACACTTCAAATTTGCACAGTCAAAACGATGTTAGAGAAACAATACTGGTATATACTAAAAAGGTCCCATTTGTCAAATGAAATTACCCTAGGAGAGAATAGCCTCTCAAATTCAGGTATTCATTTCTGAGCTGTAATTTTTCATACAAGGCAATATGAAGTCAAATAAATAAAACATATTTAAGAGATATTCTCCTCCCTCTTTCTCCCTCTCCCTCTCCCTCTCTTGTCTCCTCTCTCTCTCTCTCTCTCTCTCTCTCTGTGTGTGTGTAGTGTGCTTTAATTACAAGCTACAGAATTTATTGAGGTTAAGCTCATGATCATCAAAGCTAAACATCATCTATTTTGCATTTATTATATGTATTCTTTTACAAAGCTCTTTGCTCAAGTCAGAGTACCCATCTTCCTTTCTATAGTGTATCTTTTAAATGTGCATTCTAAAAGCTGAAATTATTATCCAAATTTCTGAGAATATGAAAATATGAAAAGAAGATCTTAACATTCATGAAGGATTTAATCAGTTAAATTTTGTTTAATATTGTAAAAATTCATGCCTTCTTTCAGAGATAGCCTTCATCAAAATCTAACCAATAGGGTAGGACAAGAACTACATATAACACCATATGTCTGAGCACATCTGTCATTGAGATACTTATGGGAATGGAATAGGAGGATTAAACACCTGAAACCAGCATGGATACTGTAACGATTTCCAGAATAATCTGAGATTTAGCTTTGCTCATTTGATCATAAGTCAATCTCAAAACCATATATATATATATATATATATACACATATATATTCACATAGTAAAAGAAAAGAAACAATATTACCAACCCTAGACTTTCCTCCCAGTTTGAATTCTTCTTCTCATGGCTTGTGTTTTTGTTACACTGGCTTTTGTTTCATCAAAATGTCACTCTTCAAAGTATCCTTGCATTTTAGTTATGAATGGTAATCTTGATCTTGTAAATTGTCTTCAAATGTATGCATTGAACCATTCCTCACTGGGTTCTCACAGATATTTAATATGTCCTTCTGATTCTGCTTAATCAGCCTTTGGATAGATAAATGAGTAGATGAAGATATAGATTAGAGGTAGACAGGTATAAATATTGGGATATGTATATATATATTATGTTGGACTGTTTAATTTTTCAGAAGGTACTATGAGACACGCATTATTCTAGTATTCTAAAGAAAGCAGAGATATCATGAGGTTGTAAAGTGAAAAAAATTTAAGACCAAAAAATATACTATACCTCATTGTATCAGTAATAATTTCAATTTATGCATATCTATTACCTCATAAAAACAACTACAATACTTATAAACATAAATGATTTGAGTTCAGACTGCAAACCAGTTTGCTTTTGTCCACAGGTGATCTGAGAACATGGTAAATCAATAAAGTTGATAAATTAAAATTCTTGGTAATAAATGTAGGGAAATTTAAGGATAAAGTATGACGGGGTGATGGAGAGCTCATTCATAGCCTGAGAACAATCCTGTTTCTAAGATCAACACTGAAGAAATAAAATACCTAAGGAGCAAAAAATACCTAAGAATATTCTACGTTATTCCTAAGGAAATTCTAAGTTAAATTCTAGGAAGTTTAATTCTCTCATTGACTCAAAATTAGTAATTGATGGAGTTTCTTTATTTGATCACAACACTATTGACTTAAAAAATTAAGTAAAAAGTAAAAAATGGCAAAACAGAATTAAAAATGAAATGAGGGATGCTATATCTCACAATAATGTGTGTGCATGTGTGTGTGTGTGTGTGTGTGTGTGTGTGTGTGTGTGTGCATACATATTCACACATACACCTATGTCCAAAAGTGTTTGGAAGGACAATATTAAACCATTTGATGTTCACAAACTTCTCAGAATCACCATTCAATCAATACTTTATCGAAATTGCCCTTCTGCCCAAGGAATACATTGTTTCCCATATCTTAAAACATGAGTGTTGTAATCTTCTTTGATTGATTTAAGACAAGAGAATCCAATTTTTCAGGAGAGTTCTTACTTCCTCATTAAGCACACATCACCATTAAATGTTCACTGTCAAAAATTCTCCTCAAGTTTTCAGAGCTCTCCTATGCTCTATGTGTGGGACTCAACATTGAAGATTAGCAGTAAAGCACTTTACAATAGAGGGACAGTCATGGCCAATAGCAGAAATGCACCTTCTGACCCAGGAAAGGCATTCATCCATAAGATAAATATTTATTACGTCAATGTGAAGGATATTTCCACCGAAGGGTTCCTTCTGTGGAGAGCAAGCATCTGCCATATCACCGTGCCCCAAGAAATGGTGGGGAACCCTCAAATGAGAAATGTAGATGCCATATCTGAAGTGTCATTTATGGTTGCTGCCTTGCCAGCAAAACTAAAAGCTTGTCATTCACTAAGCACATTTATAAGCACATTTATATTTATAAGCACAGCTAATCTTGCTGAGGTATCTCATATATATATATATATATATATATATATATATATATATATATATATATATAATCTTTTGCACAGAGCCATTAAATATGCCTATCTGTTTTAGAGATCGGTTCTCATCTGAGTATTCAAACTTTGAATGTCCTTATCCTCAATTGATTTTTGATCGATCAATAAAGATGCCAGTAGCCAATGGCTGGGCAAAGGAAGATAGGTCATGACATTTAGATTTGCAAGGGCTAAGATGCCGAAGAAAGGAGGAGACACACAATTGCCCTAACTCAGGCAAGAAGGATCGGACATAGGAGCTGAAAGAGAGAAAGCCAACAAGCCATGTGAGAATTCAAGTGGGTGGTCACTGGCCACTTTCCTAATTGGGTGTGGGTAGCAGTGGAAGGTTTATAAGGGCCCAGGCTTTGACATAGCCAAAGCATTACAAAAAATTAACTCATGTGTGTGTGTGTGTGTGTGTGTGTGTGTGTGTGCGCGCGCGCGTGCGCGCGCAGGGACACATGCACGTATCTTCCATTGGTGAATCCACCCACCCACTTTGAATCGAATTGTTATTAACAGAGAAAAAGAGTTTACTCCAAAGCCTTTACCATAAAAGTTAAAGATAAATATGTACTAATGTGAGTTTTCAACAAAACACACTAAGTCTCTTTAAAGAGAAATACTACATTTGCTAAGTTGTTTTGATCACATTTAACCCTTCATCAGGTCAAAGCCTGCTACTTGGTAGCATGGAGACTAAGTATCCATGTTTTCTTTTAAAACTGACAGTGGATTATAACATCCAAAGAGTTAATTTTAATTTGAAGAGTTTACCCACCAAAACATTGTTCATTTGCTTACTCACATAGTAAATCAATCTACAGTTTAAATACCAAGATTTATATAAGGGATAGGTCTCCTGAGTATATTCTAATATGAAGCAAACATTTATTAAATGTCTGCAACCTGAAAAGTTCTATGCTAATTCTCAGACACTTGTAAGTGATGAGAATCAAGCACATCCCTCACATAACCCCTTACTGAAATACATACTAATAGATTTTTTAATTGATAATGGTATTTGGAGCAGGCACTGTCTTGGTGAGCAGATGCATCATTTTATAGAGGTTTGTAGATTTTATTGGTTTCCTATCGTCCCTTGGTACCCCAGTGGTATGATAATGGGACCAGAATGGACCTAATCAAGAGGGTCAAAAATATAATAAAAGCAAAATCTGAAGGATACATTGTATATAACTAGGTAGCTTTCATATGCCATAATAGCCATCGATATTAATAAATTAGAAGAAACATATCTAAGTAATAAATAGGATTGCATATGATATGATTGATAAGCTCCCGTGGAAACAAGCCAGTAAGGAGAGCTTCTCTGTGGTCTGTGCTTCAGTTGCAGCCTCCAGGTTCCTGCTTGGCCTGAATTACTTTCTTACCTTCTCTCAGTGATGGACTGTGCTGTGACTTATAAATCTAATAAATCCTTTCCTCCCTAACTTGCTTTTGGTGCTCCTTTACCACAGCAAATGAAACAAACTAGAATACTAACTCATACATATTTCTCTCTAAATACACATACACATATATACAATCTGCTTCAATTGAAATGAATGTACATTGCCTTCCCAAACTCTAATCAATAATACAGATATACGTGCATTATACGTGCACATGCTTAGTATTGAATATTCTTCAAATATAAATATCCCATTTGATTGTAGATGAATGATGTTCTCTTAAAAATTCTTATCAAATGTATTCTTTTTTATGACAAAATCAAATTTATTCTAGATAAGCTTCATATTTACTTCTAAAATATATTTTATATAGTGTTTGCCATGTTTCTCCACATAATATAAGAAAAACAGATGCAACAATATCCATTATGAGTTCAACTGTAAATAATTTATAAAGGTGTTCCCTATGTGGCTTATAAGAGATAATTTTAAATTCATAAAGAATAAGTCATAACCATTCATGTAATTATTTAAAAACATAGATTGTTAGGTATGTATAAATATCTACAAGTATTATGCATTAAGTCCTAAACTCTAAAAATCATGTGTTCTCTTTTTATGTGCTGAATTTGGAATACATAACGTTCTTCATTCTAATATTTTAATTAAGATTATAAGGTAATGTTCAATTAATTGTGTCTTCTTTTATGTGTTAATTTTATTCTAAGTATGCATTGCCTTTGACTCCTAAACACCATGAAGAGAGAAATCCAAAAGACGAACAACAGTGAATTTAATCAATTTTCAGCCTCTTGTATTAAGGGATTATTTAGAATGCTTTTTCTCATTAGGTAATAGTTATCCCTAATGCATTTTTCATGTCTGAGTAGATTCTATATCACAGTACATATCACCATGTAAGCATAATAAAATATCATGTAGAATCAATTTGAATGGTTTTATTAAAAAATAAACAAAAGAAAAATAACAAATTTTGACAAATATGCAAACATAAATAAAGTTTGTAGTAATAGACTGGGTGTATGAGGGTTTAAAATCAGTATAATCATCATAATAAACATGGTGAATGTTCACTAAAAGTGATAAAAATTTGATTTAGCAATTTCGCTTCTGTGTACATTTTCAAAGAATGTACTACTGGGTACAGTAGGAAACCAGGCTAGAGAAATGGCTCAGTAATGATGAATATGTATTGCTCTTGTAGAGAACCCAGGTTCAGTTTGCAGCACTTAGAATTGGCTGCTCATGCTGGCCCATAATTCCAACTCCTAGGGAATCGTTTTCTCAGCTGACTGCTATAGATACTACATTCGAAGTGATCGTCTTAGGGACAGATAGAAAAAAGAGTAAATTCCATCATTTGATCAATGAACAAAGACAAGGTGATATGAGCATCCTTTACATAATATATACATTATATATATTTTATATTATATAAAGTAACTTAATTAACATGACATACTTTGTATAAGCAAAAAATATATTTCCTGTGCCAAGCACACAAAGGCAAATATGCTTTTATTGCAATTATGGGTAGCCTTTAAAAATATTGAACTCACAGAAACTGAGAGCAGAATGATGGCTCCGGCAATAGGAAGGAATGGAAATAGAGAATGGCAGGATATTTTTCCAGAGTAGCAAAGTTACAGTAAGGGTGGATGAACTTGTTATTAATAAAAAACAATTAAAATTTTAGAAATAATATTTCAAAGACTAAGCAGCACTGAAATGAAAAAATCAATCAAAGAAATAAAGCTAAGTATCTCTAAGGTTATAGGCTAATAAATACATATATATATATACATATACATATATATTATAACTATAAATATAAATATATAATAAATAAATATGTGTATACTTTGCATTAAATTTATTTGTATTTTTCTTTTCTATCAACCATCAATTCTTTTCTCATACAACATAAAATCAAAGCACCCTCTCTACTCCCAGTTCCTCCTCAATCTCCTCTCTTACACAGATCTACTCCTTTTCTGTCTCTCATTAGAAAAGAATAGGTTTCTAAGAGTTAAAAATGAAATATAACAAAATAAAATACACTAAGATGAACAAACACTATTATTTGATGTTGGACAAGTCAAAAGAAAAATAAAAGGACCAGCAATAGAATGCCCAAGAATCAAAGACCAACTCAAACACTCATTCACACATTCAGGAGTTCCCTCACTGTCAAATCAATCAATCAATCGATCAATCAGTCAATCAGTCAACCAAACAAACAAATAAACAAATAAACAAACAAGCAACTAACAGAAAGCTAGAGAGATACATAGAAGACCTGGTGCAGATCTCTGTAGGCCCTGTGGTTGCTGCTTGAGTCTCTGTAACATCATAGGAGCTTTGTTCAGTTGCATTTAATAGGCCTTGCCTTCTGGCATCCCCTGCCTTCTCGGTTTCTACAACTCCTTCTGCCTCCTCTTTTGCCAGGTTCACTTCTCTCTGAAGAGAGGAATTTGCTGGAGAAATCTCATTTAGAGCTCTGTGTTCCAAAGTTTGTTCCCTCCCTCTCTTCCCCACTTCTACCTCCCATTTTCCCTCCCTTCCTTCTGTCTCTCTGTCTCTGTCTCTGTCTCTGTCTCTGTCTCTGTCTCTGTCTCTCTCTCTCTCTCTCTCTCTCTCTCTCTCTCGTGTGTGTATGTAATATCTGATTGTAGGTTTCTGTTTTTGTTCCTATCTGTAACAGAAGGAAGCCTCTCTAGTGATGGCTAAATTAGACGATCTATGAGTGCAATAGAATATTATTAGGAGTCATTTCATTGGTATTGCTTTTTTATTTTTTGAAACCCGTAGTATTTGACTTAACCTTGGCCCTCTGGTTCTTGGTAAACCTAGCAGTGTCAGTTATGGGTACCATCTCATGGAGTGGTCACAATGTTTATTCCACTATTGCCCTGGCATATTTTGCAGTTAGGACAGAGTATGGATCTAAGGTCTATAATCTTCAGTTTGTGTGGTTTATGTTTCCTTTTTGTACTTTGCAGAGTACCTTTCTATATTCTAGACACTAGAACGTGGGCAGGAAGGTTCTACATAGGTACCTGCTCGACCTCTCCGTGTTACATGAATTGTGAACTTGTCTTCAGCGGCAGAGCCTTGGTGTCAGTTTGTACAATGCTACCCACTGTCTTGGCAACAAAAGTCAATTGGTGGTGTTATCTTTCTAAAGTTGTATATTAGCTATGTTGAAAGGAGAATTTCTGGGATGACACAAAGTCACTGCCTATATATGTGGAAACTACAAACAGTGCTAAGAAAGACATAGCAGGTCTGTTTCAGACTTGTCATGGTACTGGCAGAAAGTTTATTTAATGTTGCATGTGGGAGGAACAGATAAAGCAATTTGTCCCTTTAGATTTAATGAGAAGGGCCTAAGAAATAAACTGTCAAATGACAGAAGGTCTGCAAATTTTATTACATAGAAATATCTTTCGAAACCTACACATCTGGGTAGACAAGCAGCATATACATCTGGGGGCTAGGAAAAGACAACATGCTGTGAAGAAATGAAAAATTAAATGTCACTTCCCAAGTATGCTGAATGGGTGAGAATATAAAAACGAAGAGAAAATGATGGAAGATAAAGTAATTATTAAGTTTTATGTATGCAGATTCCTCTTGATGTTTTTCCAATTTACTGATAAACGTTTTCCCCCCTATGAGAAGAAGAATGAGGATGAGCAGCTTTAACATCCAGGGGAAATTTCTGCTTCCTATGCTTTATATGTATCTGATTTTCTACTCCATTTCCTTGAGCTCAGAATTCTCTGTAGAACTTAATGATACATTCAATCCGTGTACTCTGGTCTTCTTCAGGATGAAAAAAATGACAGGTAGAAACACATCAGGGTCATCTTTGGGTTTCAAGTTCAATTCTCTTCCAATTTCATCATACCTGGATGTCCTTTCTCAGTTCCTTAGCAAGGGAATTCCACTTAGGTAGCTGAGGGCAACTGTAAGCTTCTTAGTAATCCCTACCTCTTAACCTAATGACCACAGAACCAGACTTGGGAATATTAGCTGAGACTTGCTAGCATAATCTTCTCATACCTTTGCTTTATTATCCCTTTTCCATTTCCTGCAGGGACACCATTGTTAAGAACAGGGATGTGTTCTAAAAATTTATTACCAAAACAAAGAACCTATAATAGTGCTTATTATAAGCTAAATACTGCATAAAATGCTAATAAAGAACCCCCACCTGCACTTATGTATCAAAGGACCATTAATTGTGCCAAATCACCGAATTTATAGAAATGTGTTTGAAAGACCACATTCAGCTGTACTCTTTCAAGATTCTTAAAAAGAAACAAGTGACTTTAGTTGCCACTTTTACACACAAAAATATCCTGTTATATATCTCTACCAAAAATTGCACATAAACTCTGAGTTGTAAAAACAATATTTTCATAAACTATCTTTATTACAAGCTTACCAAATGATCTTTTGCTCACTAGTTTTTTTTTGCATAAACTTTGCATTATTATCTAAGAAAAACTATTAAGATATAAATAATTGAAAAAAAACACAAAAAGGGCATTTTCTTCTTATTGGAAAATACTGACTCTGTCCATGTCTTTGAAGAATAGTGTTGGGATTTTGATGAAGATTGCATTGAGTCTGTAGATGGCCTTTGATAGGATGGCCACTTTCCTTATGTAAATTCTGCCAAACCATGAGCATGGGAGATCTCTCCATTTTTTGAGATCTTCTTCAATTTTTTTTGAGAGACTTGAAGTTATTATCATACAGATCTTTCACTTGTTGAGTTAGAGTTACCCCAAGATATTTTGTACTATCTGTGGCTATTGTGAAGGGAGTTGTTTCCCTAATTTCTTTCTCAGCCTGTTTATCATTTGTATAAGAAAAGCTACTGATTTATTTGAGTTAATTTTATATCCAGCCACTTTGCTGAAGATGTTTATCAGCTGGAGAAGTTTCTGGTAGAATATTGGGTGCTGCTTCTGTATACTATCACATCATTTGCAAATAGTGATAACTTTAATTCTTCTTTGCCAATTTGTATCCACTTGATCTCTTTTTGTTGTTTTATTGTTTTAGCTAGCACTTTGAGTACTACATTTAATAGATATGAGGAGAATGGGCATTCTTGTCTTGTCCTGGATTTTGTTAGTATTGTTACAGAGACAAGCAAATTGATCTGTATGGAGAAAAATGAAAATAGACCCATGTTTGTCACCTTGCACGAACCTCAAGTTCAAGTAGATCAAGGCCCTCAACATAAAACCAGATACACTGAATCTAATAGAAAAAAAAGTTGGAAAAAGTCTTGAACTCATTGGCAAAGGGGGGAACTTGCCTAAACAAAATTCAAATGCCTCATGCTCTAAGATCAAGAATTGAAAAATAGTACCTCATGAAAGTGGAAAGCTCTGTAAGACAAAGGACATAGTCACTAAGACAAATTGGAAACCTACAGACTGGGGAAAAAAATTCACCTGTAACACATCCCATAGAAGGCTAATGTACAAAATATGTAAAGAATGTGAGAAGCTAACCACCAAAAAAACCAAACAACCCAATCAAACAATGGGGTATAGAACAAAGCAGAGAATTCAAAACAAAGAAATCTCAAATGGCTGAGAAGCACCTAAAGAAATGTTCAAAGTCTTTAGTGATCAGAGAAATGCAAATCAAAATGACCCTGAGATGCCACCTTACACCAGTCAGAATTGCTAAGATAAAAACCTCAGGTGAGAACAAATGTTGGAGAGGATGTGGAGAAAGAGGAACACTCCTAATTTTTGGTGGGATTGCAAACTGCTATGACCTTTCTGGCAATCAATTTGGAGGTTCCTCAGAAAACTGGAAATAGACCTACCTAAAGACCCAGCAATACCACTCTTGAGAATAGACCCAAAAGATGTGACACCATGCCACAGGGCATGTGTTCCAGTATGTTCATAGCAGCCTTAATTGTGATAGACAGAAGCTGAAAAAAATCCCAGATGTCCCACACACAGAAGAATGGATACAGAAAATGTGCTTCATTTACATAATGGTAGGAACTCAGCTATTAAGAACGAGGAATTTCTGAGTTTTGCAGGCAAATGGATGGACCTAGAAAATATCATCCTGAATGAGGTAACTCAGACACAAAATGACATGCATGGTATGTTCTCACTAATAAGTGAGTTATTAGCCAAAAAATAAAAAAAAAGTACATATCACTCAGGATATAGTCCACAGAACTCAAAAAGTTCAACAAGCTAAAGGGCCCAAGTAAGGATGCCTCAGTCCCACCTGGGAGGTAAAAGAAAGCAACCACAAGTGGGGAGGGAGGGACAGGGGAGGGAAAGGGGATGGTGGTTGGGGGAGAAGGGAACATGATCTGATAATTGAGGACAGAAGCCCTGAGGGATGGCAGAAAGAATGAAAAGAGGCAGCCTCGGGAGGTAGGAGGTTGGGAGGACCCTCCAGAAAGTACCAGGGACCTAGGAAGTTAGACTCTCAGGACTCAATGATGGGGGACGGGGCCCCTAGATGAAATGCCACACAGTGGGAAGAAGGAACTTGTTGAGCCCACCACTAACAGAAACACAGGTCATCATGAAGGTCATGGGGTTAAGCTATCCCACAGCTAAAACTCTAACCCCTAATTCTTCCTGTGTGAAAGAAACACAGGGATGAAACTGGAGAAGAGCCTAAGGAAAAGAAGGTCCAGTGACAGGTCCAAAGTGGGATCCAGCTCCAGGGGCAACCCCTAGACATGACACCATTACTGGAACTATGGGATACTCACAAAAATATACCTATTGTGACTGCCCTCCAAAAGACTCAAGAAGCAGCTGAAAGAGTCAGATGCAGATACGTGCACCCAACCAATGAAAATAAGCTGCTGACCCCTCTAGTTGAACGAGGGAAAAGCTGGAGGAAGCTGAGGAGGAGGGCACCCCTGTGAAGACCAGCAGTCTCAATTTACCTGGACCCCTGAGATCTCTCAGACACTGCATCACCAACCAGGCAGCATACAGTAGCTGAGATGAGGCCCGCCCACCACGTACACAGAAGAGGACTTCCGGGTCTGGGTTCAGTCAGAGAAGATGCACCTAACCCTCAAGAGACTGGATGCCCCAGGAAGTTTAGAGGTCTTGCAGGGTGGGAGGGGTGGGGGTTGGGGACATCCTCATGGAGACAGGGTTGGGGAGCAGGGTGGAGGGTGGAGGGTGGGGGTGGGCAGCGAGGAGGTATGGGATGTGGAACAGTCGGAGGGTGTACCAAAAGGGGAATAAAATTTGGAGTGTTAAAATAAATTAAAAAAAAAAAGAAAGAAAAAAATGGGAATATACCAGTGCAGAAAATATTCTCATTGTGTATTTTTTATGTTTTTTTAAATTTCATCTCTATGAATATTGAAAATTGTGTATGTAATCTGTGTGCAAACACGTTCGTGTGTGCATACATGCATGTGTTCAGTTGTCTTTGCACATATGGAAGCTAGGTATCACTATTAAATTTCTTTTCATGTAATTGTTCACCTTACTTTTTTGAGACACAGTCTCCCATGAAGGCTGGAGTTTACCCATCAGGCAAAGACTGGGATCTTTTCCTCTCCAGCCCTGCTGTGGCAAGTACACCTGGCACCATGTGTATGCTGCAGTTCCAGACTTGGACCTTAGTGCTTACTGCTTATATGGCAAGCACTTACTGATTAGCATTAGCTCCCATTGTTCCCATTAAAGGGGCAGGGATTCCCTGCGTGTCCATTGTCCTTGGCTCCAACAATCTTTTTTGATTGCAGGCTAATATGTTGGTTTCCCTCACTATGTATTGAGATCTCTGAACTTACTATCAACAGTTATTTATATTAATAGTTGATAGTCGATAGGGAGATATATCATGTGGTTTTAATAAATGATATTTTATGAAAGATGTAGATAATTATTAACAAATATTTGATATGAAGGATCTCAGTCAGAAAGATAAGGGGAGACCATTATTCATCAGAGTTGGTATATGTAAGCAAAAGGAAAAAGATTGCAGGGACCCCCAAAAAAGTCTTTAAAAATAATAGCAGTCTTATAATTTTCCACATACATGGTACTACAGACAAGTATTATGAATCAATTTGAATGATAAAGCCTTCTTATTGAAAACAAAATGTATTTCAGAGGCAATTGAACAAATATTAAGAATCTGAGGTCAATCAATAGAGAATTATTTCAGACATCACTTTTTTTTCTCCCTTGATTACATTGGCTTCCTCTTTTCTACTTTTACCTAAATATCTACCATCCAAATTCCTATGTAAAATAATCGGATTATAAAATAAATTTATATCTCTGAAAACTAATTTGTCACAATATCTCTGGTTTCTTTGTGAAACCAATGGTTTAACTTGCTTCTGTCTTAACTTTATTCATGACTCCACTTTTAAAGTACTGGTAGTCAATGAGTAAAAGGCAGGCTGTGTGTTAAAATGTCATCAAAGCAGCTTTCTAATTTAAAACAAAGGCATATATCCTAATTCCAGTGGGAATGATGCAGTACTGCCCGGCCTGCTTTAATGGGCCATTAGTTTTCTTCTCCAATGGCTGAAGTTCCTTAGCCTATAGCCTTCCATACGCCTGAGTTTCCAGATCCATTAAAAAGTCCCTGGGTGCATTTCTTTTTGTCTGATGTGATTATTATAAAAAGGATCCAAGTTACACATCCATTCCCTTCTTTATAATGGTAGCAGCATTCCACTTGCCTAAATGTTGACATTGGTGGCCTCAGAAAATATAGTGCAGGCAATCAATTAGAAGGTAGAAAGAAATATCAGACTTGTCAGTGGAGGCCAGAGAAAGGAAGGGAGGGGTTTGAATTCTCCAATCGAGAACAATTTTCACACATGCTAAGTGTCCAATATTTTCAACAGCTTGGCAAATCTCTATAAATTGTAGCTTTTTAGACTGTTTCCATCTTAGATTTCAAAATTTATCTTTTGTTCCTGTCCTTGTATAAGACAGTCTTTTGATGGGTGAGTTTGTATGTTATTTGAATATAAACACTCATATTTTATAACAAACATTAAAAAAACGATATCCCGATACTGAAGGAAAGTTTGATAGTATCAAAGACATGAGAGGCCAGGTGTGTCGTGACTACTGCTGTTTGATTGCCCAGGAAACTTTGGAAGAAAAATATGTCCTATTGAAAATTCTCCTAGTAGATATCTCAGTCATCTGACTTCCTCTTGCTGCAGTAGAGCTCAAAACATGGTGGCCAGTGATGGCCACGATTAAAGTGACCCAAAGTAGAATAAGAACCCTTCCAATAAGGAGGTAGCTGAGAACTGAAGGAAAGAATAGGAAGCTTTTCCTTCTAACTGCCTGAAGGGAAATATCTACCAAGTGGCTGTAACTTGACATTTCTCCTGCGTTGCATTTAAGCTTCAACAGGAACACTGTGTTTTTGTTAGATTCATATGATGTATAGATGATATATCAATGGATTAGTGAATAAATTTATAATATGAAGGGACAATATCAACTACACTCTTGAAAAAATGTAGGATCATCATGCAGAAAGTTTATATATTATATGATGAGACTGTTAGATTTGGTATTGTGAAAAGCCAAAGATCTGTTTGTATGTCTCAAAAAGACTTGCCTACCAGTTAGAAGAACAGTAGATCAAACATCATTTTACAATAAATGGGTATTTATTGCCACTGAGAGTTTATCTTGGTACATTATTAGAAGGGAAAGAATCCCCTGTGGGTATGATATTCCATAGCTGCAGATATGGTCAATATTGATGGAGAAAGGAGCCTCTGAATGTATTCAATGCCCTGTGTCTGATTGGAAATGAGATGTGACCAACTGCTTCAAGCTCCCAGCACTTTGATTTCTTTGTCAAGATGGAGTACACTCTGAATGATGAGACAGAATAAATGCTTGTTTCCTTACACTATTTTTTCAGGATATTTTAATACAGAAATAGGGATAAGAATCTTAGAAAGATGGTTGTATCCGAGAGAGAGAGTTCAGAAAATATATAGGTAAAAAGAAAATAGAGAAAAGGGAAAGAAATATCTGATAAGTACACATGAGGCTCAGGAGTCTGCCAAATCTGAAGGCAAACCTGGAAATGAGCCTCAGTTATAAGAACTTGGAAATAACCTCTCCTGTTTACACCATGCAGTTTTCTTTCTCCAGCCTCAGTTAAATAAACGTTGGATATTATGAATATTGTGAGCTAAAATCCCTTGAGAGAGCTTGTATCCCGTACTGCACATTCTATAAAGGCAGAATAGCTAATACAAATTTCAGTAATTGAGGAACTGTGGGAATGTTTCAGATCCGGATCTGATTACAAACTGTCTTGGGTTACATCTAGTTATTCTTTTGAAAAAGCATTTATTGCACAACTACATTGAACCTAAAATTCTTCTAACTAGTGTTTTTGAAACATACAAACAGATCTTTGGATTCCAACAACCCTGAATCTAACGTGCTCATCACATAATATCTGAAGCCTACAGGAAACGTGTCCCTGCTTTCTTATAACTCTCTTGCTTTACACAAGTGCCAATATATTTTAAAAATATCATGAGTCATGATTATCTTTGTTCTGTTACTATAAAATCTTTTTTGAGATTAATATGTTATTGAAATATGATATTTGAAGTAACCCAAATCTATGTTCCTGTAGCTTGGTCATTCACAATTAGCTCCAGAATAAAGTTTTTCTTATCATTTTTATGATGAAACATGTGGTATTTATTTATTTATTTACATCCCAAATGCTGCCCCCTTCTGATCTCCCTTCATCTCTGAGAGACCAAGTTTCCCATAGCTGCTCCAGCCATGATGCATCAAATCTATGCAAGATTAGGCATATCCTGAATCTCTTGGAGCTCACAGGAGTCCATGTCAGTTGACACTGTTGATCTTCCTGTGGGGTTGCTATCTTCTTGAGGGCCTTCAGTCCTTCCAGCAACTCTTCCACAGTGGTTCTCAACCTCCATCCAATGTTTGTCTGTGGGTGTCTGTGTCTGTCCGGGTCAACTCAGTCAATGGGTGGGTAGATCCTCTCAGAGGTCTGCTATGCTAGACTCCTGTCTGCAAGTGCAACATAGCATCATTAATGGTTATTAATTTGTGCCTGCCCATGGGATGGGTCTCAAAATGGGCCAATTACTGGCCAGCCTTCAGCCTTTCTTCCATCTTTGTCCCTACATTTCTTTAAGACAGGACAAACGTGGGTCAAAGGTTTTATAGGTGGTTTGGTGTCCCCATCCCTCCACTGGCAATCCTGTCTGGCTACGGGAGATAGTCTCTTCAGGTTCTACCTTTCCACTATTTCTACTAAGGTCACCTTGACATCTGGGAGCTTCCCTCATCCATGGTCTCAGGGACTTCTTAGAGAATCCCTACTCCCACCACCAGCAGCTACATATTTCCATTCATTCCCTTGGCCCTGTGTGACTCTCTCCTGTCTCTCCCCAAGCTTGCTTGTGACCACCTATTCCCCTATCCCCGCCATCACCTACCCATATCCTTCCCCTCCTCCACCTCTCATGACTATTTTGTTCCCCTTTCTAAATGGAATTCGAGCATCCTCAGTTGGGACATCCTTCTTCTTTAACTTTTTGGAACAGTGGGGCATATTATGGGCATCCTGAATTTTTTGGCTAATGTCCACTGATCAGTGAGTATATACCTTTCATGTGTTTTGGGGTTTGAGTTACTTCACTCAGGATGATATTTTCTAGTTCCATATGTTTTCCTATGAAATTCGTGATGTCCTTGTTTTAAATATCTGAATAGTCTTTTATTGTGTAAATCTCATGATACTGAATAATTCTGAAAGGCAAAGGACACTCTCAATAGGACAAAATGACATCCTACAGATTGGGAAAATATCTTTCCTAATGCTTCATTTGACAGATTGTTAAATCTAAAGTATATAAAGAGCTTAATAAGTTAGATTGCAGAAAAATCAAATAATCCGATCAAAAAAAATGCGATTCAGAACTAATAGAGGAATCTTGAATGGCCAAGAAGCACTTTAAAGAAATATTCAAACACCTTAGTCATCAGGGAAATACAAATCAAAATGATTCTGATATTTTACCTTATATCCATCATAATGGCTACGATCAAAACTCAAAGGACAGCACGTGCTGGGGAGGACATAAAGAAAGTGGAAACTCCTCTTTTGATGGTGGGATTGCAAACTTGTAAAGTCATTTTGGAAATCAATCTGGCAGTCCCTCAGAAAACTGGACATAGTTCTATCTGAAGATCCAACTATACAGTTCCTGGACATATATCCAAAAAACGCCAGCCTAAATCTCAAGGACACGTGTTCTACTATGTTGATAGCAGTTTTATTCATATAAGCCAGAAACTGGAAACAACCCAGATGTTCCTAATTGAAAGTGGAGAGAGATATGTAGTTTTTATATTTGCAATGCATTATATTGTTACCATGTGACCATGAATCCTAATGATTTTCCCCATTTTTTCTTTCAAGTAAGTACACATTTTTATTCCTATAGAATATTCTTGCTTTCAGATCATGATGATGCACACAATTACAGTTCTGTCAATAATTGTGTCCCTCTGAACTTGAAGAAATGTCAATGTTCTAGTCCTCAGGACCCTACATAATCACACCATCTAAGAAATAACTCACACAAAATTTTCAGTGTGACATGAGATAAATGTGTTGACTTCCCTCAGTGGCATGAACTAGTTTTATTTGTTTGTTGGTTGTTTGTCTTGCTTTTATGACTTGTAGGTTTATTTTAAAAACTAAGAGAAATACCTAACCAATGGCCACATAATAACTACAGCAGAGAGGATATAAAAAAAAATAAAAACAAAACCCCAAATAAAATGTGTTTTTCAAGTCAACATTCTGTTCCCACATGGATCCGGCAACTGCAGTAGTTTGTAATTTCTGTTAAAAATAAGACAATCTACTTCTTACTTATTCAATAGAGTTTAAGGTTTTAACCATATTGGTGACAGATTGGGGAACAAAGAGTGCTTATCTCTCAGAGGCAGGAAGTAGGGGAATGGGTAACCTTTCTTTGGTAATTTCAGTCATTTGTTACTTGAATTCCTATAGTTTCATCTTATAAGCCTTTAGTTTCACAGAGTTTCAGCCCCAAATTCAACAGAGTTCTAAACAGCACTGTCTCGTTTCTCATTCCCTCCGTGCACCTTTTCAGAGTTGTTTTATATATGTTTTTTTTTACAAATGAAAGGATCAGCTGATTAATGTAATCATTATAACAATCAGTGTATGGGCAGAAAACATATACGCTGACAGAAGACTCCAATTTGTAGATAACAGGTATAAGAAAACTAGAAATTTATAATCAATATCAATACTTTAATGGTGGAATTTTTAAAACTACATATTTGATAACTGCCATCTCTGAAAATTTCTACTTCATGAGCAAAAGAACCATAGGAATCTTTCAGTACTTTATACTAATGTCTACCAGAATTTTTATGATGTATTTACTGTTTACTATATTTTTGAATAGAGGAATAAATGTTAGAATAAATGAATGAATGAATCCCATGTAAAGTGTGGCATTAATGAATCTATTTGATGTTTACTAATGGTTTATAAGTAGCTTTACCTTCTGTGGAAGAAAACCATTTGGAGAATTTAAATTCTCCTACTGCTGCTACCACATTTTTTTTTAATTACATCAACTCGATAAAAATATTTCCAGAATAAAAAAAATGTCCCCCTGATATTATTTTCTTCTGCATTTTCTCATGGTAAATGCCATTCATAGAGACATGATCATGATGGAAGGAAGTGTTGAAAGGAAAACACTGAGTATCATTTAAAATAGATGTGTGAGTAGCCCTCTTAAGCCTTCCAGTTTAATTACTTTTTCTTTATCTATGAAATATCCCCTTATGTCAATAAAACCCTTCCTTCAATATATGTATTGTTCACTATTAGCAAGTATTTTCACAAGTATTTTTCTTGCAATATTTCAACTCTCCATCTTTCTAATATGCGGTTTTAAACGACTGGACAAATTTCCTGAAAATCAAAATTCATGCTAATTTTGATGGTATTTACGCTAGAAATGTTTCTAAGTATTACTCATTTCAAATATTCACAAATCAAGATGCTGCCTGGCTGACTTTATGTTCACACACTGTTTTTCAAGTGTCTCATATGCCTTTTTAATGACTTTCATTCACCTTTGTACATTAAGAGCATACCTAGGATTTGCCCAAGAGAAATGTTGTAGATGAAGTATTTAAAGTTTTTGTATATTCACTTAAATCCTGAGAATACAATGAAAAAAACCAGAATAACAGCATAACATATTTTTATTTTCATGAAAACTAGATTTCCCTCTCATAAAATACATTCAGACCACAATTTCCTCTCCATCCACTCCTCCTAATCACCCTCTACCTCACCTAACTCCTAGATACCTATTTCCCTTCCATCTGCTCTTCAGAATTCAGCAGGTCTCCAAGAGACAGTAGCTAAACAGGAGGAAACGAATCACAGTAAGAGAAACCAACAGCCCTCATACTGAGTCTGGGTAAGGAAACCCACTAAAGGAAGTGTCCGAAGAGCAGGCAAAAGTGTTAGAGATGCATCCTCCCCCACAGTGAGGGGTCCCCCACAAAATTAAGTGAACAGCCATAACAGATAAGATGACTTAGTGCAGATCCATATATGCTTCATGCTTGACACAGTTTCTGTGAGCCTGTGTGAAAGCAGCAGAGTTGACTTGGTGAACCATATCCTCTATCTTTGCTGACCATTATACTTCCCTTCCTTTCTTCCTCAGGGTTCCCCATCTCTCTTAGGAAAGAGACCATATAGAGACCCTTAACTTAGATTGTCTGAAAAAAATACGTGTATTTATGTATGTGTGTATGTATATGTTATATATATATATATATATATATATATATACACATATATTATGTGTATGTGTGTGTGTGTGTGTGTGTGTGTGAATGGGTTGGTATTTAGGTTTCTACTTTCAGAACCCTGGAGAGTACCTTCTTGTTCTAAACAGATTAGAACATAAGAGCGAAGGCTCCATGTAGGCACCAGGTT
This sequence comes from Rattus norvegicus, assembly GCF_021556685.1. Taxonomy (NCBI): domain Eukaryota; kingdom Metazoa; phylum Chordata; class Mammalia; order Rodentia; family Muridae; genus Rattus; species Rattus norvegicus. Next base: position 5,143,519 of record NC_141552.1, read on the forward strand.
GACCTGTCCATAATCAATGAGCTCGGTGAACAATGTCACTAATAATGATGCCCCACTCGCAGTTTTTAGAAAGCAACCTTCTGTTCTAGCTTCAGCTGGGCTTGTTTAGGGATCTCTACAGAGACCTCTAGGATGACAACTCAAACAAATGCATCCCGGTCCAACAACTAGAACCATTGCCCAAGTACAGAAGATGACATGTCCAGACTGTATCTCCCATCACTAAGAGATCTAAGTACACACTAACAGACTCTATAAAGTTTCTCCTGCACTAGTTATCAACGTATCCTCTCCCCACTTGCTCCCTGTTTACATCCGTCTCTCTCCCCACTCTCTACTGAGTGTAGTAATCTGGGCCGACATCTGAGGACTTTCAGAGTGTACAGCACAAGTGTCCAGGACCTTCTTTTAGACTCTCCAATGAGAAGTCAGGTATAATTCTAGGAAGTATGAATTATGTGTTCCTTGCTCTTTTTCATTTGCATCATTAAGGCATGAATAGGCAGTGGAAACTGAAGCTGATATTCTGTTGTAGCACTAGCCATGACCCTGGACCTTGGGTCTGGACTAATCAAGAGAGTGGGAATGCCCATGAGCAGCCTATCTGCTCTTATGTTAAATCGTTTAAGACAAAAACTACGTCAACTGTATTCATTGAAATTCCTCCACGTCATTATCATTTTGTTAAGAAAAGTTTGAATTCTTTTATAATTAAAAGAATTATTTATTTATTTTTATTTATAAATAAAAATTTATATTTTTATTACATATTGGCTTTGTACCTAAATTTTTCGTGTAGTGATGATCTAGGATTTTTCTTAAAAGTCCCCCATTGTTGACTAACAATATAAATAAATCCCTTAACTGTGAAAAAATAGTCTAGTGTAAAATTTACAAAAATACTCTGGTAGAGGAAGAGTTGTTTAAAAAAGAAATTTTCCCATTCTGTAGGCGGGCTCTTGGTTCAATAACAGTGACCTTTGTCTTACAGAAACTGTTCAGTTTCATGAGGTTTCTTTTATTAATTATTGACATTTATGCCTATGCTAAGGGTGCTCTATTCGGAAATGTGTCTCCTGTGCCTATGTGTGCAATGGTATTGCTTACTTTTTCTTCTGTCAAGTTCAGTGTGTATGTTTTTATTTTGAGGTCTTTGGTCCATTTCACTTAAGTTTTGTTCAGAGAAATGAATATAGATCGAGTTACATTCCTCTACATGCATGTCACCAGTTTGACCAGCACTATTTGTTAAAGATATTTTCTTCACAGATATCTAGTTTTTATAAAAAAAAAATCAGCTGTCCATTGGTGTCTGACTTTATGTCTAGATCTTCAAATCATTCTATTGATTAATGTGTCTGTTCTCATGCCAATACCATGCAGCTTTTATTACTATATCTCTGTAGAACAGCTTGAAATCTAGGATGGTAGTATCACTAGCAGTTTTTATATTGCTAAGGATTGTTTTACATTGTATTCCATATTGATTTTGTACCTAAGTCTCTCTCATAATGTTGATTTAGGACTGCTTTTTAAAGAAACTCCTCCCCCCAGGTTTGACTACCAAAATAAATAAATTTCCTAATTTTGAAAAAATAATCTAGCATAAAATTAACAAAAATACTGAAATGTTGTGTAAAAGATTTCTTATCTTTTTATATCTTGCAAACCAGAAGATCTGTATCAACTGGAAGAAATTTACACCAAATTATTTTGCTCTTAGATAATCAGAGCTATCATAATTCTCCTTTTTTTCTAAGAATTTGACCTTTTTCAACTATGTCTCATAAAATTGGAATTATTATAGTAACTATCCATTTTAGTAACTTATTATATCCAGCACAATTTTTATTTACATTATATTTTGACAGCACCCATTTTTCTTTTAGAAGTCACACACACAAATTTGTGAGTTTGTAATATATATATATATGTGTGTGTGTGTGTGTGTGTGTGTGTGTGTGTGTGTGTGTGTGTGTACTGAAATGTGAGATCTCTAAAACATAAGGTAATTCTACACATTTTGGAAATCCTTGGCACATATCTTCATTTGACCACCCTGTTTTATATAACCTCCAACACTGCACAAAGCTTTGAATTTTTTCTGCTCACTCCTATACTTACATTTTTAGCCTTTTATTTTGAAACAATAACCTTTCTTTAGTTCATAATAGCCTTAAGTTTTCCATGGTGTATCAGGATCCTCCTGCCTTAGGTTGTTGAATTCTAAGATTACATGGATGTGACATCAATCTTGGCTAACGTGTGCCATTCATTTAATTTGTGGCTTCTATAATCTCTTTCAGCAGCCTTCAATTTCCTATTGATCTGCCATCTGATTATTCTATTCTGTCCACAACTGCACTGAAAAAAATGAATCTCTTGTTATTTCTGTGTTGCTATCTATTTCCCTCTTGCTCTCTGTCAACATTAAGTTAAATATTTGACTGTAGAAGGATGTTGTTACCATGACAGTGGAGAAGAGAAAATTGGGGATGAGGTATTCTAAATTAAGAAAGTAACTATTATGAAAACTCACTATTTGAAAGCATCTTTAAAGAAGGAGTTTGAACAAAGGTTCCCTGCATAGAGGACAGTGCTTCAGGCAGAAGACAAGAGGAGCTAAATGAAATCTCATAAGTGGGCATAGACTATCTCATCAGATGTATGTCCCAGACTGCTCAAGCTATTACAATTGTTCTTCATTACTTATAACAACGAGAATAAAACTATATCACTGAAGATAGAAGACATTTCGTTGAACCTAGATAAACCAAATTGAAAACAACTTGTAAACCTTCTCCTTGAACACTAGCTTTCATAGTATTAAAGGTGTGGTGCATGCTGCTGGAGGAGGAAAATCATTGGTAGAATTTGTACAGTACCAATCTGCCTGTCAAGAACTGCTAACTGTCTCAGTAGTCCCATGACTGACTTGAGGTAACTAACCAATTTATGGTGAGTTTTAAAACTTACTTTGCACATGAATATGTATTCTCTGTATTGTAAAACATATCAAAAGACCATGTCTAGAGAGGTTATAGGTCCCGGGGTTAGAGGTGATGGTACTACTGCAGTTTTCTTGTTCAATAGACATGCTCTCAAACTACCTTCTGAATAGTTATGTCTATCTCCTTATTTGTACTATATGTGTTTCATTCAGAATATGTGTATATTCCATTTGCGGAGAATATTTTTCTATATTTCATATATGTTATAAATGTCCTTCAATGTAATATTAATCTCTTATATATAGCCAATATATAGATTCAATTTCCTTTTAATTGGAGGGCAAGTTTGAATTTTCGTTGGGTGATGTAACCTATTCACATTTAAAGTAACTGCAGCTAGAAGGTATCATTGTTGTTCCAGTGTGCTTATCTATGTTTGGCTGTTGTTTGATTTCTTTTCCTGCCTTCTTGCTAACTTGGAACATTTAGGTTATGGCAGGATGTAGACTTGTTAGTCTTTCTTGCTGGGTATATTCCTGTGACATTTTGTAGCTATAGCAAGTGATTAATAAAACAGCCTTAAGCTACAGTAAGCTAAGCTAAGTCATTACCAAGTTTAATTGTATACTATGATATCCTGTTTTATTTCCCCTATTGCATTAATGCCACAAATTATATTTAATGTTGTATCTTCATTACCATAAATCCATCATTTTATTGCCAATGGATTCTAAATTCTTGAGAATTAAAATTGGTCTGTGTTCTATTGCAATAAAATAAAATAGCCTTCCACAAAAAATCAATACTTTACTAAGGAACCTTGGATTTTCGTGAATATTGAATTTGAAGTCTCAAATACTTGCATGCTAAACTGAAGGATTCTCTTTAATAAAGCTTGTATGTCAAATCCAGTGGTGATAAAATTCTTAAGTTTTATGTATCTGGAAATATCGTAAAAATGTCTATAATGTTTAAAGATATTTTATTTTCAAATTTCTTAGTTGCTGATTCATTTATCTTTCAACAGTTTTAATATACTTCCCTATTTTGATTATGCTAGAAAAGCGTATGGTAATAAATATAATCAGATTTTTATAGAATCTCTACTGAGCATCTTTAACATTTTTCTTTCATTATCAAGATTCCCTTTTTGACTTTAATTTTCATCAATGTCATTCCAATGTGCCTTTGAATTTTAACAATATATAGTCCACTGAGCTTTTAAGATGACATTTATTTTATTCTTCACATTTAAAGGCTTGGTGATATGAATATTCTAAATAGGCTTTGTGCACATTTCTCTCTCTCCCTTTGCAAACACACACATAAAATACAAACATTTATCCACTTGACATAATTTTATTATGTTTGACTTTTTTTGTTATTTCCACTTGATCTTAGAGAAAAGACTGAGAAGCAATTATATTCTTCTGTTTGGTTTCTTCAGCCATCATAAGATTAAGTATAAATATGTGTATATGAACATGAGTATGTGGGAGTTGGGGCATGTTCATATAAGTGCAGTTATTTATTTGCTACAGTATGCATGGAGTGGTCAGAAAACCTCAGATGTTTGTTTTTGGCTCCCACCTGTTTGATACAGGGTCTTTTTATTTTAGGATTTTCCTACTCTAGAGCATATGGTCCACAGGCTTCTAGAATCTCCTCTCTCAACCTCTCAACTTGCTTCAAGATCAGTAACTTGGCAGGCAAAGGCCATCATTCTCTGCATTGCATGAATTTTGCAGATATAATCCAGAGTCCCAATATTTGCTTGGCAATCTTTGTATGATTTCAAATGCTCTATCATCAAGATTTAATTCCTCCTACTCACTTCAGACTATAATTGAATCGAATCAGATTTTTTATTCAGTTATGTTACTCAATAACTCAAGAGTTTTCATTGATCTATTTTCTATATTTTTGTCTATGTTGATAACTGATTGCCTCTATATATTGTTTTATTTACTTTTTTATGAATATCTCTTTGAAGCAATTATTTTAAACATTTGTGCATTAATTCATATGTAGGAAAATCCTGGAGGACACATTTAGCAAGAATTGCTTGTGCCTCATAGTCAAGTTTTAGCTCATTTTTCTTTGTACAAATTGTTATGCTGTCTCAGAAATTTCACATTTTAAAAATAGTTAACTTTGTAAAAAAGAAGAATTTCACTCTTCAGGATTCCTGCATATGAGAGAACATTACTCTTCTTTGTTCAGAGTACATGATATCTCCTGGCTTCTCTGTGTTAATTCATAGCTAAAACACTTGTTTTTTTGGTTTCTGTCCTATTCGTTATTCTATAGTTTATGATATTTTGCTCTCCATCCCAGTGCCTCTCTAAAGCAATTTATTCTCTCTGGGACACTGGAAACTCACACTCACCTTTCTTTTCATTATTCCCTAGATATCCAACAATGTCAGCAACTGTCAATACTCTAAGGCAGACAAGACAGGAGATGGTCCCTTGGACAATCCTTGAAAAACTAAGTTACTAGATGTATATTTTACTCTTGTATGTCTTCCAAAGCATGATGTCATGAATGTTTCTTTTCATCTCATTCATAGCATGTAGTTTTTGTTAGAGGAAAGTGCTGTGACAAACAAACGCAGCACACAACCTTTGCTGTTGTGATGGGGTATTGCATAATTTATATTGATATTGGGTATTGACATGTATTAATTGCATTATGCAGTTATTAGAAAAACATTTGGTCTGTGTATTGCTGTTCATTTGATATTTCCTTATGGGAGTGTTGGCTTCATGCTTTCATTCCCACCTGCTTGAAGCTGTGACTTGTTCAAAAAATTTTTCATTATTTTATGTGTATGTATTATATATATACACATATATATGTGTGTGTGTGTATCTGGATATATATATATATATATATATATATATATATATATCAGGTGTATGTCTGATGCTCTTGCAAGCATAACAAGGTGATCAGATTCCCCTAGAAATGGAGTTACAAATATTTATGACCTACCATCTGTGTCTTCTGGAAGAAGACCCAGTGCTTTTATCCACAGATTCCTCTCTGTATTCCACTGCTATCACAATTGTCCACCATTTCTTTTTTTGGTTCAGTGTAGCATGGGTTGATACCATCATCTCAGAAACTGTGGATGTAATAAGTATATAGACTCATATTTACACATATTATCCATCAAAAGGTCCAAATGAATTGGATATCAGATCCCTGGAAAGGGACAGAGCCACAATATCTAAACATAAGCACCTGATTTAAATGCAGGGTCTAGAGATAAATTTTAAGAGCATAACACACTTTCCCCAGATGATTACATTGTGTATCAAGGTTGCAAACCACAAAATTCAGGCTACTCATTGTTTAGTTACAGGCTTCTAGGACAATTCATCTTTTACAAGAAGATCACATCAAGAGACAGTTTATATATTGCTGAAAATCGATTTAGTGACAGATTCTGCTTCACATCAGAATTTTATTACCACGTTAATAAGTAGAGTCACAGCATTTAAAGATGACCTATAGACCTGATATGGCTAGGAAACCACTCATGATCTAAACCCATCGAGGTTAAAAGAACTGAATCTCGGCCCAAAATATTGGGTTAGAAATAACTGATATTTATCTCTTGAAATTCAGATGATAACTCCAACTTTGGTATATAAGCTTAATCTTTTTAACTTTAAAAATTAAGCCTAAGAGGCAAAAAGCAAACAAACAAAAAACAAAACGAACAAACAAAAACAAACAAAAAAAATAGTTTACCATTTCAGAAAGTTCTCTGGTGGTTTTCAATGTTGTTCCATCCTTCACGATTATAAAATTGAGGGCTCCCACGAGGATTTATTACTTCTTCCAAATAAGGCTTCTGCCAAAGCATTTCACAAGTACATAACTTCCAAAGTGTTGTCTAACTTACAGAATTAAGTGTAGCAGCAGAATGGTTAATGTGGGCAAGAAATAGATGTTTGATGTATTTTGAAGTTTTACAGTATTTTAATAGCATAAGAGAAAAGTATTCATTAAAAAGTTAAGTTATTTCCCCCACCCTCTGATCATCTTTTTACATTCTGACACATAGTTTACGGTAAAGTGTCTATCTCCCAAATTGAATAGAGTCACATAAGAGAGAGCAAAGGATCTTTCTTTGGTGGGCTTTTGTTGTGGTGGGTTTTTTCACATTTATATATTTCTTTATATATTTTTCCATAAATTTCTTTATTTATTCACTTGATACCCCAATTGTAGCTCCTGCCTCCTCTCTCTCCCTTCCTTAGGTAGTCCCTCCCGCTCTGCTCTTGTAAGTGGAGAGAACCCATTGGGTACCTAACTGGCTTGGCACATCAAGTCACTGCAGGACTAGGTATATCCTTTTCTACTGAGACCAAACAAGGCATTCCTATAGTAGGGGAACAGGATGCCCAGAAATGCAACAGGCGTGGGGACAGCCCTTGCTCCAGGTGTTGGGCAACCTGCATGAAGACCAAGCTACACGTAAATGTAGGGGAGCTAGGTCCTGCCCATGTATGTTTTTTGGTTGGTGGTTCAGTCTCTGGAAGTCTCCAAGATTCATGTTAGTTGACTCTTTTATGGCCGACCCTCCTGGCTCCCCTACAGTGCTTGACCCCTGCTGAAGCCCTACTAATGCATGTAGAAGCCTTTTTGTTTCTAACAAAGGAACGTCCTGGCCCTGAAACCACACACCTTGGTGGTACACCTGGGTGATAAGGGGTTCCTGTCTTTTGTTCCTCTTTCCTTTGTTCCTGAGGGCGTTAACCAGTTTTCCCACTGTGTTTCTTGGGGAATATATTTGGTGAAGAAAGCAAAACATTGGGCATTCATGTAACACGAATGGCTTGAGTATGTGTTTTTTCTTAAAACCGCAGGCTTATGCCAGCTCTAGGTACCGCGTTGGACTGTTAGTCTTCTTGTGGGATCCCTATCTTCTCCTAATCCTTGCCCCTCTCCCAACTCTTCCACAGGACTCCTTGAGCTCTGCCTAATATTTGGCTTGAGTTTCTGCATTTGTTTCGGCCATCTAGGCTTCTCAGAGGATGGTTATATTAGTTTCCTGTCTGCAAGTATAACCGAGTATCATTAATAGTGTCATGGATTAGTTCTTGTCCATGAGATGGATTTCAAGTTGGATCAATCATTAGCTGACCTCAGTCTCTGCTCCACCTTTGTCCTTGCAATCTTGTAGGTAGGAAAAAATTTGGATTAAAGGTTTTGTGCGTGGGTTGTTCTCCTCAAACTTCCACTAGGAGTCCTGATATTACTAAGTTATTAAAAAAGAAAAAGGACATCATAAAATTTTCAGACAAATGAATGGAACTAGAGAGCAAAGGACCATAAAAGTATTCTTTTGCTTCCTTCTTGACCTTAAGGTTCCAACTAACCTAAGTTTGATTACTGCACACTTCAACATGCCCTATTTGTATATAACTTCAGTGGCATCGTATGTACTGAAGAAACCTTAAATAACAGAGGTATAATCTTTAGGTTTAAGAACTATATACTTTTATAGGATATAATAATCATATTATTCACTGTAAAGTGGTTTATGAATTTACTCATACTTTTCCAGAATATTATATTGATAGTATTTTAGACTGAAATACCTAAGCTTTCTAACTTTTCTTTTCCTTTTTTTCTATTTCCTTTTTTCTTTTCTTTTCTTTCCTTTTCTTTTCTTTTCCTTTGTTTCTTCCTTTCTTTCTTTCTTTCTTATTTATTTATTTGAGAATCTATGTACTCCTTGCTTCCTGGAACTCTCTCTGTAGACTGGTAGACTAGACTGGTCTGTTTCTCACAGAGAACCACCTGTTTCTGCCTCCTGAGTGCTGGAATTAAAGGTGTGTGTCACCTCCACCTGGCCTCACATGCTTTCCTGTATATATGCCATATGCAAGCATTGCCTGTAATTGCATGCTTACCTATGCATCCACATGTTTAAGCAAAAGATTGGCTACAATTATCTTCTAAAAACATTTAATGTTATTACATGAACGGGATATGATCAGAGCCTCCCACCAATTTGGCGTTTTCTGATAGAACTAGGTTACCTGACTACTGAATACTCGGTGTCTGCTAATCTGTCTCCTAGTACTGAGGCTTAAAGATCTCAAAGATCTGTGCTATCATGTCTGGTTTTGATGTGAATTCCTGGGATGTCAACTCATGGATTCATTTCAAAAACTACAGACCACAATTGCAAAATCCAGTATCTCTACATTTTAAGAAAATTTATTGAAGAGAAATGCATAAAAATGGTAGAGCCTAGAATTTAGCCAGAATATTTTTCTACTTAATTTTACCATTAAATGACAGATAATATAAAATTGGTTTATGCTTCTACCATTGATAAAGTTTGCCTACATAGCTGAGGATCAACAAAGAAAAAAATAGGTATGTAATTGAAGACTTCACATGCAAAATAAATGTCAGGTTGTTTTATGGCTTATTTCTCTATAAATGTTCTTTTGTTTTGATTTCTATTTCTCTCTATTCAATATAGAGTTTCCCTATCACAAAAGATGTGGACACCTTTATCTAAAACACCTACAAATATTCTTATGAACATTATGAAAAATAAACATAAACGTAAAACAAACTGAAGCTAATCCAAAACAACGTTCAAACAAAGATAGACCTCCTCATCTCTGTGACATCTCATCAAAATTTCTGCCTTTGTGATCTTGTTATAATTTTATACTTATCAATAGTCATATCTACAGATTAAAACAGTATAAATTGCAACATATTATACAGCTCCCTGTCTATTACTGAAATTTCAAATCATATCGAACTGACAGTTGAATGAAGGCAATCTTTTACATCAGCCTGCAAATACTTGTCTATGATGACCTTTCTGAATAATTGATGGGGAAATTTTGTCTTTGTTCCAACTTGCTAAAATGTTCACAAAACACTGTAGCCAGATGAGGCCAGTGGACTTGGTAGCATTTAGTTTGCAACTCTTTCTGTCATCTTTGTTATAAGCAGTAACATTTGTCAGGAAATTTCTTTGCAGTTAGTATAGGTGGGGGGTTGGGATACAGTTGACCTACTTCACTTATTTTCCAGTTAACCCCATTGGATGGGTAACGTTCAATATACTGAGTGACTACAGATGGAAGGTACCATGTAGGTTTCAATCTCTTCCCTCAAGGTTAAAAGAAACAAGATCTGAAGCAAAAGATGATTATAGGTCAAGATGCTTATATTCATCAATATTTGAAGATAATGTGCATGGGCTGTCATTTCGTGATACCCTAGAGTAATTATGAGGGAGTATGATGGCTCGTGCATTCTCTGACCTCTACTTGTCATCTCTCAAGTAGAACCCAGGAAGCAGGGAAAGAAGACATTATTCAAGTAAGGTAGTCAGGAAACTCCTTGCAGATCCTAGGAAATTGCATGTGATTATCTGACTGTGTTAATTACATTTTTGATAAAAACAGAAGTGAAACAGACAGTAATAAAAGCGTGCATAATTACATTGTCTCATCATAGTTGCAAGTCAAGGAGAATTTTTAGTAATTAATGCATATCAAAGCACTGACAGATAGTGTAAATCTATAGTTCTAGCACTCCTATGTAAAATCATGATTACATTTTTACAAATTGGAATCATTTCCTTATTCTAAAATTATCTTGGAAATATTTCAATGTATGATCAAAATTTTAAAGCCACAGTGAATCTTACTATATGCTGCTTACATTGAGATTCAATGATAATAAATATTAAATATATTGTTAAGAAAAATTAAAGCCCCATGGAAGAAAATAGTCTTTCATTATCATGCTCTTTTCTATCGAGGTAATCACAAGCATGAAGTCAATGCCTATTATATTGGTATATGCTTTAATATCATATACATGTTATATATCATATATATATATATATATATACATGCATCACTAAACATAATTTTGTCTTATACTGAATGTTTTGAATGTTCAGGTCTAGTAACTCATAGTTATGTAGTACTCTGCAACTTTCTACCCTCACCTTACATTAGGTTTTGAAATTTATAATTGTAGATATATACTAACCCAATCTTTTCTCTATTTATCTGACTCAGCTGGGAGTGCAAGCAAAATTCAGAGACTCAAATCATATCTACTACAACAAACTTAGGAATCCATATGTTGAGCTCACCCTGATGATGTAACAACTTCTATTCTTGTTGGTAGTTGTTTTTCCTGTTAACCATTGATTAAGGTGTGAGCATATCATGATTTACTCATCTTTGCTTTGCTGAGCGCTGTTTTCTTTTAAAAGAAACAAACTATTTGGAATATTAGATTTTTCCATATTAAGTGTTGTGGCTATTATAAGATCTTACATATCATCGGGAATACCTCTAGTTTTATTTACCTGAATTATTCCCCTTGACCCAAAGAATTGGAGTAGTCTACAAGAGTAAGTATGTTCTAATAAATGATAAGTGTCGTCATAAAATTTAAAGTATTTTCATGCACAGGGATATATGATGAATGATGATCCTTTTTACATTTTCTTCATTTACTAAAACATGTATTGGAGAATTGGGAAGACAGTCCATGTCATGCAAATATATATATACTGTAGCTTTCAGTTTTCAGTGTTTGTGGGGGCTCTTTTATTTTTCAATTGGCTTGTCTTGTCCAAATTGGATATGTTGGTTTTTGTTTAATCTTAAAACAAAATAAAATTAAAATCATATAAATAATGTATGTTATTTAAACATATATATACATATATAATGTGTTGTATTGTGTGCTTGTGTGTGTGTGTGTGTGTGTGTGTGTGTTATCTTTTAGGAAACTGTTCTTTTCTAATGAGAGACATAAGTGGAGTAGTAGAGAGAAGATGAGGAGAAATTGTTTGGAGAAGAGGGAATGGGAAATATGTATTCAGATTATATTATGAGAAAATAATCTATGTTAAAAAATGTGCAAAAAGAATTATTCACTCAAAGACCACAGGCGTGAAGAGGAAGAACACTTGTTGCTCTTGCAGAATGAAGAAGTTCAGTTCTTAGCACACACATCTATAATCTAACAACTATTTATATCTCTGTTTCTAGGGTAGCAAACACCCTCTCCTGCTTTCTGTGGACATTTTAGGTACATGGTATGCCTACAGATAAACAGGCATGGGAGTAGATGGTAAATAAAACTAAACAAATTATTGAAGTGGCCACTGGTGAGTCTGAGGCAATGTATTTTTTTTCTTTTGCACTTCATTTAATAATAGGAATAAATGCTTGGACAAGACAAATAATCTAAAAGTTTTCATTGATATGAAGAAAAATTTCTTTCAGTAGATTAATAGATTATAAGAAAGGGAAATATGTTGCTATTCCTCCCCTGATAGTTTGGCTTTATTTCATTGAACTCTAAGCAATTTTATACATGTCATCCTTGGGTAAAAAAACAAAATCCAATAGATAGCAAATCTGATTAAAAAAACAAAACAAACAAACAAAAAAAAAAACCTTTGTCCTAGAAGACAATTTTTAAATAGAAAAGGATCTCTCTTACTCTTGCTGTCATGGAGAATGTGGTGACAAGTTCAAAATAAGCCATCCCCCAATTCAAAATATATTAAAGCTTAGGGACAGCAAGGAGGGACAGCGAGGAATACTTGAGGCAAGGGCGTTTTGGATGCACATCTGTGGGAAGCTGTGTCAACATCCATTATTTATTTTTTTAAAGATAGAAAAGCTGCTTACTCAAACCCAGCAATTAGTGGCCACTTTACTAGTTTCCCTGCTGAGAAGACTGCCTTGCCAACAGCCTTATTACTGCAGAAATAGTTGGTCCCAATGGTCAGCACTCATCTCGTGGGCTGCTTTTGTCTACAAATTGTTATGTTGCCCTGTCCTAAAGGATCTAGCTTGGTGGACACCTTGGGTTCTGCACTCTGACACTTACTTATCAGCACAGAAACATACTGTGACAGAATCCCTGCTTAGCGAGGACTGTTTCTATCTCCTGTACGGCTGGAGCTGCATGCAGTAGAGGAACTGTGGCAAAACAGCTGAGCACTTGGGTGATAAGCAGGAAAAATACCATGCTGTCACTGAGTCTGTGTGGATTAAGTAAAAGAGAGTGCTTCTTATTTTGACTGTTTATGGTCTAGCCCAGGCAGGAAATTGAGTCTAAGTGCCATTTTCTCATGGACATTTCCAAAGAGACTAAGATGCTAGTCAGGCAGGCATTTGTCTCTAAGTTAGGTGACATGTGGGCAAGAAGAGTTACTGGAAATCAAATAAATTTTCTCGGACTGTCATTCTACCAGACAGTGAACATAGATACAAAAAACCAGTGAACTGAACCTGGTGAGAAACCTTGTCTCCTCCATCACCAGAGAAACATTCATTTTGCTGGATCCATTAGTCCCAGATTAGATGCCCAGATTAGGATTCTCTGAAATTCTTAAAGAAGACCAGTTTGAATCTGTTAATATGGTTTAATGATGTAATTTATAAAAACTGGTAGCTCATCAAATATAAAAAGGGCATAATTTACTATGTTCTGCCAAGGAGACACCTTCGATGAATAGCCAGTGTAAAGTTTTGAAGAATTCTATGCACCAAACTGTATACTAACCTTACAATACAAACATGATAGTAAAAACAGGTTGGTACAGTTTTTGCATTAGGGAATTGATAATTGTGGATTTAAGGAAAATGTCTATATAGAGATGGCTCCACACCATAACCCATTCTCCTCCACACATGACTTTTAACCATCTTGATTCAAGTTTTTGCAACAGGGCTTTGCCAAAATAGAATCAGTGTTCTGATGCTACTAATAATCAACACTTAAACAAAAGAAAAGAAAAAGAAAAAACTTTCACATCTAGAAAACAAATGACCAACATGATTTGTATAAATCTTCATATTTTGATACATGATCATCAAAATCTAAGACTCAGGAGATGTACTAAAATTTAACCACATCTCTGAGTTGGGATGGCTTTTGTTTGTGTGATGCAGAGAAAAAGAGAAATATTTTTTAAAAAATTCCAAGGGAATGTAACGGAAAGAATACTTCTCATAAGTAAAAAGCAAAGAAAGAACTAGGAAGAATGCAAAAAAGCACAGCAAATAAATATCATTCTTACTAGTCACAAATCATTGAAAATTACTCTTCATTGGACTCTCTACATAACAATCTGAGAGAGCCCCTGAGACCCGCGGTCATCTGTATGTTATTCAAATAATATTTGTGTCTCCAAGGCCCTTAAACTACATGGTCAACTATAAACCCAGGATGAAGAGGAAGGGCACTTGAAGCCTATACTCAAACCCCGAGTTTAGCCATGTGATGTTTCCTACACATACAAAAGAATCAGCCGATATGTACGGAACTTGCCTAATAACTTCTATGAAATAACACTGCAATACTGGATTTTTGGAAGTCACTAAGTGTGTCCCATTGTAAGAAGGTCTATCTCAAAAGGGGGAATTTTGCCACGCACTTAACATTGTTTAACACAGATGAGAGCTGACATCTTGAAAGTAAATGTTTCTTGGGTTAATAGCTGAAAGTGAAGAAGAAATGCTTTTTTCCTCACCAATAATATCAGAGCACATGCTGCATGCTCGGCATAGCGTTAGGACATGAAATGAGGAATAGACAGGTCTGAGCAGGATAGTTGTACCAACCCAGGCTTACCATTAGTAAATATGGAAGAACTTCTACTGTGGAAAATGAGAAAAATAATAATTGAGGTTTAATCTAACTCCTAAAGTGATTTTTAAAAAGCAGATGCTACATTTTGATTAAAATGGTTTTAATTTCTTTTCCTTTTTTTCACTCTTACTGTGTCATTAACTTAGAGAGTGAAATTTTGTTTGCGTAAAGGATTATTGTGCCATGCAGGCTCTGCAAGGACGTCCATTTTATGATCTTGTCCCCAATCTCAAAAATTGTGAATGGTCCCAGATTACCAGCTCTCAAGAGTAGTGTAAAACTGGAAATGCCAGGCATATCACAGAGTTATTACTACAAAAATTAAGTTTTGCTTATTTTTTAAGTCTTCAGATCAGTAGGTCTTCAGATGATTCCTATTAAAGTGATGAAAGAATATGATACAAAGGGGATACACACATACCTCTGAACATTCTGTTCTCTGTTATCTAATCTCAGGATTAACTCACAGTAAAAGGGCATCAAACCATTAATGAGTCATCTCCCAAATTTAACATGCGATTTCCTAATCATAGGATACATGTAGTCTCTGAATTTTAATTATTCTTGATTTAATGTAGACAAAGGGTCATTTTCTTTTCATTTACCTTGTCAAATCCCCCTGTTTTAAATGGAGTTCAGAATTTGATTCCAACACAAGTGGTTTTACTTTAAAGCTTTTGATTTTACTACTTGAAAGTGATATTTTATTTCCCTTTTATTTGGGAGCAAAACGTACATTTTCCTGATGAGTCAAATATGCCTGGCTCTTCTCCTGTAATTTACTCATGGTTGAGAATAAGCAGGAGTGATTAGAGCTGCAAATCAGAAAACTTCAGAGAACCAGAAGCTATCAAAATATGCAGCCTTAATGAATGATTTTCACTCATTGCTGTATAGCAATCACCACTGATAACACTCTTTCCTTTTTCTCCCAAAGCATATATAATTGAACAAATCATCTGAACCCCCACAAGCCGCCAATTATTCAACCACATTGATGCAGAGTCACTAAATCCAGCACTTCATTAGAATATACCATAATCCCTTGCTCTTGTCTTAACCTTCTCTATGAAAAACCTAATCCACCCCAAACTGACACAGTGTCCTGTTGCTTATGCAAATAACAGCAATGTTGGAGACGGAGTTTGAAGCCACACTTCTATCTCCATTCCCATGTGTAAGGCTCACATCCAAATCTTTAAATAAAGCCCGAAAGTCCTAATAATTATTCAACTAACATATATAAGCTCCTTTTGTGCTCCTTCTGAAAATGTGCTTATCTTTCTCTCTTACAGAATAGAGAGACATTGACAGAGAGATTGAATGGCACTGCCAATACCGGGGAATAATTGAAGGGGGAAAAGCAGGGGAGCACTTGGGTGCAAGGGGGATGATAAGAAAAGTAAAAAGCTCCCAGGAGGAGGAGGACCCTCCATTTCTCTCATCTGTCCTCTTCTTTCAGACTCTTTGTCCTTCTCTTGACCCTGTTTTGCATCACATTAAAAAAAGTACAGTTTTGCGTTATTTCCACCTGAGTTCAGGTGCTGTATTTGACATGGAATAGAACTGAAATGTTGGTCATGATGTATAGCATCTTTGAGACTATGCCAGATTTATACAGTTGGCACAGAAATTTGAAACAACTGGTTACACTGGGTAGGTAGAAGAGACAACATATAGCCCTACAATCTGTGTTTTTAAGTACTTCTATTAAATATTTTAATTTACAAACACTTTAGTTTCTCAGGAGATGAGATTTGAAAGGCACATTCTGAAGAATATTTGGCACATATGTGACGCATGCACCTTAGGATAGCTTCCTTTTGGAAAACACGTACGTCAGTATTCCTGACTCATGGCTTCAGAATTCTCCTAAAATGCCAGGTTGTGCTAAAGTGTCATTTATGCTTTCTAACTTCTTTACTCTGTTCATACACAATATCCTAGGAAAAACTGAGGACGATGTAGTTAAATATCCCCCACTTTACTACTATTAAATAATAATGATTGTGAATAGTACTGAATATGCTCTCGATGAGCTAACTTAACGGATGAATGTAACCCTTACACTTCAGATCTTATGACTACTTTTGTCTCCCTCTTAAACAAAGGAAGAAAGAATGAAAAGAAAAGGGATACTTATTCACACTGGGTAGCTTTATCAAAGGTACGTAGATAATAAACACTTGTAGAAAGAACTACATTGAAGCATTCTGAAATTCTGTGGTTAGTATTACCACCATACCAAAACACTCAAGACAAGCAACTGAAGGGAGGAATGACTTACTCTTGATCAGATTGAGAAGTATTATGCCATAGCTAGAACTCTTGGCCTTGGAAAAACAGAACATAATTGTGTGAATTGTGTGATATAGTAGAGTTGTTAACATTGTAGTACCAATTAAGCAAGGAGCAAGTGGGCTAGAGGAAAATACTTTGAATAAGATATATATTTCAGAGATGTGCTTCTAGCACCTCAGGTTCCACCTGACCAGGTTTCTCCATTTCCGAATAGTTTGTTCAGTTAATCTGTCAATTGACTAGTAGATGAATTCAGGCGAAATTGCTCTTATCAAATCTTTCCCTAATAATTTCACTGCTGAGCATTCCCTGCATCATGAACCAATCCTTCAGAACAGGAACATTTATGTTTCCCATCTCCTGAGGTTTTCAGTACACTGCTAATCAACACTGTACCCCATCACTCTTTCAACTACTATCTCACTTCAGAATGTCAACAGTCTGACTTTGAGGATTTCTCTATTTAACAAAAATGTTGTCCTGAAACCCAATCATTCTTTTTTTAAATGGCAATGACAAGACTCTTTATGGAGGTCTAGAAATCATAAGACTCTTTCACTGTCTTTTGGTAAAACAGTGATACTCACCCTCAGAGTAGAAAAAAAAATACCTTAAACTTTTACTAAATGAGCTTAATTCCCAGAATTCTTGTTCATTTCATCTACCCTGGACATAATTATCAGATTTTCTAGGTCATTTTATTAACAAAAAACATTATTTGGAAGTGTTATTATAACTAAGCCTCATTCCCTCATCTTTGTTGCTTTTACAACGTACAGAATCTGATTGCCTTGGTCCTGAATTGGTTACACAAATATTTGTATTGCTTAACACAATAAAAGATGGAAAATATGTTGTGAATTAATAGTGATGAAAACAGGAATGATGAAACTAAAGAGAACTTATTGATCAGTATTAAAGTTTTACACATATCAATTCATCCAGAATTGTTGTTCATTCAGAATGAAGGCTTATAAAACAAATTCAATTATATCTGTCAAATTTAAGCAAGACATGAACTTATTGTGTTACTTCAAATTTCTGTTTTTACTAGTAACATCACTATGAAGACAATGAAGGAAAAGATGGTGCAGATTTGGAAGATGATAATGATTGTTGCCTGAAAATGGATATTTTATTCAAGTATTGCTTTAGGTATAACAGGTTACTGGATAGCATCATGAAACATGATGAGGAAATTGTGCTTACCTTCCTTTGACTGCCTTGACTCAGGTATCCTAGATCCTAGAAATTTATACCCAGAATACTAGATCCTAGAAATCTATACCCAGAATAAAAGACCAAAATATTATTCATAAGATCAAAACCTGTGGTGGTGGATGGTGGGAGAATTAAGAAATTATCATGCCAAGCTTATGAAAGGAGAAACTATGATGGCTTGAGGAAGCAAAAGAAGAAATCATTTCAGAAATACAGGGAGAAAAGAAAGCTGATGAGCTGCCAGGGAGTGGAAACAATCAGAAAAGATCTGGGTATTATCTTTTTGGATTTGAGGACACTCCTCCAAGAAAAACAATGAAGAAGAAGACAGACAGACAGACAGACAGACAGACAGAAAGAAAGAAAGAAAGAAAGAAAGAAAGAAAGAAAGAAAGAAGGAAAGAGAATGAACAAATGAAGAAAAGGAAAAACAGAAAAAAATACAAACTAGACATTCCAAATATTAAGGAAATAAAGTACATTTATGGACTTTAGGATTTCCCAATATTATTTGCTGTCAGTTAGATTTTGAAAAGCTCTCAAATGTCCATGTGATAAAAGATTGTTTTTTTGTTTTATTTTGCTGTTTTTGTTGCTGCTGTGTTTGTTTTTGTTGTTGTTGTAGTTGTTGTGGACTGGTGCTCCAGGGAGCAGTGGAATCTTGAAGAGCTGGGAGGTAGTAGGAGAACCACAGATCACAGAGAACAATCACTATGTAAGGCTATGGTTCTGTAGGTTCTTTATTGACTCTCTTTGGCGTCCTCCTCTGGAGGCTGATAGCCCTACTCTGCCTCATGCTTCCATTGTGATGTTATGGCTAGATGCCCAAAATGATCACTTACTAACATACTGCATCCTGTGGATTTACTGCACAAACTAAACCTTCTATTTCTATAAGTGAGTCGTATCAGGTATATGACTAAGTATGCCACTAGAAGAGGCAAAGTGGAGTAACCCATTATTTGAATGAAATAAAAATTGACAGCCAATAGTTTACTATGTAGATCACTAAAATTAGAGGGAAATTTCTGAAAAAGGATCTATGATTCTAATGCAAGAGAATTAATGCATTAATAGGATTCCAAAGTGCTTATTTCAGCATATTGCCAGCTCTAGATATTTCCTTTTCAAAAGATATACTCAAGTCAGAAATAGTGAAAACATGTCAATTCCCATGTTCTGAATGAGTCCATTCTAATGTTCAGTTCAGATTTCCTTCATTATTGTCCCAATTATTTTTATTTTTACTACTAAGAATGAGGAGATTGAGGCCATAAAAGTGTTGGTTATACACATGCCATATAGCCCTGAAGATATTTGCTGAATTCCAGATTTGATGTTGATGTAAAACAGACAGACCAGTGTCATATACTTTTAACTTTAGAGCTAACAAGGCAAGAATAAACAAGTCCCCTAGGTCAACTATCTAGTTTATTTGGCTACAGCTTAAGTTATACAATAGTAAGAGAACGTGACTCAAACAATGGTGATGGTTACTTAGGAAATAAAATAAATGTTGGTCTCTGTTCTCCAAGCACACACTTGTACACATGTATATGTGCGTGGACATCCATACTCTTATAAAGATATAGGAGCCAAATATATTAACATTCACACTAGTTCAGGCCTACACATATGCACAAGCATGCACAGACACACAGGGTATGAGGACAGGAGGAGGAAGAAGAGAGAAAGGACACAGAAAAGGTAGGATGGAGAGAGGGGAGGGAGAAAGGAAGGGAAAAATACAAGAGAATAGAGAGACTAAGGAGAAGAAGGCTCTGGAAGGAAAGGGAGGGGAGGGCAGGGAAGGGAGGGAAGCAGAGAGAAAGGGGGCGGGGAGCAAACCAGAAGAGAAGGAAAGAGAAGAGAGGAGAAGAAAAGAGAGGAGAGAAGAGAGAGATGAAGCACAAGGGAATGTATTATTTCAGAGAACATGTACCACAGATTCTCATTATTCACATTTCTACAATTAATTATGTAATTTGCTAAATAATAAAAATATTGATGCTAAATTGATAGATAATTTTGATTTAGGGTTCATGCAATTAATACTTTAGTAGCTAAGATAATTATTCTTTTTTTTGACAATAGATCCAGTGTGCTATTTCAACACAATTCTCCTTTTGTGCTGTAATTTTGGTTTACGTAATATTTTATGACTATGTATACCTTTTCAATTGCTCTGAAATTATATATGCATCTGTACTGCTATGTTCACAACAATGAACTATTTTCTTATAGTTATCTACTATGACTGGCTCTTATAGTCGTTCTGCCTCATTTTATACAATTATCCATGAATCTTTAGAAAAGGGGCATTTCTATGGATGAGCCTTCTAATATCCTCTACACTTTAGGCAATTGTGGTTCTCTGAGTTGATCTCCCATCTTCTATAAAAAAGTTTCTCTGGTGAGATTTTAACAATGAACCTATCGATGGTGAGACCAATAAATTATTAGGAGATGGTCTAGAATGATATCCACTTATTAGATTAATAGTATTGGTTGCAGCCATTGAAGCTATAATTTGGCAAGCCAAGATGTTTGGCTATGGTAGCAGGGTGATGTATAGGTGTAAATGTGTTGTTTGGGCCTAAAATCCAATTAGATAGTGGCTGGTAATTTGCCTGGCATTCATGCTATTATTACAGAAGTGAAAAAGTATTACCAAACTGAACTTTATACTTCACAGAGCCACAGAATCCTGATCTCAAGATGAGTAAATAACAAATTCTGGCACTGAGAAAGCAACCCTGTAGGGGATGAAACTTACAGGTAAATATCACCTTGACTTTCCCCATGATTTGTTACTGAAGTATGTGTTATCTTTACCAATATGGTCTTATCTTCATATTTTAAGAGTGACAAAGAACATTTGGAATAACAAACCCTGTAATACTTGGAAATCTATGGTACTTCAATTGTCCTCACCTCTAAAGAAAGAAACCCATTTCTGGCATGAGATTGTCAGTTTTTGGTGTTCAGTGGAGGGGAATCATCATTCTGATACAGGGTACTACATTTAAAATCTTTTTATATGTATATGTGTGTATATTTTAAAACCCATTGTAGTGATAGTATCTATATGGAGTTTTGAAATTCTTTTGGTGTTAGTTATTCCTCTCCATAATCCTTTCTCTATTCTTCCTGACAATCATTCTTGTCATTGAACACGTTCTTTTCCATTACTCCCCTTAGTCATTAATATTATGCTATTCTGTGCCTTGTTTTCCCTCCTTTGAAAGTTCACCTACATAGTATGGCCCCTTACTCCTTTCTTGACCTCTATGGATATTTCAAATAAAATAAGCACATCTGATGTAGGAAAGATAACATATTCAAAAAAAAACTGGTTTTCGGATCTTGGTTACTTCACTAGAAGGTTTTTACTCCATATATTTATTTGCCAATGTGGAATTTTTGTTTTCCAATTTTTAATTTCTATTACTTATTCATATAATTATATATTATATATGTTTTATATTTACAAATATTATTTTAGTACATTTTTAGTATTATAGGATGATACTGTAATGTTTAAAATTTTATAATGATTGATCCTGTTAGTTCTCCTTTTTGTCTGAATTCATTATTATAAGCATTTTTTCAATAATTGATTTTGTTTCCATTTTATAATCTGCTTGCAGCTCCCCCTCTCTCAATCTTCTTAGTCTGAGGGTGGGATAGTATCTATGGGGCTTCCATTTTTCTGAGGAGAAAAGAACGTTTTGTAATAGGAAGAGGTATTTTTGTTTTTCTTAACAGCTGTTAAATATTCCCTACGCAAATATACCATATTTGATCCTGCAATTAATGGGCATGAAGGCTATTTCCATGTAGCAACATATATGCCTAGTGTAGCACTGAATGTGGATGAGCAAATACCTCTTCATTAGGATACAAAGTCTTTTGGGTATATGTTCAAGAATTATATAGCTTGATCTCATAGCTGACCCATTTCCAGCTTTTTGATGCACTGTGACAGTGCGTTTAATAGTGGCTTTACCAGGGTGTGTGCACCAATCCGCAGTAAATAACTTCCTTTCCAAACTCAACCACAACATCACTGTTGTCATTTGCAGATTTGACTTCTGCCTTTCTAACTCTGTTAGAATGAAATTGAAATTTAAATTTTATTTCCTTGTTAGCTGAGGATTTAGAACATTTTATGAATGTTTCTCAGACTTTTTTATTTCTTTTAAGAATTATCTGTTTAGTTTGTGTCCTCAAGCTGTACTATAGAGCTATAGTGATGAAAATGGCATGATATTGGTACAGAGACAGACAGGTAGATCAATGGAATAGAATTAAAGACTCAGAAATAAACCCATGCACCTGTGAATGCTTGATCTTTGACAGAGAAGCCAAAGCCATCCAGTGGAAAAAAAGACAGCATTTTCACCAAATGATGCTGGTTCAACTTGTGGTGTGCATGTAGAAGAATGCAAATTGATCCATTCATATATACATGTACAAAGCCTAAGTCTAAGTGGATCAAGAACCTCCACATAAAACCATGTACACTGAATCTAATAGAAGAAAAAGTGGGAAAGAGCCTCAAACATATTGATATAGAGGGAAGTTTCCTGAACAGGACACCAATGGCTCATGCTCTAAGATCAACAAATGACAAAGGGAACTCATAAAATTGAAAAGGCTTCTGTGGTAAGGCCTCATACTCAGCACACTACTAATGGATTGCCATAAGAACTTGAACCGTGGGAACTAGTGAAATATCTTCAAGTCATTTGATGAATGTCTTCAAATAAATTGTGGTTTCTGGTCTTTTTCTCTCTTCCTATTCTGTGTCTTACCCATGAGTGTAATAGCTATATTCTGTTATATTTTTGAACTATGAAATGTTGCTTAGTCACACGCTCATCATAGGTCCAAACAGTCATGGACTAAACTCATAACAATTGTGAGTAAATCATTGCTCTTTGCATATTAGTTGTCTCCAATTTTTGCTAAAGAGATGCTGTACATGCTTGTGTTGGGGCTAAATTCAATGCCAGTGACATTGTTTCCTGATGATACCGTTTTTCTGCTGTCATGTTGACCTTATAGAGCATTTCTCCTCATTATCTGGAATCATTCTAAATAAAATCTGGCACTTCAAGTAAGTAAAAAAACCCAAAAAATAAAAACTGAAAAGCCTTTTGTAAGGCAAATGACACTGTCAATAAGAAAAATGGCAATGTACAGAGTAAGAAAAGATCTTTACCAACTGTACATCTAATAGAGGGCTAATATCCAAAATGTTCAAAGAACTCAAGAAGTTAGAATCCAGAGAACCAAATAAGCCCTTCAAAAATGGGGTACAGCCCAAGGACAGACCCATGACTCCAGCAGCATATGTAGCCTTGTCGGGCAACAATGGGAGGAGAAGCCCTTGGTCTGGCGTAGGCTAGACGCCTCTCCCCCCATTGTAGGGGAATGTCAGAGCTGGAAGAGAGTTTGGTTGGGGAGGCTGAACACCCTCACAGAAGAAGGGAGAGGGGGAATGGGATAGGGGACTTATGGTCAGAAAACTTGGAAAATGAATAACATTTCAAATGTAAATAAAAAATAGCCAATAAAAAATGAAACAAAAAAATGGGGTACAGAGCTAAACCATGAGTTTTCAGCTGAGGAATGCCCAATGGCTGAGAAGCAGCTAAAGAAATGTTCAGCATTCTTAGTTTTCAGGGAAATAAAAACCAAAACAACCCTGAGATTCCACCCCACACCAATCAGAATGACTAAGATCAAAATCTCAGGTGACAGCAGATGCTGGCAAGGATGTGGAGAAAGAGGAACACTCCTCCATTGTTGGTGGGATTGCAAGCTAGTAAAACCACTTTGGAAAACAATCTGGCAGTTCCTCAGAAAACTGAAAATAATTTTACCTAAGGACCCAGCTATGTACACAAAAGATGTTCCAATATATAACAAGGAAACATGCTCAACTATGTTCATAGCAGCCTTATTTATAATAGCCAGAAGCTGGAAACAACCCAGATGCTCCTCAAGAGAAGAGTTGATGCAGAAAATGTGATACATCTTCACAAAGTATTACTAGTCAGCTATTAAAAAGAATGACTTCATGAAATTCACAGGGAAATGGATGGAAATAGAAAAATATCATCCTGACTGAGGTAACACAGAGACACACACATGTTATATAATAAGTGGATATTAGCCCAAAAGCTCCGAATACCAATAATATAACCCACAAACCATATGAAGCTTAACAAGAAGGAATACCAAAATGTGGATGCTTCAGTCATACATTGAAAGAGGAACAAAATAGTTACAGTACATAGAGGGTAGGAGGAACATGGGAGGCAGCGGCAGAGGGTAATAGAGAATAAAAATGGATGAGGACCGGATCAGGTATGGGAAATGACAGGAAAGAGGGTCAGGAAATTGAATAGAATTATGTAGCAATGGGTGATGGGGATCTGGGAGTAGCCACATTAGCTGGAATACACAACATACAGGAGAGATAACCTGTAGAGACATACTCTAGAAGATAGGGAGGGGCCCCAGTTGGAGGATGGGCCCACCCACCTATCTCAATATTTTTAATCCAGAGTTTCAGGGACGAAATAAATGCAGGGGCAAAAAAATGGAGCAGAGACTGAAAGAAAGGCCATCCAAAGACAGCCCCACCTAGTGATCCATCCATTCTTCTGGCAGATGCCGAGAAGCACTTGCTGACAGAAATCTGTTATGGCACTGCCCTGAGAGGTTCTGCCAACACCTTACTATGACAGATGCAGATACTCACAGCCAACCTTTGGACTGAGCCTGGGGACCCTAATGGAAGAGCTAAGGGAAGAACTCAAGGAACTAAAGGGGATTGCCACCCAATAGGAAGAACAATATTAACTAACTGGACCACCCAGAGCTCCCAGAGACTAAATCACCAACCAAATAGTATACACGGAGGGATCCGTTGCTCCAGATATATATGTAGCAGAGGATGACCTTATCTAGCACTTATGGGAGGGTGGGAGGGGAGGCCCTTGGTCCCATGGTGGCTTGATGCCTCGGCTAAAAGAATGCTAGAAAGGTGAGGCAGGAATAGGTGAGTGGGTGGAGAGGCAAAGTGGAGAGGGAATGGGATGGGGTTTGTGGAGGGAAAACTGGGAAGGGGGATATCATTTGAAATTTAAATGAATAAAATGATTACTACTACTACTACTATTACTACTACTACTACTACTACTATTACTACTACTACTATTACTACTACTACTAATAATAATTTAAAAAGCATTCTCTGTTTAGTTCCACATCACATTTTTAATTAGGTTCTTTGCTTTTGTGATGCATAGCTTTTTTCTTTTTCATTCTTTGTATATTCTAGATACTAACTCTGTCAGATGTACAGTTGGCAAAGATTTTTTCCCACTCTCTTGACTGCCTCTTTACTTGAGTGGCAGTGTGATAAATTTTAAATAAAATAAATCTTTTCACGGAAGTACCTGACTGCCTAACAACCATTAAAGTCAAATGGACACTGCTTTCTTCTCTAACTTTTTTTCTTTTACATAAAAAAAACTAATAGAGTTGTGTGTGCAGGAAACAATAGTTCAGTCTTTCCTCTGATTTTACAAGGGAGGTTCTTTCTGTGAAGAATATAGGGGTTCTGACTTTCAGCTCTAGCACAGTTCACATGTAGTAAATGAATAAGCATAAGACAAGTCTAATTCATAGTCCTGAAAATGTATAAAATGTTCATTTTTGTGGACTGATCTTTACTTGACATCACGTCTATAGTTCTGAACACAATTTCTGTTTTATATACTGATGTTCAATATGATATTCATGATTTATATGGTTTTTCTGTTACAAAAATAACTTGGTAGTCATATGCACATGACCACGATGCTATATTTAGCTGAGACATATTTCCAGTTGTGTCACAGACATGCATACTTCCAACTTGATTATTTTTCTGAATGAAAGTAGAGGCTATCTATTAAACTATTTTTTCCCATGACCTACTGTTACAGCTCCAAATTGTAGAAATCTGAATACATTATATGTATTTTCTATTACATTAATGTCCCGCGCTACGCCTCGCCAGCAGGAACGACGCGGCACACACAGGATCCTACTGCAGAAAAGCTTTAATGCGTCTTGAGAGGGAGAGCATAAGCTTACAATGCGGAGACGGAGAGTGAGGAATAACCGTCCCTTATATAGGAAACTATCCTCGCCTAGGACGTGTCACTCTCTGACTGGTCGCTGCCAATTATGCCAGAACGTATGTGTCCCTTTGAGTAGGGAAGTTACCAGGCACCTGCGTATTGCCCTTTTTACTAGGTGCGTTCTGCCGGATGCCGGTGCCATCTTGTAATGGAGTTTGTGAGGACAGCTCCTCACATCTGTGAGGACAGCTCCTCGGACAGCTCCTCACATCTGTGAGGACAGCTCCTCGGACAGCTCCTCACATCTGTGAGGACAGCTCCTCGGACAGCTCCTCACACATTAATAGCATGGAGCTCTCGGCTATTTTACCTAGATACCCTTCTCCCAAAGATAAGAAAACACCGTGCTGAATACCATGCTATGGGGGAAGGTGAGGATCTTCACACACTTTGGTGTACAACAACTTCCTGAAAGTGTTTATAAGCAAGGAAGCTCGTGTTCAACTCATATATAGTTCTGCATTTTCATAACATATGAGGTTTTTTTTTTCTTTCTAGTACTTTTTATGTTTTTCACACACTGACGACATTTGTGGTCTTCTGAACAAGAGGCTCTTCTTGGAATTACCTCCACACTCTCAGTCTGCCCTACCAGTACCTACCTCCTTCACAGGATACTAAACATTGTGTATCCCCTTCAGCATGTCATGTCATGTCTGAGTTATAAAGAAAAAATTTCAACAACTTCTGTGCCAGTTTCCAGTATGCAAAGTATTATGGACTATATACCCTTTTCTAATTGTGAATAGCTGTGCAAATAACCTAAAATGCTGGTTTTTCACATTTATAAGAAGAAAAAGAGGAAGTTGTTGTGCATGTAAGTATCACATAAAATAGTTCTTTCAAAACTATCCTCAAGGATTTTGTATAGCACATGGCCTTGGAAGAGACAGTTAGTACATTCAGAAGAAAGGGGATTTTTTTTTTCACTATCACATGTGATAAGAGAAGATTGCCTTCCACAACACTGAGTGCAAGAGTTTCTCTGCAGACCACTGCAAAAGATTTCCCTTCAGAAGCTTGAGGCTTGTCAGTGTAGTTTTCTGCACATAAATTTGGGGACCTCACTGGGTGGTTCTTTATAACTCACAGTGCACATTAAACAATTGCTCACAGGGCATTCACGGTGATTGTTGTATTATGACTTAAAAATAACAGCTGTGCGTTTCTGTGCACAACTGTGATGTTTTCTAATTCCAAAATCCAGGGAGCTGTTGAAGGCGCAGTTGTCAAAGGGTAAAATAAATTCTCTAACCTTCACTCTTTTAAGAAAATTGATTATTTAAAGTGAGATAAAGAAAAAAAAATGTCCTAGTGCTTATGAATTCTTTCCTGGGTAAGTAAGTTTCAAGGATCTGTAAAAGAGAGAGTGTGATTCAGACAGGGAAAGAAAGGAAGCACTCCTCTACCATACATTATAAGCAAACCTCACCACGTGTGTGTTTGCACTTCTATTTGTATATGTGTACATATGTATATATGCATGTATAAATATATGTATGATAAAACTATGAATTTTACAATATATGAATTATGTATAAGCAATATATCATTAAAACATAGAAAGGAAATACAAAGAAAGAGAGTCAGAAAGCCAGACAGCCATCGAGATCTAGGAGTTACTAAGAAGTCTGGATTTGTGGGCTGCAGACAAAGATTTGACTATCAGTTTAATCAATATTCATGATTTCCAACTGCAACTCTCTAGCATAAGAGTAAGATCTTAGTGCATAAAACTGGATTCTACAAAGAAACATCTTTCTTGTGTCAACTGGCAAGAAGATGAGAAACTAATGTTCTGATCTGTCTCTCTGGCTGGTAGGGAGAATTGTCAGGCTACAGAAAGGAAGGAGAAGGTGCTTATTGATTGTACACAAAATTGGATATATTAAACTGTTTCTGCACAGACACAGGAAGTCCATGTGCCTCCTAAAGGGCTCTTAGTTTCCTTTAAGAGGAAATTGGGATGGACCAGTTTAGGATTTGGAACCTCTAACCAGTGACACTTGTTTCCACTCTTTCCCGTTAATTATTTAATTAAGCCCACATGTGAGTAAATGTTTGCATCTGAGTAGAAGTGATTACATGCATGCTCCAAGGCAAGTAAAATCCAGGTGACCACTTCCTTAGGAAGTTGACTCTTTCCTACTTTCTTTTGTGCTAAAAGATTGAATTTAAGTCATTAGGCCTTCTAACGACCAGGTTTTCTTTAAGCTGAAAAATCAAACTCTGGTTTTAATTTTGAAATGCAGTTTTATGCATCTGTTCCCATATATATATATATATATATATATATATATATATATATATATATATATATATATATATATATATATATATGGAATTAAAAATACAAGTGTCCTGTTATTTAACGAATTACGTTCAGATGGGTTTACGTCTTCACCAATCTCATTTTACCTCATCCCTTCATTTTCACAAATGATCAATAGAATGTCACTCACATACCCACTGAGTAAATGAAAATAAACTTGGTAATGATTTAATTGTTCAGATGTGTGTCCAAAGGCAATCATCAATGTGACAGTGGTCAAAACACGTTTTCAGACATAATTATTGGTGAAAATGATATTGATAAAAAGTGATTAATGTTTAAAAGACTAAGAGTCGGGCTAGGGCTAGGGCTAGGGGTAGGGGTAGGGGTAGGGGTAGGGGTAAGGGGAGGGGGAGGGGGAGGGGGGGAGGGGTACGGGTAGGGTTAGGGTTAGGGTTAGGGAAAAAATATAAAAAAAAATAGAAATAAATAAATAAAAGACTAAGAGTCTGTGTCTTTGTTGCATGCTTATAAACCCAGGGCTACTGGCATCTACTATATTCTGTAGAACTAACTCTCTTACCAACACATAAATAAATACATTAAAAATATTGTTGTTTGTGTTTCTACAAGCAATTGGAAGTGTCCTTTCTCATGTACAGTTCCACTGTGAGAATAATACACTGCCAACAGAATTAACATGCAAATAACTTTTTAGTGTACTTATGTGGGGAGATATTGGATAATTAAACGCGTGGAGAATACATTTCTCCTAGCTTCCCTGGCTCTCTGAGGATGCTCATTTTAAGAAGTTGTGTGTTGATTTGTAGTCCAAGTGACAATATCAGAAAGTCTTCTTCCATATAAAATATTTTTCATGAGTTTCTACAAAAGGATAAAATTCTTCTGTTGATATGACTTAATGCTTATCCATAGTCAATGTCACAGCACAGAAAGAACAACAAAATGGCATTATGTTGTGAGGCACTTTAATAAAGGACACATAACTACCTAGATGCTGCTTAAACTCAGACAAGGTTAAGGTAACTTCATGCACTTATACTGTAAACAAAGATCAACCTTGCAAAATTCTGTAAATCTTAACTGAACCTTAAACAATCAGGGACTGTTAAACATTTGCATTATTATTTGAAAGTATCCGACATGACGGTTATTCTTCATGGTGCTTGCAGGGCAATGTCAGGGTCCAATCCCCTCATTCAAAGATAAAACAAATGAGCAGTGACAGAGTTAAAGACACTTGTCTGGTGAACAAGAGGTGAGATCAAGGACAACTCTAGTGTGTGAAAGACACAGGCATGAGAGGTCAGAATTGAAGGAGAGGTTGTGGGAAAAGAACCAATATTTTAAAACAGCAGAAAATGCCTTTCTTGTTAGCTCTGGTTGTTGTCATTCCAATCCTACTCTTCAATATCCTTCCTCTCATTCAGCCTATGTCTATTATCTATAGTGGTTTCTCTCCAAGCCTCCTGAGTCACTACTCATAGTCCTTGCTCTTTACATAAACATTTTCAGCATTCAGACTATTTTTCTGTTCCATAATGATTGCCTCATGCCAATTCCCAAATTAGATACCAGGACTCAATACCTCACTTGGGAGTTTCCAGGAAGAAGCCCAAGCTGACAAAAACTATCACTGAGGGAAATGGTCAGGTTCTCTATACCTGGTTGCACATAGTGTTTTTTGTGTTTTTTTGTTTTGTTTTGTTTTGTTTTGTTTTGTTTTGTTTTTGGGGGGTGTGTGTTTTTGTTTTTGTTTTTTGTTTGTTTGTTTGTTTTATGAGCAGCCTTAGAAGATATGGAAAAAAAGATCTTCAAAGAGAACATCACTGTTTGATTTATAATTTCAGTTTAGACCTTGGTGTTTTAATCCTTCATATAGTAGCTGGAGACTCTGACATCATTGCAATGTACAGATTTGAATGAATTCAATGTCAAAGAAACAGGCACTCCAGGAAAGACATCGTAGCCTTGCTAAATTACTGTGTAGACACTACTTGATCTAATGGTATTAAAAAATCTGGTATATATAATAAAATCCTAACAGGACTATGGTTTAAAGCCCATCAGAGATACTTTAAAAAATGTAGTAGATTTGTATTTTATAGTTTAAAATACAAACTATGAAAGGACTTCATACATGAGCACGCCATATCTATCACTCAAATGCCCCCTCTTACCAACTCCACTCCTGTGTGCCCCTCCATATTCAGAATTCATGATCTCATCCTTAATTATTGTTACATTTATTTACACAACTGTATGTACAATCTACTGAATATTTCTAGAGTTGCTGTGTGTGCATTTATCTAAAGATGACCACCTGGGATAAGGGCAAAGCTCATGCATATGCTTTGCTATTTTTTCAAAGATTATTTTACAATGTAAGTAGACATAATTATATAGTAATAATTTCATTATTTCCCATAACTGTTGTAACAAAACAAGACACATTAAGTAGCATTTTTAAAACAGAATTTGCTTTCTTCTCAGTATAAATATTCAGGATTGATGTGCTGGCAAAGCAAGATACAGCTAAGATCATGAGAAAAATTTCTGCCTCATGCCTTTATTTTCTTCCGGAGTGGTCAGAAGAAAGAATAAGACAGGATGTCGACCAGCTAGTGGTAGGAGGGGGCGTTTAAAATTAACCAAGAAGAATGGAGGAATTAGAGCGATGAGGAGGGGGTCCAGGGAGAGATCATTGAAACACACCAGAAGCCCACAAAGCCAGACCAATAATAAGAAGCAAATAGGGAGGTAGTTAGGGCTACTGTTAGGGAAGTAGCCAGATTAGCTTAGAGGTTCAGGAAATGATTTAACTGCTCAGATTTTGGGTGCAGGTTGCGATAAATCTTGGTTTCTCTGCATGGTTATGGAGGACTGTTAAAAGGTAAAGAAATACAGTTGTTGGATTAATCTTCTACTTACACATCGAACCTCACATTCCAGGCGACAGTTCTATCTTTGCTCATTGTTGTCCATCAGAAATATACAGCAAAGGAGGGTCCGACTGCCAACATGCACTTGTTCTGAGGGCTTCAGCTTTGCTTACTGGCTTTGGTGAAATGCCTCTTCCTTTTTTCTGTTTCCTGGGATTCATCACTGTGTAATTAGAAGTAGTAATTGCTGTCTGCATTTTAGTCCTCTATCTTTCAGAATCAATTATCAAAAAGATAATCTCATTTCCTTTGTATAACTCATGTGACTATGCTGTCTCATGTAAACTATAGAAATAATATTTTATGAACTTAGTTTTGTCATAAACTATACATCATTCACAGAAAAATATCCCTTACCACTATGTAAATGTCAGTATTTATTGCTTCATTTTTTAAAATATTTTAAATAATCAGTAATTTACCGAGGGATATAATTTATTGAAACAATGGACAAATAGGTATAAAGACAAGGGATGTAGCTTATAGACTTTAACTCTGGAAGTTAATATGCAAACAGTAAGTTTAATTTAATAGCTAAACAATCAAGTTAATTAGTTTTTCAAGATAAAACTAAAAATAAGAAATTAAAGAAAACACTACATCTATAACAAGAAACTTAACAAGGCAGTTGGTTGTGCCAGAATCCTGTCTAACATTTTAGAATATTCTGTTAATTTATTCATATTTCTTGTGATATTGAATAAAAATATGATAATTTAGTGGGACATATATGAATCAGAATATTTACTATAAAGATATTCTATAAAATGTATCATATGACAGTAGACAGCTCAATGGTTAACCAATCCACTATTAAAAAACAAATTGGGAATTCCTTCCATTTTGCAATTGCACCTGGGAGCAGATCCTGTGTTCCAGCAACCCCCACCCCTGCTCACAGAGAGAGCTTGACTCCCAGTTCTGCCACACCCAGAGTCACCGCCTCACCTTGGGATCCATCCCATCTACACACACCAAACCCCGACATTTTTGCTGATGCCAAGAAGTGCTCCCAGAGCATCTCACAGATATAGATAGAGTCAACTACTGGACTGAGTCCGGAGACCCCAAGCGAAGAGTTAGGGGAAGGATGACAGAACCGAAGGGGATTATAACCCCGTAAGAAGAACAACAAAATCAACCAACTGCCCCCCACCAGCCAGACTTCCCAGGGACTAAGCCACCAACCAAAGAGTACACATGGGTGGGTCGATGGCTCCAACAATATATGTAGCAGAGGGTTGCCTTATCATGCATTAATTGGAAGAGAAGCCCTTGGTCCTCAGGAGGCTTGTTGCCCCAGTGCTGAGGGATGCTAGAGGGGTGAGGCAGGAGTGGGTGGGAGAGCACCCTCATTGAGGCAAATGGCAGGGGGTATGGGATGGGGGTTTGTGGAGGGGTTAATAGGAAGGAGGACAACATTTGAAATGTAAATTAATAAAGTAAGGCATTAATAATAATAAAAAAGAAATAAATTACACCATGATATAATACTATTAATGGTTTTCTTATGAAGATACTGAAGAAAGATTCCACAGTGCATAATTTTACTTCTTATTTGATGATATACAATTAAAATTACATGGACTAGTGCCTTTTATTTTTTTTTATATATTTTTATTTACATTTCCAATGTCAATCCTTCTCCCAGTTTCCCTTCCATAAGCTCCCTATCCCATCCCCCCTCTCCCTTCTTCTATGAGGGTGTTCCCTCTCCCCAAACACTCTCCCCACCTTACACTGACAACAAATATTAACATTTGCAGGAGTCAGAATGGAAGGAAGGACTGTTGGTTCATGTAGTCTGGACATTGAATATTCCTCAAGGAGCACATTTAAACATTTGCTACAAGCTTCATGTTTTTGGGAGAGGGGACTTTTAAAGAACTTGGGTGAAATCCTCAGGTCACTGGAGATATACCAGAAAAGGGATTGTGGAAATGTGGCACTGTGATGACAAGTCGTTGTTGTCACCTTGACTATATCAGGAGTGAGTTACAATCCAGAAGTGAAATGCACGCCTGTGAGAGATTTTCTACTTTATTTGAAGTCAGAATATCCACTTTAGTCTGGAACTTTGAAGTAGAAAGATACACCTCTGATTGCAATCTTAAGGAGGAAAGACAATATACATTTGGTTAAGAGCCTCCCCCACATGTGGCCCATACATATACAGCCACCCAATTAGACAAGATGGATGAAGCAAAGAAATGCAGACCGACAGGAGCCGGATGTAGATCGCTCCTGAGAGACACAGCCAGAATACACCAAATACAGAGGCGAATGCCAGCAGCAAACCACTGAACTGAGAATAGGTCCCCTATTGAAGGAATCAGAGAAAGAACTGGAAGAGCTTGAAGGGGCTCGAGACCCCTTATGAACAACAATGCCAAGCAACCAGAGCTTCCAGGGACTAAGCCACTTCCTAAAGACTATACTGACCCTGGACTCTGACCCCATAGGTAGCAATGAATATCCTAGTAAGAGCACCAGTGGAAGGGGAAGCCCTGGGTCCTGCTAAGACTGAACCCCCAGTGAACGTGATTGTTGGGGGGAGGGCGGCAATGGGGGGAGGGTTGGGAGGGGAACACCCATAAGGAAGGGGAGGGGGGAGGGGGATGTTTGCCTGGAAACCGGGAAAGGGAATAACACTCGAAATGTATATAAGAAATACTCAAGTTAATAAAAAAAAAATCAAAAAAAAAAAAAGATCTTGAGGTGGAAAAACCACCTTTACTCTGGGCTATATCTTCTGCTGGAAGTCTCTATATGAACTGGGACTAAGGAAAGTTTTGCTCTTTTCCTGTTTTCCTACACCTTGAACACATATCCATTCCTTCACCAACACTGAAGCCTATGTCTTCAGGAATCCAGCACACAAAAAAGACCAGCTGAGACACCTGGCTTTGTCAGACTGAGCAATTACTAGATTTTTGACATTGCATTCACTGCTAGCCATTGTTAGATTAGTCATAGTGCAGCCTTAAAAATCATTACACACACACACACACACACACACACACACACACACACACACATCTATGAGAAAGAGAGAGAGAGATCTATTACATAAGTTCCGTGAATACTACATGTCTCATCCATTTTCTTTTCATTTCCTGATTTGTGGTGAGAATTCAAAATTTTGATTATTGTAGTATTAACATTTATAGTTAATGAAGTAAGTTATTGTACAAATGATGATACAAGAAATAACTAAGTTAACAAAAGTAGAAAGCAAAACATATTGAGAAAATGATTGGACACCACACATTACACAGCATGCATTCAAAAATTCACGAAAATATATTTAAAAATTAAGTTAATTAGCTTTATCATCATTGAAATGCTAAGTTCAAATTTGAAAGCAAATATTTGATTTAATTTTATTATAGTATGTGAATGTTTTCCCTGATAGTATACATTTCCATTAAACTACAGCGAGTACAGAGTCAGCTTAATGCTTTAAATATAGCAATCTTACAATATAGAATAGAATTTAAAATTACATATTTGTATAGAGCAACATATGGACTGAAGTGAAATGTTTAAAAACACATTGCCTAGATATTTATTCCAATAAAGAAAAATAGAAAAGGAGATCTCCAAGAAAGAAAATGAACAAAATTAATCGAATACATTGATGCAATAAAACAAAATATCTACTTCAATGTGAAAGGGTATGCACATATGTACATACAAACATGTCTTTGATTTGAAAACATATTTAAAATAATGCAATTTAAATGTAGAAAAAATATACTGAATTAGCATACTGAGATGTGTACTTTATGTGTATGGGGTGGTCTTGATAACATTCTCTATGATTTGTGACACATAATGAGATTTACATATATTTAACTAGCTATGTTTTCTTTTTATTTTCTTATATGCCTTAGGCATTGGCCAAAAAATACTGTCAAAGTTATATTGTGTCATTTTCTTAATTTTGACAGTATACTTTAAGTAATATCTTTAATAGTTTTATACTACAGGCAGAATGCAAAATTAGATGCCAATATATATTCTTAGCTACTTGAGTTGATCAACCAAATATATTTTAGAACACAAAAGAGAGGTTTCATGCGTATTTTTTCATTTGTGATATATGAACCCATATACACATAAACCTATAGACATACATATCCTCATGCACAACACACACACACACACACACACACACACACACACACACACAGCTATGACTTCTTAGGGAATAAAGGGATCATAGTGAATACAATGTTGCAAATGTTTTATATTTGTATCCATGCCGACCATTTTTCATTCATTTGTTATATGATAGAAACAAAAGATCTTGGTATTATTTGATGTCAAAATAACACAGAAAAGGTTAGTGCTCATCCCCATTGCTTTGGGAATTCTGTTTTCAGTTTCACCATATCACTGTTAGCTCATTCCACATCTCTAGCCACTCATAACAGAGGCATTCTGCATCTTGAATTTTCCCCTAGGATATAAGTATTCTGAGAAATCCACGATTAGGGGAACTACAGACATAACTACTACATGTAATAACATGCATCAAGTTTACCTTATTAAAAGGCTTTAATTTCTGATAGCAATGATACTTTCCCATTGAGACACATACGAAGATATGATATATAAAGAACATGAGTTTTCGTTCA
The DNA here is from genome assembly GCF_021556685.1 of Rattus norvegicus. Classification (NCBI taxonomy): domain Eukaryota; kingdom Metazoa; phylum Chordata; class Mammalia; order Rodentia; family Muridae; genus Rattus; species Rattus norvegicus. The sequence goes on from NC_141552.1 coordinate 5,179,762, forward strand.
TTCCTTCTACATCTAACAAGGAAGATGCACGTATTGGCGACCACAGTGGTCTTGTATTTTAGTCAAGTGTGAAGTGGGATTGCAAACGTAATTATCCTAATATGGGACCATGGGCTAGGGACAAAAGCTGAAATGTGCACATGGAAGAACTAGAGTCAAGTTCTACTTGCGTGAACCATGAGCAGCTCATTGGAGTTTCTAACTCAGTGGTTGAAATATGAACAACAGTTTTGATGTCATACATGTCAAGAAGAAAAAATGCTGGTCACTATACTCATATAATTATATAGCTGTGGGACATGAGAATGTGTCAATTTATCCTTAAGCACATGTGCGATTCTAGGATCCTATTCTAAGGAAAGAATGAAAAATTGCAATATATTAACACAAAGAGGACTTCATATGTATTTTGTAGTTACAGAGTCAGAAAGCTTTGATGCCATGTCTTACTCAAGATTCCTTGACACCACAGAACCGTGATTTATATAGTGGGTTTATATTTATAAGGGCTCGTCATGCTGTCAATGTTTTAGGAGCCAGGCACGATAGTTCCCTCATTTAGTCCTGTACTTGGGAAGCAAAGGCAAGAAAGTTTGAGGTCTGTATCATCTACAGAGTGAGTTCCCATATAGCCAGGACCACACAGAGAAACCCTGTTTTGAAAATCCATACAAACACACTCAAATATCAAAGTTTTAATATCATGTACAGTTTGGAAGGGAAGAACATAAAATGTCTTACAAGGACATTAAAGAAAAACTGCATTCTTAGAGGCTTTCACTAGGTTTTAAATGAATGAAATGTAGAGACAGGGATTTGACCAGCATGGTCCTGAATATCATGAAAAAAAATTGATGGTTTAAAACCAAGGAATTTAAAAGTAAAGTGATGAGATAGGGAGACAATTCTGAAATAACACTCGACACGTGAATAATAATGAGATTGATGGAGCATCGTGATGATGAACAGGGCTGCAAAACCACCTTTGCTAAGGTAACAAGTATAATGAAATTTACAAGTCAATGGAAATAAACATTGACATGGAGATATAGGGAGGGATTCGGAGAGCCATGAAAAACAACTCTAGAGAGACCTGTTGCTGTGCTTGAGAACTCAACAATAAAAGTCAGCTTGTTTTCATTTACTCAAGTTGTAGGCCAAAATAAATGTATTCAATAGTGAAGGGTGAAGGATACCATGGGACAAGGTGCCATATATACTCAACCCCAGCCATTCTCTTAAAATTGACACTAGTATTAAAGGTAAGAGAACAAAAGAATACGATACAAATATTTATTGTGCTGTGAATTAAAGAGTGTTACTGAAAGAGAATTCAAGGAGCTACATACCAAAGCAATAGGAAAAGAGAGCCTGTTATGCTTTATATATGCTCGGCCTAGGGATGTGGCCCTGTTGGAGTAGGTGTGGCCCTGTTAGAGCAAGTGTGCCACTGGGGGGACCCTCACCCTAGCTCCCTTTAAGTCAGTGTTCTGCTAGCAGCCTTCAGATGAAGATGTAGAACTCTCAGCTCCTCCTGCACCATGCCTGCCTGGACGCTGCCATGTTCTTTCCTTGATGATAATGGAGTGAACCTCTGAACCTGTAAGCCAGTCCCCAATTAAATGTTGTCCTAATAAGAGTTACCTTGTCTGTTTCACAGCAGTAAAACCCTAACTAAGACACACAGCCTAAATATTTATATGGCATGACAAGAAATATAAAATATCCTTAAGACTTGGAAACAAAAGGGCATATTATACTATACATCTGTGAAACAAAAGAATACAGAATAGATGCTTCCTTTTTTCAAGATATATTCTGGATATGCTCTTATGACACCCACGAAGAACAGAATGGAAAAAAATGCTTTGTAAAATCAGAACAGCGTTTGCCATTGCAAAGACTCATGAGGGAGCCATTTTTCCCCTTCAACGTGATGTCAGGAGATGCTCCAGAGAGACATCAAATCATAGTCTTTCATATGGGAAAAATCTTCATAAAAACAAACTGCTGTTTGTTTTAAGAGATGAGACCTCATCTCACATTTTCTCTGCACATCTCTAAAGGGAAATATGGAGCATGGTGTAAGAGGGATTTCTAAGGTAAACACGCACATTTCGCGAAGTGCGTATGTAAACTGATTCTTTTATGTTACAGAGAGTAAACATTTTATGGCATTTTATTAACTGATCCTTACAGTCAGTTATTACTGTCCCCAGGCTTCTGAGTACCCTTTTTTCTTCTATAACTTGTACGCTTTAGGTTTTGCCTTGGTTGTCTCCTTTCTGCTGGTGTTTTTAGCTATTCTTTTCTCTATACATCTGACAAGAGGGTGTTTAAGACGGAGTTGTTCTAAATCCAGCTATTATTGACAAGTACCTGTGACTCTGGTTTTAGATAGAAATTAAAAAGTAAAATTTATTAAATACAAAAATTACTGTTTGGTTTGGATTTTTCTAAGTAATAAGAACATTCTACTTACAATAATCAACAGTTTTGGATATTATTTTATTTATCAACTATTGGAAAGAAAATGTAACAAATATAATACACTATATGAGAGGTCAGATGTTGTCTCCTGAATCAGTATTGCATACTGAGCCTCACAGTTAATAATTTGTGGCAATACAATCAGTGTTCAGATAGTGTGCTCATATTAACCATTTGGTTAAGACACTTTAAAAATGCAAATAAGAGTTGTTATGATACTTGTTTGAAAGTGAGTTCATTTTCTTTTCCTCCTCCCTCTCTTTTTTTCAATTTGCTTTCTGTCCATATGTGTGAAAGTGTGTTCATGTATGAGTTTCTGTGTACATGCATGTGTCTTTCTTTCAATAGTCTGAAGGACTAAGGAAAAGTATTGAAGAAAACAAATGAGCACTCTTCATATACACAATGATGCATGTTAAATGCTTACTGTGTTCAATAATGTTCTAGTTGATTGAAAAAGCATAAGGCCGCCATTGTGTATTGGTGCTAAAAATGTATGTGATAAGCACACATAAACATAATGCAATTTTATGGACATGACGAACTTTGCAATAAGTGAATTGAGTTTTGCACTTAAAGACCACCACTGAACGTGTTTCCAGAATGCAAGGACACAAGGTACAGAAATACAGCATAAAATGACAGCTGGCATAGCCTGTAGGACAATAAAGGGGAGGGTGGGGAGCTGTCAATCAAATGGTAAAAAGTTTCAGACTTGAGATGTTTCTTGAGATCTATTGCAGAGCAGTGTGATTACAGTAAAAATAATATAATATATATTTCAAAATAACTAAAAATAAATTCCAAATGTCTCATTATAAAAATGATAGGTAAATGAGAGGATGGTTATGTTAATTAGCTTGATTTAATCATGCTACATTGTATAGCATAGGTGTGTAATATCACATTGTATTCTAAATATATACAGAGCTGATTTGCCATTTGAAGAAGTACGATGAAAAGAACTTGAGGTTCTCAGAAGGGAGCCCAGCTACACAACCTGAGGAACGTGGTAAGCAGGAAAAGATCGGTCAACTGCCATTTAAGAAGATCCTCGCGTAAAAATGAGGAAAAATATATATCCCTACTGAAGGTAGCTTTTGTGAGGTAGAGGTGGGGCTCATGGTAATTTTATGGTCATCATAGTCTGTGCTCACAGGGATGCTATCCTCATAAAGTTCACAGTTTGAAGTTACTGGTGTTAAAGTCTCAGGCTTTCCACCTTTCAAGTTTTATATCACATCTCCATATTTGCTGACTTAAAGTACAATAAATCTATTAACCACAAGCACTCAGCTTAAATATCATTTGCTCAATCCATCCACAGACATTTCTGTCCTATATTTTTCATGAATATTTCTGCTATGAAATGCTATGCCAATGATACATCTCTGTTCCTTTCTTTGGTTGACATGTAATGACTATCAAGGGAGACTTGGATTTGCTTTCATAAAGGATGCTGTCCCCATTCCTGGAAGATGAAGCATGATTCATTGAACATTCAGCTGTTCTCAGATCTCATTTGGTGGGCAGGCTACGTGTCAGGAACAGGACCAAACTTTCATGTAAGTTTTAAGTGTAAGTGTAAGTGTAGTTTTAAAACCCAGGAAAAATTAGTCTAAAATATGAACCTTCTTGATTATGCCAGTCAAAAAGTCCAAAGCTATCATCAAGTAGATGTTACTGACAGCCAGTGACTGTCAAGTAAATTCAAGTTAAAAATATTCCATTATAAGCAATTAGTTACATTTTCCCTGAAACAAGAAAGCACTCCACAATAAGTATTAGAAGTGGTTTATACTTAAAATATTGACTGGGAATGAGGCATTACAGAAGTTTTATATGTAAAATAAAAAAACATCAAGCAAGAAAAATGGTTAATAATCGATACTTTTGAATATGTCACTAAAATATATAAAGAAGGATGCTGAAGATTGATGAATTGTTATAGGATGAATTAACAGGTTAAAATCACTTTTACCTGGTATGTTTCTCAGAATGTCTGCTAGGATATCTGGATCTGCAGATACAAATATTTTAGAAAATCATAATTCATAAAATTTGCATCTAGAACTAAAAATTTGGCTCAGTTTATAAAGTTACTTTTTTTTTTACCATGCAAGCATGATGATCTGAGTTCACATCACCAGGTCCAAACTTAAAAAGCTACACACAGCAGGATACAAATGTAACCCCAGTCCTCAGATACAAGGTGAAAACTCACCTGGGACTTTTAGGGCAGCTAACCTAACAAGCTAGTGAGCTCTATGTTCATTATAAAACCTTGCTTGATAAAGGAAAGTGGAGAGAAACTTAGGAAATCATCCAATATCTATCTCTGAACTTCATAGGCATGCTCTGAACATCTGCATATACATCTGCACACACAGGCCCACAAACAGGAAATCATATACTCATATACAAACTTATAATTGCAAATATTCTGAATATATAGTTTATGCAACAATATTTTCTGAAATTGTTATTAAAACAATTTGCTGAGTATCTCAACCATGGGTAAGTATGAACATTCTGAAGTTATTTGAAGGAGTTTTATTTATTTATTTTGTTGGATATTTTATTTATTTACGTTTCAAATGTTATCCCCTTTTCCCTATGGAAATCCCCTATCCCATTCCCACTCCCCCTGCCTCTATAAGGGTGCTCCCCCACCCACTCACCCACTCCCACATCCCTGCCATGGCATTTCTCTATACTGGAGCATCAAGCCTTCCCAGGATCAAGGGCCTTTCCTCCCATTGATGCCCAACAAGGCCATTTGCTGCTATATATACTGGTGGAGCCTTGGGTCCCTCCATGTGAACTTTTTGGTTGGTGGTTTAGTCCCTGGGAGCTCTGGGGGTTCTGATTGGTTGATATTGTTGTTCTTTCTATGGGTGGCCAACCCCTGAGGTCCTTCAATCCATTCTTTAACTCCTACATTGGGGACACCATACTCAGTCCAGTGGTTAGCTGCAAGCATTTGTCAGACTCCGATGAGCCTCTCAGGAGACAGCTAAACCAGGCTTCTGTCAGCATGCACTCCTTGTCATTCACAATAGTGTCTGGGTTTTGTGTCTATATGGGATGGATCTCCTGGTGGAGCAGTCTCTAAATGGACTTTCCTTTGGTCTCTGAAATTTCCTCAGTCCTCACTTTGTCTCCGTATATCCTGCCTTGAGTTTTTTCCCCCTTCTAAGAAGCACCGAAGAAGCATCTATGCTTGGTCTTCCTTCTTCTTTAGTTTCATGTGGTCTGTGAGTTATATCTTGGGTATTCTGAGCTTTTGGGCTAATATCCACTTATCAGTGAGTATATACCATGCATGTTCTTTTGTGATTGTGTTACCTCTCTCAGGATGATATTTTCAAGTCCAATCCATTTACCTAAGAATCCTGAAGTCATTGATTATAGTAGCTGAGTAATATTCCATTGTGTAATTGTACCACACTTTCTGTAACCATTCCTCTCTTGAGGCACATATAGGTTGTTTCCAGCTTCTGACTATTATAAATAAGGCTGCTACGAACATAGTGGAGCATGTGTCCTTGTTATATGTTGGCGCTTCTCTTGGGTATATGTACAGAAGTGGTATAGCTGGGTCCTCAGGTAGAAGTATTTTCAAAAATTTGAGGAACAGTGTGACTGATTTCCAGAGTTGTTGTACCAGCAATCCCACCAGCAATGGAGGAGTGTTTTCCTGTGATGGTAAAATAGCAGACCAACCGGTTCTACTGCATTCTGCTCCCTGTTTTTTTATTCCTGGGCTCTCTCTGACCCAGGTGGTTGCTCTCTTGCTTGTTCTGGCCCCCTTGGGCCTAAGAATTAGCTCTAATTTATCTGAGTGGCTGCTAGGTACTCTCTGAACAGGGCAATCCAGGAGCCGCTTCAGTGTGGCACCTCTATCTCAGAGGATCCTCACTGCCCCCAGTTACTTACACTGTGACCCAGGAGGTCTGTGGGCCATTCACCATGTTATCTTTTTTTTTAAGGATTTTTATTTATTTATTTTTTATTAACTTGAGTATTTCTTATATACATTTCGAGTATTCACCATGTTATCTTTAACACTGCTCTCTAGTGTTCGTTCCAGCCATATGGAACTAACCATAATTTATCACTAATTATTTTCTCTCCCGATGGCTCTCTGCTAGCCATGAACTCCTCTGGTTCCAGCTACCCAGTAAAATCAGGGTTCTAGAAGTCCAGCATGGGCTGGCTTATCACAGCTCCCTGCCCGGGACTCTGCTCACACTCCCAACAACCCAGTGAAATCATGACTCAATAAATTGTAACTTATCAATCAGATTTATATGTTAAATTCTCAATCCACAATACATCCTCACAATGAACTCACAAACAGTCGATAAGAATATAAACCGCCCACCTACATAAGATAAATTTGCCTACAGAAATCGATCCCAACTACCTTGGCAATTAAAAACCACCAGGATCTGGACATCATTCCCCGTCTCCATCTTGATTCTCTTCTTCTTCCCCTTCTCTCCCGCCTTACAAAAGCTTTGTTCCCGCCTTAATTTTTTACTGTGCAATCTTGGCCTTGACATAACTTGTGCCAGCTCTCACCTGTATATCGACATCAACACACATTCCCCTTTCTCCATATCCTTGCCAGCGTCTGCTGTCACTTGAGTTTTGATTATAAGCATTCTGACTGGTGTGAGGTAGAATCTCAGGATTGTTTTGATTTGCATTTTCCTGGTGAATGAAGATGTTGAACATTTCTTTAGGTGCTTCTCAGCCATTCAGTATTCCTCTGTTGAGAATTCTTTGTTTAGCTCTGTTTCCCATTTTTAATAGGGTTATTTGGTTCTCTGGAGTCTAACTTCTTGAATTCTTTGTATATATAGGATATTAGCCCTGTATCAGATGTAGAATTGGTAAAGATCTTTTCCCAATCTGTTGGTTGCTGTTTTGTCCTAACCACTGTGTATTTTGCCTTACAGATGCTTTGCAAATTTATGAGGTCCCATTGACAGATGGTGATTTTTAAATAGCAAGTCATTGGTGTTCTGTTCAGGAAATTTCCCCCTGTGCTCATGTGTTTGACGCTTTCCCCATTTTCTCTTCTGTTAGTTTCAGTGTTTCAGGTTTTAGATGGATGACTTGATCCACTTGGACTTCAGCTTTCTAGAAGGAGATAAGAATGGATTAATTTGCATTCTACATACTGATGTCCACTTGAACCAACAGCATTTGTTAAAAATACTCTCCTTCTTATTCCATTGGATGATTTTAGCTCCTTCGTCAAATCTCAAGGGACCATAAGTATATGGGTTCATTTCTTTGTCTTTAATTCCATTCCCTTGATCTGCCTCACTGTCTCTGTTCAGATACCATGCATTTTTTATCAGAATTGCTCTGTAACAGAGCTTGAGGTCATACATAGTGAAACAATTAGAGCTTCTTTTATTATTGAGAATAGTTTCTGCTATCCTGGTTTTTTTTTGTTGTTGTTGTTATTTCAAATAAATTTGAAAATTACCCTTTCTAACTCTATGAAGAATTGAATTGGAATTTTGATGGGGATTACATTGAATCTATAGATGCTTTTGACAAGATGACCATATTTACTATATTAATCCTGCCAATCCATGTGCATGGGAGATCTTTCCATTTCCTGAGATATTCAATTTCTTCCTTCAGAGACTTCAAGTTATTGCCACAGAGACTTTTCATTTGCTTGGTTAGACTCACACCAAGATATTTTATATTATTTATGGCTCTTGTAAAGGAAGTAGTTTTCCTAATTTCTTTCTTAGCCTGTTTATCCTTTGCATAGAGGAAGGCTAATGATTTCAGTTAATTTTATATACAGCCACTCTGCTGGAGTTGTTTATCTGGTTTAATAGTTCTCTGGTGGAATATTTGGGGGTCAGTTAAGTATATTCTCATATCATCTGCAAATAGCGATAGTTTGACTACTTCCTTTCCAATTTGTTGTTGTTTTCTTTCTTTCTTTTTTTTTTTTTTTATTTTCAGAGCTGGGGACCGAACCCAGAGCCTTGCGCTTGCTAGGCAAGTGCTCTACCACTGAGCTAAATCCCCAATCCCTTCCTTTCCAATTTGTATCCCTTTGTTCTCCTTTGTTTTCAAATTGCTCTGGCTAGGACTTTAAGTACTATATTGATCAGGTAGGGAGAAAGTGGGCAGCCTTGTCTAGTCCCTGATTTTAGTGGGATTGCTTCGAGTTTCTCTCCATTTAGTTTGATGTTGGCTACTGGTTTGCTGTATATTGTTTTTACTATGTTTAGGTATGGGCCTTGAATTCCTGATCTTTCCAAGACTTTTACCATGAAAGGGTGTTGAATTTTGTCAAATGCTTTCTCAGCATCTAATGAGATGATCATGTGGTATCTTTTCTTTGAGTTTGTTTATATAGTGGATTACACTGATGGATTTCTGTATATTGAACTATCCCTGCATCCCTGGGATGAAGCCTACTTGATCAGGATGGATGATTGTTTTGATGTGTTCATGGATTTGGTTTGTGAGAATTTTATTGAGACTGTTGCATCAATATTCATAAGGGAAATTGGTCTGTAGTTCCCTTTCCTTGTTGTGTCTTGTGTGGTTTAGGTATAAGCATAATTGTGTCTTCATAGATAAAATTGGATAGTCTCCATTCTGTGTCTATTTTGTGGAATATTTTGAAGAGTATTGGTATTATGACTTCTTTAAAGTTCTGATAGAATTCTGCACTAAACTCATCTGGTCCTGGGAGACTTTTAAGGACTGTTTCTATATCTTTAGGACTTATGGGGCTGCTTAGATTGTTTATCTGATCCTGGTACCCGGTATCTGTCTAGAAAATTGTTCTTTTCAGCCAGATTTTCCAGTTTTGTTGAGTATAGGCTTTTTGAAGTATAGGCTTTTGATGATTTTTTTTTGGATTGTTTTTGTTTCTCTTGTTAAGTCTCACTTTTCATTTCTGATTTTGTTTATTTGGATACTGTCTCTGTACCTTCCAGCTAGCCTGGCTAACAGTTTATCTTGTTGATTTTCTCAAAGAACCAGTCTGTGGTTTGTTGACATCTTAGTATAGTTATTTTTGTTTCTACCTGGTTGATTTCAGTCCTGAGTTTGATTATTTCCTGCTGTCTACTTCTCTTGGGTGTATTTGCTTCTTTTTGTTCTAGAGCTTTCAGATATTCTGTCAAGTTGCTAGTGTATGTGCTCCCCAGTTTCTTTTTGGAGACACTCAGAGCTATAAGTTTTCCTCTTAGTGCTGCTTTCTTTCATTGTGTCCCATAAATTTGGGTATGTTGTGCCTTCATTTTCATTAAACTCTAAAAAGTCTTTATTTTATTTCTTTTTTTATTCCTTGACCAAATTGTCATTGAGTAGAACATTGTTCCACTTACATGTATATATGGATATTCTGTCGTTTTTGTTTTTATTGAATTCTAGCATTAGTCCATGGTGATCTGTTATAATGCATGGGATTTCAATCTTCTTCTATCTGTTGGGACCTGTTTTGGAACCAATTATATGGTTAATTTTGGAGACATTCGGATGAGGTGCTGAGAAGAATGTATATTCTTTTGTTTTAAGATGAAATGTTCTATAGATGTCTATTAAGTACATTTGGTTCATAACTTCTAGAAGTTTCACTGTGTCTCTGTTTAGTTTCTGTTTCCATGATCTGTCCATTGAAAAGAGTGGGTTGATGAAGTCTCCCAGTATTATTATGTGAGGATTTAATATTCTTTCTTTGTTTTGTGCATTTGGTGTTTTGACTATTATATGACAAGATGAACTTCTTTTCTGGTTCATTATATTTGGATTTCTGTATGCTTCTTGTATGTACATGGACATCTCTTTCTTTAGGTTAGGGAAGTCTTCTATTATTTTGTTGAAGATATTCAGTGGCTCTATATGTTAAGAATCTTCGCTTTCTTCTATACCGATTATTCTGTGGTTTGGTCTTCTCATTTTTTCCTGGATTTTCTGGATGTTTTGGGTTAGGATTTTTTGCCTTTTTCATTTTCTTTGACTGTTGTGTCAATTTTTCTATGATTATCTTCTGTACCTGAAATTCTCTCTTCTATCTCTTGTATTCTGTTGGTGATGCTTGTGTGTATGATTCTTGATCTCTTTCCTAGATTTTCTCTCTCCAGGGTTGTCTCCCTTCGTGATTTCTGTATTGTTTCTTTTTCCATTCCTTAAATCATGGATGATTTTGTTCAATTCCTTCACCTGTTTGTGTTTCCTTGTAATTCTTTAAGGAATTTTTGTGTTTCCTCTTTAAGTCCTTCAACCTCTTTACCTATGTTTTCCTGTATTTCTTTAAAGGAATTAGTTATGTCCTTCTAAAGTCCTCAATCATCGTCATAATGATTTAAAATCTGAACCTTGCTTTTCTGGCGTGTTGGGGTGACTTGACGTAATGGTAGAACTTGGTCCTTATGATGCCTTATAGCCTTTCTTTCTGTTGTTTAGGTTCTTGGGCTTGTCTCTTGCCATCTGGTTATCCCTGGTGTTAGTTGCCCTTGCTGTCTCTGAGCCTGTCTCTTCTGTGAGCCTGTGATCTTAAGTGGGTCAGCATTCCTGGGAGACCATCTGTCTCTGGGCAGAAATTGGGTCCAGAGACCTGTGACAAAGGATCAACTCCAGGGTGCAGATGAAGACCAGAAAGATCCTCTCCCCAGTTGCTCTGTGGTTCCTGAGCCCTATGGTCTTCTGACAGGTGCTTCTTTGGCCAGTTATTAGAATAAATATGCTTGATTCACCTACAGACTTAGGCGTGACAGCAATTCTGGAGAGATCAGCTCTCTCTGGGTGGGATTTGTTTCCAGAGAGCTATTCCTCAGAGTTAACTCTGGGGTGCAAATGGAGACCAGAAGGCTCCTTTCCCCAGTTGCTCTATGGTTCATCAGCCCTGTGGTCTCTTGGCAGCTCCCTCTTTGGCCAGTTGTTGGAGCAAAAATGCCCTGTGGACTTAGAAGAGACAGCACTCCTGGGAGACCAGCTCTCTCTGGGAGGGATTTGGGTCCAGATAGCTGTGCCACAAGGTTAACTCCTTGAAGGAGTTTTATACGAGAAAACATATGCATATTATATGAAATTGCATTCCGTAAATCATTAGATTTAGAACATTAAAATAATGCTTAGTTATTTCACCCAGAAGTCTCTGGTTTATCTAGGAAGGGTGAATCAAATGAGACTGATATAAATGATCAAGAACATACATTAGGTACTATTAAAATAGTAATACCATACAGTATAATCATGGTCAGTGACTAGAGGTCTGGGTTGAGAGAATTCAACATCATAATAAGAAAACTAGACTCGGAGAAATGAGGGTAGAAAAAAGATGAGTATTATGATGGGTAATGTATAATTAGAATTGAGTAATAGAAATATATTAATGCAAGACTTACAGTGCTTTAAGTCCCTCTCCATTACATTGATTAGCCTGGAACTATATAGAATTAATATAGAACATATAAAAGTGAGTAGCTTGGAACCAAAATGATTTTTTGAGGCAGTTTTATTAGCGCAGGCTAGCTTTGAACTCTAGAACTTTCTTTGTTTATACCTTTTAAGTGCTGAGATTAGGGATGTATAACATCATGACTGGCCTCCTAAAAGGCTTCTTTAGTGATGGATTTATCAACTAAGGAAAATTGGGTTGTGTTTGGTAGAAGGCAGAGGTCGGCTTTTCTACCTTTCCTCTCTAGGATGATAATTACATGTCCTAATGCATATTGTAATGTGGAAGCACGCAGCCAGATGACCTAATAGATATTTCCAATTTGTAATTTCTTTGCTACAAAATTAAAGTATTAATCAAACTAAAAGCCTGCTCTGCTGGTTAAAGGTTGACTTTGTCCAGAATGGCCAGAAGTAATAGGGCTGCCTTCCCCTGCTATTTATTGATGCCCTCTGCACACTTCCTCAAAGACAATCTAGGATAATTTCAGCTCAGTCAACCCTTTCTCTACCCTCTCTGGGGTGGTGATGAGTTCTCATAGGGACAGATCATCAATGTCTTGAACTGCAAGAATGTATATAAGTACAGTAGACAATAAGACTTGTTATTATAAAAATACCAATAAGAGCCCTGTACGTTTTAATAAAAATAGCTGTTACTCCTCTGGAATTTAAAACTGTCAGTTATGGTACAATTGTGGATCTTTTTTAAAGCATATTAAAATTTAATGAATAAAGCATATTGATTCTTAAAAATGACTAAGAAATTACTAATTATAATTACTGTGATATATCTTAGTTAGGTAAGAATATATTCTTCATTTCATATTTATGTTCTTCATTCCATACTAGGATATATTTTACTATAACTGTATATTATGAATACATTGTGCTTTAATTTTCTTTTATTGCAAATAGACTTTTCATACAGAGGTTGTTTATTTTAATATTATCAAATACAGTTTTCAATATTCTGAAAATAATTTTATAAATGAGTATATCTCAGCTTATTGCTACATCTGAACTGTTATTTGTCACATTCAGTAAGGAGAGGCTGATGTGCCCAGCTAACTAATTTTTAAGTCCATTGATAAAATGCAACAAAGAAACACAAAGTTCAATGGAATATGCTACAGCTCAGTGATCAAGGGCTTACCTTTACATGAATGATACCCTAAATTCAGCGATTAGAATTTCCAAAAGTCTAATAATAATGAGGCTGATGATAAAATTGGATTTAAAGAAGTAAATTTATTCATAAGCTTATCTGTTTTTCATTATACATGACTGAAGCAATAAACACACATATTCAAATAACAATAATCTTCAGAATAATCAAAGCTGGAGGTGGAGAGATGGCTTTGAGGCAAGAGTATTTGTTGTTCTTTCAGAGCACCTGATTTTCATTCCTATTATGCTCAGCCATTTGTACAATCATCTCTCTGGTGCCTCCCACCCTCCTCCTCTTCCTCCTCCTCTTCCTTCTCTCCACAAGAACACACAAACCTTAAATTAATCCCTTAACAATAAAATATCCAAAGTTATTCACAGAATAGTTTGCATCTTTCTGTATTTTAATTTGTGTCCCAATCACTATTTTATAAGGTCTCATTTAAAAAAGTATTTATTTTAGCGATGGAGAAACCAATGTTCAGACATTGATAACCTTTAGTAGCATCCTGGATAATATTAGCAAATTTTGTTGTTACGAACACTAGGATTATATTTGGTCAAAGCATGGCAGTAAACAATGCCATCCACTGTTGTCAGGGGCTTGTGGTTTTATGATGTATAGTTGATCTATCTTTCCATAGAATATGCACTTTGTTTAGTAGCTTTCTTTACCAGTAGTGTAAGACAAGCTATCCTGGAAAGCGGATGCACCATTAAACGGCCCCTTTATGGAAAATGCAAAGAATTCTGATTCATGGGAATGTCTGATAAGGTCACAAGAATTAGCTATGTGATGTTAAGTAGAAGAGGACAGGCATATAATACAATGAACTTACAGAAGAGAATAAAATAAAATAATAAGCACATTAGGGGGCTGGAGAGATGGCTCAGCAGTTAAGAGCACTGGTTGCTCTTCCAGAGGTCCTGAGTTCAATTCCGGCAACCACATGGTAGCTCACAACCATCTGTAATGGGATCTGACGCCCTTTTCTGGTATGTCTGAAGACAGCTACAGTATACTTGCATACATTAACTAAAAATTAAAAACAAAAAGCAAAAAACAAAAAACAAAAAAACACTCTTAACAAAGAAGCACATTAGATGATGGTCTGTATTTCTCCTCTGTGATTTTGACAGTAACAAGTTTCTAAAGCCTTAGAAGTTGAAACAAAGAACCTTCTTTGTGTCTAAACAGAATTGGGTTTATTGTGAGAATATCAGAAAACTTTCATAGGACCTACTAGTTGTAGTCAAAACCTTCAGTATGACCTAGTCTAATCATAAGAAAGATAACTCAATCCCACAAGAGACCAAAACAAATCCTCAGCAATTCAAGAAGCAGGCAGTTCAAAAATCAAACTAAGGGGTAAAAAGGAAAAGAATATGGCTTACACCTTTCTGCCTGCACAAAAGCATACACTGATAGCAAATCCTGTGGCTGTTGTACTAGGTGACTTCATGTGACCACTTGATACAAGCTGGCTTTATCACAGAGAAAGGAGCCTCCCTTGAGGAAATCCAGCTGTAAGGCATTTTCTCAATTAGTGATCAAGTGTGGGAGGGCCCGTGGTGGGTGGTGTCATCCCTGAGCTGGTAGTTCTGGGTTATATATATTTAAAAAAAGCAAGCTGAGAGAACAGGGGAAGCAAGTCAGTAAGTAACATCCCTTCATGGCCTCCTCATCAGCTCCTGCTTTTTGACCTGCTTGAGTTTCATTCCTGACTTCCTTTGGTGATGAGCAGCAATGTGGAAGTGTAAGCTAAATAAACCCTTTCCTCCCCAACTTGATTCTTGGTCATGATGTTTGTGCAGGAATAGAAAGCCTGACTAAGACAGCTTTATTGATCTCTTGGATGCTGAAATGAAGTTAAAGCAAACAATGACGAGTAGATGGCCAGCTATTCAAGAGACCTTGGGATATACTATAGAGCAAAACTGAAAACTGGGAAATTTTCCTTCTATCCGAGTTAATCATGTAAAGTCAGGTGTAAAGTTTTTGGAAGTGTCAGAGGTTTTCTTACATGCATCAGGTCAATGGATGACATCAGGAATGCTTAGCCTTGTACCAGCATGATTTCACAAATTGAAAGAGAAAGTTATTTTCCTGTCTTTAGATTTTGGTGTTCAAACTAGACAAAGATCTACATGACATTTACAAATATTTGATAGAAGTACACAAGGCAAGCATTACCCAGGAGACATGAATGAAGCAACCACTAGATGTACATATATGGACTACTTTCCTATTGCTATTTTACTAACTCTCTCTCTCTCTCCAAGTCTAAAATTAGACTCTTGATTAGCTTCTCTCTCAGATTTATTCCAACATGTCTAGAGATCATCCGTCCAAGCACAATGGTTATATATAAAGGCAAATAAGTTTCAGGACCACTTTGAAGGAGTTTGTCAGCTGAAATAAATTCCTCTCACAGATTTTGAATCTTGATGCATATTTACATGGTCAACTACCTTGATTATTTCACCAGAATTCATCTTTACTCTGGTAACTCTATCATAACCAAGGGACTAGAAAAATACCCAGCTTGTTCTAAGATTAACAAGGAAGTAGATGATATCCTAAACACACCTGCCTCTGAATCTCTTTTCCCTAGCCAGACTGTTTGGTCAGGACTCAATAGGAGAAAATTCAGTTAGAACAGCAATGAACTTGCTATACCACTGAACGGTCATACTACATTCTCTGGTATGGAGAAGAAGAAGGAGGTTAATAGGAAAATGGATTTGTGAGGGTGGAATTGGAGGAGAAGAGTGAGGAGCTTTAATGATAATGTAAAGTGAAAAAAATGTACGTCAAACTGGAGAATAGCTGTAGGAAGCTTTCTCTCTTGCCTCATACAACTGTGACTCCTCCAACTTCTACCCTCAAACTCCAAGTCCCTCAAGAATCAACAGGATCTTGTGATGTTGATCCTTTGGAACTCGGTTTTTTTATCTTTCCACAAAAGACTCAAATTTCTTGAAAATTCTGTCACTCTAAGTTAGTGTATACAAGTCTCACAGCAATTTTAAATGGAAGAAAACAGCTAAGGACATAGGCTGGGAGGAAGAGATGGGGAGGAGGATGGAGAGAGAGGAGGTAGAGGAAGAAGAGGAAGGAAGGAAGGAAGGAAGGAAGGAAGGAAGGAAGGAAGGAAGGAAGGGAGGAAGGAAGGGAGGGAGTAAGGGAGGGAGTAAGGAAATAATTTTGTTTCTCCACTGCTCCCAAGGCTTCTATGAACAATAGAAACCCCTTACCACTTGGCCCTTCCTGTTTCACACTAGAGCCCCACAGTTATGACGCTGTCTTTCCCTTTCTGTTTTCTATATATTCCTCCTTCAAGAGGTTCTCCACATATTGACATTGTATAAGCCAGGGACATCTGAGTCCTAGTCCTGTTCCTAGCTGGAATATGAGACAAAAGTACAGTATATACATATGCAGTTTTTCTCCTGACAACTGTTCTTATTAACAAAATTGTATTTTTACCATGAGCCAAATGTTTTAATAAATGAAGAGGGAATGACACTTTCTCAAAGTGACTTCCTCCTATTTGCAAAATGGGATGTACAACAGCATAATAGCACATTGTCTAGAATTCTTTATGAACACCAGTGCTCAGCTCTCACTAGTCAGCATTGTTTTACTCACTTCCTTTTTATTTTCTTATTACTCTCTTTCAAATCAATTGTGGACTCTTTCTACAGTGAGCCCCAATCTCAGACCTCCACAAATGCATTCAGTGCATATGGACTATAAAGATTTTACAAAGTAAGTTTAATAAGAGTAAACTTTCTTGTTGTGTTTGAAATTTTGAATGCAATTATTCCCAAACCTGAACTTTGGAATTCTTCAGGTACAGATTGTACATATTTTGTATAATAAGTGCAATTCCCACTGTGATGGTCTCTGAGGAGATATTTAATATTTCATGTCTTGGTTTTGTTAGTGAGAGAAATTTGCACAGTCAACAGTACAGACTTGGTGCCCATGCAAATTCTTCAATAATAAAGAGACTGCCAAAGATATATTCAATATTTCAGGGTTCACCCCCTGACAGTGATAGCTGAGGACTTGCAGTGTTTACACTGCAAGAGGAAATAGTCTCTCATAGACATTTAAAAACTCTATAGAAAGTACTCATCCCTGAAAACATATACACGGAAGCAACAAAAACAAACTCAATAGGTCATATTTATATATTTGCTTAAGCATGCATGTGTTTGTGTAACAGTAGTAACAAAAGACAAAGAGGTATTCAGTCTGAGGCTATGGAAAAATTGAAGAGAGACAACAGGAAGGGCTGGAGGGTTAGAAGAGAAGAAGGAATTTATTTGATCTTATTTCAATTAAAAATTTATTTTAAAGACTATTATTTGTTTTTCTATCATATCAAATGCAATTCTTTTTTTTTATAGATGTATAAATTCCACTCTCTGCTAGCACATTTTTAAAAGCTTCCAGCTGTTAATTTACCAGTTCCTTATTGGAGATATGCAATCAAGAATTTTTTTTTCTGGGCTGATGAGGGGGATCAACAGGTAAAGGTGATTGCCTGAGTTCAATTCTTGGAAGCCACATGGTGGGAACAGACAACTGAGCCCTGCAATTTTTCCTCTGACTTCTACTTCTGTAGGTTCTACAAGGCATGCATACTCATACACACACACACACACACACACACACACACACACACACATACACACACACCACAGAGAGAGAGAGAGAGAGAGAGAGAGAGAGAGAGAGAGGATGAAGAAGAAGATGAAGAAGAAGGAGGAGGAGGGAGAGAGGAAGAGGGAGAGAGAGAGAGAGAGAGAGAGAGAGAGAGAGAGAGAGAGAGAGAGAGAGATTGATTTATATTTGAAACACTTGTCATGCAGATCTAGATTTCCTTAATCTAAGAGCCATCTGGAAATAGAGCATTTGTTCACAGTTGGAAAGAAAGAAGGTTTTATTTTGTTTCCTTTATAGAATAGGTGACTGTTGGAAGGATATCGAAAAAATGGCAAGACTACTGCCGCATTTGCAAAATGACATTGGTATTCAAATACATTACCATAGTATAGGTCAAATTTTGCTTAAGCATATGCGTTTTCAATGCTGTCTCATTTTATCTGTGTCCAATTCTCTGATAGTTGGCTGGTTCTCAGCTACTAACAGTATTTCTAAACCACATGGTAGAATAGTTGTGTAATAAACCCTTTTCAGGATATGCTACTGAATGAAGCTAAAAGAATGTTCTAATATTTAATGTATATTTTATAGCATTTAATTGTTGCTGAGCCAATGAAATCTTTACAAAGATCATTTTCCAGAACCAAGTATTTACACTTGTAGAAAAAGCATTAGTGTAACCTTGTGGCAGCGCTAAAGAAATTACTAAAAGGAAGCAAAACAATGAGGCATTTAACTATATGAGATGCTATGTGCTTAAGTGGGAAAACAGAATTTATTTACAAAATAACTTGAAGCTTAGTCTTATGTGAGGACTGCAACTGAAACTAACAGGGAGAACACTAGAGGGCCACAAGTTGCAGACTCAAAGTCATTCCAAGCACCTAAATGTTAGCAAACTAAAAGGACAGATTGAGGACATAACTCAGTGGCCAAATACATAACTAGGATTCATTATGGCCCTAGGTTTAATCTTCACAGTAGCAAAAGAGAAAAAAAAATATATTTGTTCCCAGTATCATCTGGGAAATCCAATGGGAACTCCAATTATTTTTTGCTATGCATTTATCCAATGTGCTTATCTCTATCTTTTAATATGTTTGCATATGTTCCCATTCCTATGTGTGCACTTGTGTGTGCAAGCATGCATACACATGAGATTTATGCAGTTGCTGAGTTTTTGAAAGATGAGGCATTCATGCTTGGGCATCAAGCAGTTTACCCTCTTAGTCAGCAATCTAGTCCTGTTTTTATTTGATCCCCAAAATACACTTTCAAAAATATTTCCCATGTAATCTCTAAAATATTGCTTGTGAACTGTTAAGAGAACACAAGTTATTAT
The DNA here is from genome assembly GCF_021556685.1 of Rattus norvegicus. Classification (NCBI taxonomy): domain Eukaryota; kingdom Metazoa; phylum Chordata; class Mammalia; order Rodentia; family Muridae; genus Rattus; species Rattus norvegicus. The sequence continues at coordinate 5,198,898 of NC_141552.1, forward strand.
TCTGAATTTTGGGGGGAGCATTGTTGTAAGGTACCTCTCTGCCTGTAGCCATTAAGAATCCTTTTGATTACTTTTGTGGTACTCTGAAAATTCCAAGATAATGCCCCCATATTGATATCTAAAAAAATCTTCATTACTTCCACCAAGTCTCTTTGGCCATGTCACGTAATACATTCGTACGTTTCTGAGATTAGGCTGTAGGATTCTTTGATAAGCAGTCATTTTTCTAGTATCGTATGTCACGATTCAAGTGTAAAGATTTTTTAAGTCCATTTTTTTATTGTTTTTCTGATGTGGGGATGCCAAATGACACTCACTGCTTAGTCAGCAATATGGAAAGCCCCCTCCTTAGGCCTGCTTATGTGCTTTATAGAGATGTCAGTTCTGCTAGGAAAAGGTATACTTTTTTGGTTCCAGTTCCTTCCTCACCCCCACTGTGAAAAAATTATCTCTGCTGTTGGTGTGTTTAATTACCCAAGTTAAAGGGCATTAGGCAATGATACTCTGTAATGCTTGCCACAAGGAAGGCCATTCTTTATCATTAGCAAACTGCTTAGTGGTGGAGCTTGCAATTGTACATCTTACCTAGCAGATATTAGGAGCCCCCTTATCAGTTTTTCTAATGAGATGAATCATGAGGTAGGATTGGGGCTGGAGAAAGGGAGCTGGGTTAATGTTCCAAGGGGACTAATTAGATTCAGGTGAGAGCTAAAGAAGCAACCAAGGTGATTTCAGTTGGTATCCACAGGAAAAGCTCTAATTAACAGGAGCGATGGACTTGGCTTGAAGACCACTGGAGAATACATGATGGCCAATTTAACTTTTCTGACCTGGTGGCCAGATAATGTTAACTCCCGATGTATTATTTCAAGTGAAGGCAGAAAAGTGTTCTTTTCATGGTGCCAGTGTGAAAGCCAAGTACCTTAAAAAGACACACTATACACAGAAGCAGGGATGGACTACGAATTGGCAAGGGTGAACACAGAGGAAATGGGATAGTGTAATCAAACTTTATTTGTAAGACAATTTTGTTCTTGAAATGAAATATATCACAGACTGATCAGAGATAATAATGATGTGCTGTTTACCTGACATTTGATAAGAATACGAATTTTAAATGCCTTAACCACATGCAAACACACAGGCTAGAAAGGAGTCTTAATGGATGTGCTCATTAATTTGGATGTAGTAATCACTATGTTAATCAAAGGTTTAGGAATTCATCACATCATTTATCTCGAAAAAATTATAGATTGCTAGCTTGACAGAGAGATAGATATAAAGATAGAGATATATAGAAATACACTGTTTTCAATGAAATGGTTTTAAGATGAAGGCATGTATTATGAGAAACAAATTAATTCAGTGGAATCCTGACTTGTGTTTTCTATAATGATGTGGAATTGAGGAGATATGTAACCAACCATACAGATATTGAAATCAGTAATAACGTACATGCGAAGGAAAGTGGAAGGGCCATAGAAAGAAGGCAGTTCTAATCAAAGAACCAAAAAATTGGAATAAATAACAGCCACTTAGTTTAACAAAGGAAGTTTTGGGTAGGACAATTGTGGGAGGCCAAGGAACACAGAGGAGTATCCACTCTTACATCTATTTCTCTGAGTACACGACCCAGTTCAGAGCAATTCTGCTGAGGTGCAATCCAAAAACCACACAATCTTTAAATTTATCACTTCAGCAAAGTTATTATTCCTCAGAAAAAAAAGTATACAAGGTATTTTAGCTGCAGGGTGCATAACTAGAGAAAGTGTCTCCTGCAGCGATTCTCTGGCTTTCTACTAAATTAACCGCACAAGAACTGATCGTGTTACCGTGTGACATTTAGTTTTTCTAATCTGTTTAATGCCATGGTTTGCACATGAAGTATTCTGATGTGCTTTCATGTTTCAGATGCTAAAAAAACACATTAGAAGTGCAGTAGGGATCCCTTTACAGACAATATAACTTGTTACAAATTGCATTTTCAGAAAAAATTATACCAAAAAATCCAATCTTATCTTATGATTTTTTCCCCCTCAAAATTACATTTTACCTCCTACTTGTCTTCTGTCTCTTGTGTCTAAGCATCTCCACTTTGAGATCCTCCTGACTTATTCTCTTCTCCTCTTTGCCCTGTGGTAAATGAATTCAAATCTATTTTTTAAGGTAAAAAAAAAAAAATCGACAGCACTTGGCGATGCAGTCAGTGTTTATGCGATGCTAGGCCTTGCAGAGCAATGGAGGGGACCTTTGAACACATTTCTGACTCCTGTGTAGATCCCAGTACTTTCATCCCTTTTGTTTTTGGCAAAAACGGGATCTGACCTTTGCCTCTCTGCACCCGGCATATTTTTATAAAATCTCAAATTAGTAACACAGGAATTCATATCCATTCTTCTGTATTCTCAACATTCTAAGTTGTCACAATATAATAAAATCCTGTGAAACATTCCAGAGAAGTTGTCGCACAAAGTACATGACCCATTCCATGAACATCCTCAATGAACAAGTTTGTCGTGGTTTAGTTCATGTGTATGAAAACTTAAGGGAATGCACAGTAATCATGGTCATTTGCGGTTTCATTATTTCTTTTGTGTGCATGAAACCGTGTGTAGATGAAGGATCTCCTAATTCAACGAATATAGCATTTTGCATTTTACAATAATAGTATCCCTTTAAATTAAAAATGTTAATTCTGCTTTATTCTTCATTGTTCTCTTGCCTTGCCTTTTTTATTTTTTGTAATATTCTCATCGATTTCTTCTTCTAAGGGTTAGTTTGTATTCATCCATCATTCTCTTAGTTCGGAGGGGTATAGAAAACCAAACAAATGAGGCAAATCCAAAACTTATATAAATATTTGATAGCTTTAAGTTTGATGGCATTGTCACATGATTCAACAATGTTTTTCTATGTCACTAAGAAATCCCAGTCCTGCTTTAAACTGGGTTAAAATTGGCATGTGACTTGATATACATCTGTATCCAAAGGGTACCATCAGTGGCTCTGTCAAACTAGATGAGTGTACTTAAAGTCATGAATTAAAACTGTCACTTTTATCACTTATGCCCAGTGATCTTGTGACCTGAAAACCACATCTGCCTTACCATCTCTGAGGAAGAACACTATGGGATCCATAGGAACGGGTTAGCAGAGCGATATCTTTTACAGGTGACAGAAAACAAGTTCAGCATGTACTCCCTGCTGATATTTTATTCCTTTTTAGATGTATATCTATGACTTGGAAATTATTTCAAGAGTAAAAGTGTGAAAAGATTCCATACCTAGTGTAGTGGTCACTATGGCCATCACTCTAATGACAGAAGACATTTTATGAGGAGGCAAGAATAACAAATTCATTTAGAGTCTAATGTGGCAGACAGTGAGGAATGAGAATTTAAAGTCTCTGAAAACCTATTTTTAAATGGTTTCTTTTATTTTTATTTAATTTATATGAGTGTTTTACCTGCATGTATGCCCAAGTACCACATGCATACGGTACCCACCGAGGCCAGAATAGATGTACCATGTACGATACATTGGAATTAAAGTCAAATATGGTTTTGAGCCACCATCGGAACTAGACTGGTGGGGGGAGGGCGGCAATGGGGGGAGGGTTGGAAGGGGAACACCCATAAGGAAGGGGAGGGGAGAGGGGGATGTTTGCCCGGATACCGGGAAAGGGAATAACACTTGAAATGTATATAAGAAATACTCAAGTTAATAAAAAAAATATAGAAATAAACAAAAAAAATACTGAGGAATTTCACTAGCACTCACTGTCTGAATTTTTCCCCTTATGTTTTATCAAGAATGTATAGACATTGAAGATATGAGGAAAACATGCCCCATAAAACTAAGAAAGGCATTTAGATGCTCACAGACTGAATCGGGAATCATGGAGCCGCCAGGGTCTGGACTAGGTTCTCTGTACACATGCTATGGTGGTTTACATTGGGATGTTGTGGAACTCCTAACAGTGGGAGTGGGGGTGTCTATAACTCTTTTGCCTGCATGAGGAAACCCTGTCCCTTGTGCTAGATTACCTCAACAAGTCTGATATGAGTAGCTGTGCCTGATCGTCTAGCATCTTTTTATGATGTGTTCAGTTGATAGGACTGGGAAACCTGTTCTTTTCTGAGGGGGAAAGGAGGAACAGAGCATGTGGGAAAGAGAGGTGAATGGGGATTGGGAGGAATGGATGAGAGTGTAATAATAATAAAAGAATGTATAGATAACCAAGTAGAACTGATTGGCACTTTGTGTCCTCTATTGATGTAAACCAGGGATCAAAGTCAGGCAAGGTCTTTCTGTCTACAATAGGATTGTCCTGTCTGCATTGCTTTGCCTTTTCCGAGACAAGGGGTAGAACGAGCTGCCTGCAGTGAAAGCTCTCAAACGGAAAGGAGTTGATTACATGTTTATGTTTCATGATTTACTCTAGAGGAGAGATATTCTAGTGTGTGCAATCTTCCACCCACCGCAAACAAAGAAACAAACACAAAAACAAAGGCAAGCCAGCAAACAAACACAAAAGGCCTGAATTCTATAGCTTGCTTCAGGAGAGTAAAGACAGGGAGAGGAGGCAGAAGATTAAAACAACAACAAAAAGAATTGCATATGAGGCCTTCTTATCTAGTCTTCAATCAAACATACTATGTATTAGAATATCATATTCAATGCCCAGTGTACATCTTGAAATAAAACATTAGTATGTAAATAAAATGCAATTGTTAGCTAAGGTTATTTAAAGAAGTAATCTTATGAAAGACTCCCAAGAAGGAACAACCTTTGGAGTTAATTATTAAACATTTAAGACTATTTCTTAGAAATATCACACAAAGTCTATATTTTAAAATATGAAAGTGTAATAAGTAAACGTAGTTGATTTTCAGATTCCGATCCAATGCTTCTGGTCTTACCATATCTCTCTCTGACAGATAAAGCAGTGTGGCATGCTATGGTAAATAAAAATAATGCTTGAAGCCAGGTGTCCAGAGTATCTGCATCAAACTTTTTCTGAAAAGATTAATTAGGGTCTGTCTTCTAATTTCTGAAATAATATGGCATTATCTATAGAGACAGCTTTGAAACATCATGTATGGTTGATTTTCAATAGAATTACCAGAAATTAATTATATAGTAAATTTAATGACACGAATGCCTATTGATCACCAAACAGAAGGTCCGTGACACTAGAGATAGCCGTGCACATTTAAACATCAACAGATACCCAGTACAGATTTTGGGGGAAAAAAAGCAAGGTTGGAGACACAGCTCCGTGCTGTTGCCCACAACAGATGAGGAGGAGTTCCTTTAATGTTTTATGGATAAAATCTAGGTAAGATCAGCTCATCTTTGGCTATGGTATAGAAAATTATGCCATAGTGAGCCAGCATGAAGCACAATTGGAGTTTATTAGAGCATTTTTTTTTCAAGGAGGAAGATCAAAATAAAGCAAAAGACTGCGTGAGGATAATAAAGTACACCTGAGAGCTTGTCTGTGAGCTTCTCAGAGTCACAATTTTGTGCTTCACAATAGTCAGATGTAATATATTTGTGGCTCTCTTTATATTATAAAGGTTGCTAAGAAACAGTCTCTCTGTCTCAATCTCTCATTTTTCTATAACTTTTAAGTTAATTTCGAAGTCTTCTGTAAATATATCTTTTTAAATTATATGTACTCTTTGTATTTTTATCACACATGTGTCCAATGCAATCTGGTTATGGTCTTCTATATATATACTGTAAGTGAAGGTACTGTGAAAACACAAAACATGACAAGTTCATTGGTAGGAAATACAGTTTATTGTGTATACACAAACTGCCAAGAGAGGAGAGAGCATCAGGTTATGGGGAAAATGTTGGTAGTTATATTGGGTAGGAGGTAGATGAAAATGCCCTTCTCAGAAGAGTGTGTGGAGTTAGCATGGGAAGTTTGATCAATTAGAAGCTGTTAATTGAAAACTAGATGGCCTTGCCTGTGCTAGGTGATCATTATGGACACATAAGAGAGGTAGTGAACAGAAACCAGCCCTAGGAGTTCCCTGAGAAATGATGAGATTATTTCTCTTTTTAACCCAATGTCAGTCCTTCTGTTTCCTATGTCATGGTCCTGTCTGAGTTAGACACAGGCAGTCATCTTAGAAAATTGTCTCTTACATTCTTCTAGCCCTTTCTATTGCAATATTTGCTGAGCTTTAGTGATACTATATAGATACTACTTATGGTTGACTACAGAACCATTTCTTATTTTTAGCTCTGAAAAGCTAAGTGCTTTAATTAACATAGCTCATTGTAAAGAGAAGCTTCCCTGACTAATTCCCTGAGTAGCACTTGTTTGTGGGTATCAACAAAGATGTCATAAGAAACTTATATAAGTCAATGTAGCTAAACAATAGAATTAAGAGTTCCCCTAGGCCTTTGATCTTCCTAACCATTCATGCCTAATAGAGCTAACAGTACTAGACCTAAGGACTAAAGCTCAAGTTAAGTTAGAGAGTGTTTGGGTGCTCCCATAATAGTTGTACCACTATCACAAGAGTAGGTACATCTTGTGTAGTATCTGACTATTATACTTCATCAAGTTCTATGTTAGACTAGACACTGATTTCTTTTTCCTTTATTTATTTATTTATTTTTTGGTTCTTTTTTTGGAGCTGGGGAACGAACCCAGGGCCTTGTGCTTCCTAGACAAGCGCTCTACCACTGAGCTAAATCCCCAACCCCTCTTTTTTCCTTTATGAGACTGCAACACACTTCCAGGTATCAAGAAAAGTTTAGACAGAAGGGCCAAGTACCACCTTGTTATTATCAGAGAGATTGTATGTTAGCTCCAGAGATTCCTTGGATTTGATTACAATCTCTTAGAATAAAATCTAGGCCACGGAGGTCTAATTTTTCATTTTAACTGGGTTTCAGATGAGAATTCTATACAAAGGCAATTTTTCACCTGGGAATTGGGAAAGGCCTTAAGCAAATATAATCACGTTAGAATTTTAAGATTCTTCGCCGATGAGACTCTTTAATCACACTGCCAAATGAAATGGTCCATTCTGCTCCAAAGCCTCTATAACTTTGCTCATCTCAGTTTTATCAGAAATTCCACTATCGATGGATTTCTACTACAGTTTTAGTTATTTCAAAGAAAATGACAATGACATAGAATTATATAATACCACCTGAATGTTACATAAATGCTTGTAGAAAGAGCTATTTCTAATCTGGATGTCAGGGGTGATGTTCATATTTATAACCATCTCCAAATACACCAGTGTAGAGGTGTACTGGCTGGTTAACTGTCAACTTGACACAAGTTGAAGTTATCATAGATAAAGGAGCCCCAATTGAGGAAATGCCTCCATGAGATCCAATTGTAAAGCATTTTCTCAACTAGTGATCGAGGGAGGTGGGCCCCTTGTGGGTGGTACCATCCCTGATCTGGTAGTCTTGGCTTTTAAAAGAGAGCAAGCTGAGCAAGCCATCCCTCCATGGCCCCTGTATCAGCTCCTGCTTCCTGATCTGCTTGAGTTCCAGTCCTGACCTCTTTTGGTGATGAACAGCAATGTGGAAGTGTAAGCTGACTAAACCCTTTACTCCCCAACTTGCTTCTTGGTCAAGATGTTTGTGCATGAATAGAAACCCTGACTAAGAGTAGAGATCAAAGTCAATTTGAAATGTGATTTTCAATTAGTCAGGTGGAAATAATCCTTTCATCTTCCTCAGCAATGCTGGTTGCCCTTTTTCAAACACCTTTATTAAGACTTAACAAAAACCAGGAATTGAATTTTAGGTATCTTGTTCCCAGGAATATAAATGGCAAAGAAATTGTATCACCTGTCATTACACACTCTAGACAAATACTAACGTTTGTGAACAATGCATCACTTTTTCTGTAATGCAAATAGAAATCTTGCAATGCTAATTTTTGGTATTTGTTTGAAATGCAAGAAACTATGGCTTGGTACTCAAGGCTCTGTGTTCCCACATGTTGGGGTCAGTGAGGAGGGTCCCCTGCTTGGATAAATTATTTCTTCAAGTTGAAAATGTTTAAAAGCAAAATGCCTCATTTGCAACTTGTCATTTGGGGACAAAGCACTAATCTTTTAAGAGATTTCTTTGAAAGAGAATGTAAATGCAGCGGGACATTCTTTAGCAAAGGTGGTGAAATTGTTAAGGTAATTGGAAACTATGAGGAATTAAACATCTAGTTAGCATGAATATACTACTTACTGGCTCTCCATGAGTGACTGCAAATAGGATTTCATAACATGGATTTCAACAAGTAATAGTTATTTCAAAACAATAGTTTTAATCGCAGTGATTTAGAAACATCAGGAAAGGAGAGAGAGAGAAAGAGAGAAACAACGAGACAGAGAGAGAGAGAGACAGAGAGACAAGAGAGAGAGAGACAAAGAGAGACAGAGAGAGAGAGACAGAGAGACAGAGACAGAGACAGGGAGAGAGAAGGTAGAGAGAGAGAATTACTTTGTGCTTCAGTGTATCTGATCCTTCAAGAAAACGAATTCCTTCAGACTTTGCCTCCTTGTTGGTTTAAGTTAATAACTGCACTAGAATCTTGAGACAGACACTTAACCCTATAGGTATCCAAAAACTTGCCCCAGAAATCAAATAGAAAATAATGCTGGAAAGATAGGAAGGTGATTTTAATCAAAACAGTTACACCAAAATAAAGGATAGCTGCCTTTTTACCTTTCTTTTTTTAGCTATGTAGAAAAGTAACAGAAGTTGGGGTGTGAGCACAGGTCTAATCTGCCTTTGTCAACTGTGATCTGGTTGATAAATTCAAAATTGGTTGGCACCCCTCTTCTAACAGAGCCAGATGATGTGTGGACTTTTATCATGAGGATCCTGGAGAGAAAACAGTAAGAAATACTTTTAAATATTGAAACAGAACCTGGCAACCATCAGTAAAGGTTAGCCACTTTTCATATCACATCCAGTGTTGTTTTTTCTCAGCTGATTTTCCTCATCTTCTCCTTTGCTCACATTTACTGCCTATAACAGAGTAGACATTATATAGCGAGGTGTCAGAAAGTTGGCTCCACTGCTTCCCTTCTTCCAGACTTGCCGAAGGCATTTTAATTTATAATTGTAAGTGGCACACTTGTCACGCTATTTTCTCATTTAAGGAAAGGTGATTTTTGCCTCTGGCTTTCCAACAGGCATTTTCTTAGCCACTATGTAGCTTTCTTTTGAAATGGCTGGTGATAAAAACATCTGTAAGCAGAGGAGACAGCTAGGAGCTTAGTTTTGACAGGGAATCTTTCTGCCTATGGTATCCATAAAGACAAAAAGCTTTGCAACTGCACAATTAGTTGAATGAAAAGTGATCATTTGTGTCTCAGCAGGTCTAAGAGAATAAGAATTATCCAGACATTTTTTCCCCTCAAATAATTTTCTTCAAGTGAGCTCTTGGAAAATATTATAAAGGACTTGGAGGACACTGTGTATTAAGCATTTCATATATCACAGTAGCTGTAAACAGGATGTTTTCCTCAGATACATCATTTGATCGGTGGTATATAATCAGTGTCAAACATGGGCAGAATACACTAGAAACATGGGAATACAGAGGCATGCATAATTCCCAGGATATCTCAATTTATTTATTGTTATATCACTTTAACATTCTGCTTGGAATACTCAGTTTAAATCAGAGAGCAGCCTTCTGCAACATATTGAATATACTTTATGAGCAAATGTTTCTAGAGCAATATACAAAGCTGATTGTTGGATGAGACCATGGATGCTGTGCAGAAGTTAGAATGTTGCAGATCTAAAGTGTAAATACAGTTTATCTTGGGCTAACTTGAACCTCACTAAATGCCCATTTATTCTCCACCTCTACAGGTCTAACACCTTTGTGATACTTTTGTATCCTTCAGTTGAAACTAATAAGGACATTATTGGCAAATATCTAGAGCCCACAGGACAACTTTTTTCTGCTTGCCTAGAGTTGATCTACTTTATGGGCTCAACAATACATTTTAAATGTGTTTTGATTCATAATGCTCTGTGTCCTAGAGAACATTCATCAAACCATTTCTCTGTTTGGGAGGAGAATTGGAATGGGTGGGTAGGGAGGGGAGCACCCTCATAGAGGCAGAGGGAGAGGGGATGGGATAGAGTGTTTCTAGAAGGTAAACCAGGAAAGGGATAACATTTGAAATGTAAATAAATAAAATAACCAATAAAAAAATCAAAACATAAAAAAAGAAAGAAAATAGATTTCTTATAACCAGACCAAACTGAGATGAATCCAATGGGCAAACACCAATCCCTAAATATTAACGATCTCTACCCTGCAGACAGGAGCATGTTGTCGTGTAAGTGCCTCCACCTATAAGCTGACTCAGGCAGATACACTCTTCCACTCCCAAACATTGGATAGAGTTTGGGGACTCTTATGGAAGAATAAGAGGAAGAACTGATGGCCATGAAAGGGATAAGAACTCCACAGGAAGGCCAACAGAGTCAACTAATTTGAAATCTTAGTGCTCTCAGAGTCTGAATCACCAACCCAAACATACACATGCTGGACCTAGGCTTCTGTGCACATGTGTAGCAGATGCAGAGCTTAGTCTTCATCTGAGTCCTAAACAACTGGAGCAGGCCCTGTCCAAAAAGCTGTTGCCTATACACGGGATGTGTTCATCTAGATGGTCTGTCTTATCTGGCCTCAGTGGGAGAGGAAGGGCCTAGCCCCAAAAAGGCTTGAAGGGCCAAGGTAGGGGAATTCCCAGGGGTCCCACACCTGCTCAGAAGAGAAGAGGAGGGCTGGGGACAGGATTGTGGGAGAGGGTAACCTGGAGACAGTCAATGAGCATGATCTAAAGTAAAAAAAAAAAGGTTACATCTCACATAATACATATTGATTACAGTTTCCCCTTCGTCTACTCCTCCCAACTCCTCCCAACCCCTTTCATGTTCACCCTCTTTCTTCCTCTCATTAGAAATCAAATGAGCTACTATGTGTTGATTATAATATGAAATGTGATATAATGCAATAAAAAAGTTGTTTTGTATTGATGTTCCTTGTCATTGTTCAGTCTCTTCTAAAATGAGGTGCACATTGGCCTTCCCTCAGAGCTTTACTAAGACTGTGGTGCACAATGACAGGAATATAAAGGAACTAAACTGTCCTTAACATAGGAACTATTTTCTGTTGTATTTTAAGATCTTATCCAAGACACAAAAATTGAATGGATTATTTGAAACTCTAAGAATAGATATTTTCTATACCTTAGTCCTATACCCTGTCATTCTTCTGTTTTCCTCCCCAATGTTATTGTCACAAGTGTATCTTTAGGTAATAAGAGAGGAAAGAAGGGAAGAGGGGATAGAGGGAAGAAGAAAAGGGAGAGATGGAGGAAAATATTTATGTAACTAATAATTTAAGTTTCCTTAAGGATTATGTGGTAAAACAATTCATATTTAGAGCAAAAACATATATGTAACCTTAGAGGTATTGAGGACAACTCAATACAATATGAATTAAGTTGTGTTCTGTATCTCTTGTTTACTTGATAAAAAAAAATTCAAGGGAAGTGTGTTTATCTACTTCAGATTCCAAAAACGGAACAAAAGAAAAACAACAATAACAAAAGTTAACAAAACTGAGATGCTAAGCCAACAAAGAGAAAAGGATTTCTTTACACTCATAGTTTAGACTGTTAGGCTCCATAGCTGTTTTAGCCATGCTGCTCTTTGGTGAGGCAAGGCATCATTTAATGGGGGTAGCATTTAGGACAGCAATGTAGATGAAAAATAGAGAAAGAAAGAGGCTGGTGGCAATTATTCCCTCCAAAATCATGCTCTCAAATGCTTGAAGACCTATTCTAGGCCATACATCCTAAAATCCCCAATGATTCACAACAGGGTTAAGCTTACAGCCCTTTTAAGGCACCAGTCTCTAAGAGATGTCCTAGGTCCAGCTGTCTGAGTCTGTACTTCCCCTTAGAAAGAGTTGTAGGCATTATCAGTCAACATTATTTCTGTTCTCCATGACAAAACGTTCACACATGCTCAGTATTTGGCTAAACGTGTTTCTCTTTGAGTTATCTAATTTCACTCACTTCTTCAATATTCCTCCTGCTTGTTTCCTTCCACATCTCTGATAGTCCTATACCCACTAGAAGCTGATTATCAGTTAGTGCAAGAAATCTGACACTTGAACTTTCCTAGAAGGAACTGTATATTGTCTCATGAATCATATTTATTAGTCTGTTCCTAAATCCAATCCTATCTCTAAACAAACTTCCATTCAGCTTTGTTTCTTTTGCTTCTAAGAGCAACAACAGTTAGGACACCAACCTGGCTGAGTGTTATTTTGTGTAGCCCTAATTTGCATACTAGTTATTGCAATATCCTCTTCTTCCTGTGGCCTCTTCCCGGTTTAGCCTTCTCTTTAGTCTCAAGTAAGCCCTCCAGTGTTGTGCTTTGGTACACGTCATTTCTTTCTCCTGTTTATATCACGTAGATTTTTTTTTTATTGTGCAACAATGGCAGACAGTTTGCCTGGTGTACTAGACTGGGTTGCTATGTACAGTGTTTCAGGACTTGAAGTCACCACTCCAAGCTTCTGTGGCTTTAAAGCTCTAACTGAAGTAACATCTGTTAATCTTCTGTGCTTGCCTATATTAGTGATATGTGACTTATCTCATGATGGAGTGTTCAATATCTTTTCTTTTTACTGTGTGTATACTGTTTTAACTCTAATATGATATAAGTATTCCTTTTTCTCCTTCTGTCAATATAATTTGACATCCTGAGAATTGTATACCTGTATGGAGATTCCTATCCTTAGTTTGGTAAAACTTTGTATTCTGTGTCTACTAAAGATAAGTAGTATCTTTGGTCTGAAATGTCTTCTTTCTAAGGGTATCATTAATATATCTGGGGTTTTCATGATGATCCAAAAGCCCTGAATATTCTGCTGCTTGATTTTATAAATTTCACATTTACTTTGATTGAACCATCTACCTAACATCCACCTAAAATTTCTTTCTGTTTTATTTCAGTCCTTACATTATATATTGGGCACAATTCTCTCGGTGGTGCTTTGCACTGAGTCCTATTTATTGACTTGTTCAATTTTTCTAATTCCAGCTTATTGCAGTTTGAATTTAATTTTATATTAATAAATCTCTACTGAATTCATTTTCCATACCTTAAATTGTCTTTATTATTTCAATGAGCTGTTTGTGTTTTCCTGAAGTTCATTATGGAATTTATCCTGCCTTTAGGTTCACTGGGACATCGTCTTTGAACTTCTGAAATCTTTTAATATATTTATAACTGTTCATTTCAATTCTGTGTCTTTGGATTCATCTATGACATTGTTGGAGGGCATTATTTTAAGACTGGTGATCTTTGAAAGGGAATATACCATCTCTAGATTTTTATATTGCTAGTAATTATTAGATAAAACCCATAAATAATAGAGTTGGCTAGTTCATTTCTTACGTTCATATTAGTTTACAGCCACCACTGCTGAGTATGAGTATTTAGATAACATACTATTGCTCTGAAAAGACACAAGGACTAAAGCAACTCTTAGAAAAGGAAGCATTTAACTGGGAGATTGTTTACAATTTAAAAGGTTTACTCTAAGGTCATCATTTCAAGACCTTGACAGGAATGTCATTGGGGCAATAACTGAGAACTTTACATCGTGATCCATAGACAACAGACAGAGAGAGTGACAGTCAGAGAGAGAGAGAGAGAGAGAGAGAGAGAGAGAGAGAGAGAGACAGAGAGACAGAGAGACAGAGAGAGACAGAGAGAGAGAGAGAAAGCAGAAGCAGCAGCAGCAGCAGGAGGAAGAAGAGGAGGAGGAGAAGAAAAACAACAACAAGGGAGGGAGGGATGGAGGGAGGGAGGGAGGGAGGGAGGGAGGGAGGGAGGAAGGGAGACTCAATGACCTTCCACCACCAACCTTCTACCACCAAAGACATATCTATTCCATCAAGGTCACATCTTCTGGTACTTCTAAGGAATTTATAAACTGGAAAATAAGCATGTATATATATGATCCTCGGGGCCACTCCCATTCAAATCACCACAGTAAGTTTGGTCCTGTTTTTAGTATCACTTTACTGATTCTGAATCAGGTAGGAAATGCCCAACACTCAGTCTTTTCGTCAGTTGAAATGGAAAGAGTGGGTTATTCCAATTCATTGACAATCAAAGTGTCACAGCATTATTACAAATGACTTGTATGGATGCTTAGGTAAGGTACAAGGGTAAGCAGTTGGGAAAGGCTAAGTATCTCTATAAAAGGTGGCTCTGTATGACACCGGGTAAGATTCTAGGGCAGCCAACCCAATGAGTTGAGGGGGTCTAACCACTGATGGCTGCATGCTTGCTCACAAAATAATGTGTCCAAGAATCACCAACTTTTATGTATTTCTATACAGCTTCATTTTTCCTAGGTGCAGCACTCTTTGCTTGGCTATTTTATGGCCTATATGTACATAAATAATGTAGATTAAAAATTCCTTATCATTGTATTTTACATGTAAAAGTAGAGAATAATGAAAGGTTGTAGTTTTAGGGATTTTTTTTTGCTCTTCCTTTGAGAATATAAAAAGTTCTGGTTCCAATGGTCAACCTTGAGAAAGGGAAATTTGAGTTTTATGGATTGCCCAAGGAGAGAATGAAACACGTGAGGGAAGAATGGGAGAAATGACAGAGAAACCTTGCTCTGCAGCTTTCAGTTAGACCCATTTCCATAGAGAACTCATTTTCATGCTCTGATTTCCATTTTTCCTCAAGTCATGTGGGCTCCTCTTGTCAGCACGCAGAAAGCCCGGTTTGCAGGACTTTTATCCGTTCACCGCGTGAGCACTATATTTGATCCTATTGACATTCAGTATGTCTTAGACAAGAGGAAGAAAGAAAAAAGAAGAGGAAAAAGAGAATAAGAAGTAAGAAAAAAAGAACCAAAGACAGAAATTCAGTGGTTAAGTATTCTGATGTAATTTTTATTTAATTGCAAAGCAAGTCAGTAGAGTCAGCTGTTAAAGTAAATTCAGCTACATACTTTGTGTCCTTGGGTAAGTTTTCTGTTATGCTGGTCATTAGTCGCTTGGTTTGTAGAAAAATAAAATACCAGAATAAGAATGTCCTATCATAGAAACCTCTTACCATAAATAATGGTAGCTACGGGCCTGTTGGTCAATAGATTCTTTTATTTTATCATTATGATTAATAATAAATAAAGGTAAAAATACCCTTTACCGTGCTCGCCATCACCTCTCTGTGCTACACTCTATTTTTCATCCCCAATACAACTCTTAGCTTATGTGGGGATTTTTAAAGAAGAAGAAACAAGGTTATCGTCCAGCACAAGAGTCAGTGGAACACGTGCTTGCATGCATGCTCTTTTAACGTCGTCAGTAATTACCATGGCTGCTCTAGGTGCTTCAGTTTTACTTCTGGGAATAAAATGTTGTACCCCAAAGTCTCCAGCTGAGCACTTCACACGCACATGGCGCAAATTTAAACCAATAAACGTAAAGTGAATAAACCGGTAATGATTCAATAATGGTTGTGGTATTTTTTTATGATTATATTAGTACCACATAAATGTCACAGGACTGCAGAAGAGAGTGGCGCTCATTCTTACTGGGTGTCTTTTTAAGATTCCCTACTTGTATTCCCTACTTGTATTCCCAAGGGCATAGGAGAGACTGTTTATATGAAAATTGTTTCATGAGGATATGGGTAGAAAACAGAAACAAGACAAAGACAGAAAAAAATGTTTATACATACTTTCATTACTATTAATTAGAAGCATAGTGATTAATTAAAGAGCAAGTGTTCACAGTCCTTGAGACAGAATCATTGAATAATACATTTGAAATATGTGCATAGGAAAAATAAGAATGGTATCTCATGCTTGTAATTATAACCATAGGGGCATTGCAGAAGGGAAATTATATTTTTAAGGTCATCCAGAGTTCCAGACTATCCTGCTATTCCTGAGATTATAGCAAAACAAACAAATAAAAGCAATAGGTACATGTTAAAACTAATTATAAAGTATGCAAATGCTGACTACTGAATATGAGGGTTATTCTTTGCAGTATAAAAACTGGTAATTATAGTAAAAAATTATCAGATATTAATTGTTTTAATTTTTAGAGTACATAGGCTTGTTTACAAACAGGTCTATATTATGTATTTATATGAATTATATATTATATCATATATTTTATGCATTTATATATAACATGAAGAGATATTATATAAAAATATATTTTATTTTATATGTGGTTATATAACTGGTTCACAAAGAGTTTTGAGAAATATGAGATAATCCTTTCCCTAAACGTTAAAGATTTAAAGTATTTTCCTTATCATCATATGTATGTTATTGAAAATAGATTATGTCTTGTACAATATGCTCTGATTATAGTTTCCCCTCTTTCCACTCTTCCTAGTTGGTCTTCATGTCCCCACCCCTCCACTAGAGATCTAGTAAGATCTAATCCATTTCTGTCTCTCATTTAAAAGAACAAGCTTCTAAGAAATAACACCCAAATGACAGAATAAAATATAATAAAGTGGAGCAAAAACTCATGGCAAATTTGAACACAGCAATTTAACAGGAGAAAAAGATAGACAAAAAAGGTAGACAAAAAAGGTAGACAAAAAAGAGTCCAACATACACTTGTCTTCACAGTCAGGAGTCCCATAAAATACTACCCTAATATCTGTAATATATGTGCAGAGGACCTGGTATAGATCCAAGTAGTCCCTGTGCCTGCTGCTTCTGTCTCTGTGAACTCTGTAAGCACTTTGTTTAGTTGAATTAGGGGGCATTATTCTCCTTGTGTTCTTCATATCCTCTTGGTCTTAAAAAAAAATCTCGTTCTTTTCCCTCTTCTGGAGGACTCTCTGTGATCTGAGGGGAGGGATTTGATGGAGAACTCCAATGTGGACTCTTTGAGTAGTGTCTGTCTGTGTGTCTCTGCATTTGTTCCCGTCTCCTAAATATCCTTAGGAATCATTACTTCTTGGTTTTGGTTTTTGCTGCTGTTTTATTTTCTTGTTTTTCATTTCTGTTTTTGCTTTGCTTTGTTTAACCACTTGTGTTTGGTTTTACCCTAGGTCTTGGTGACAGCTACTTTGTGGTTCTTAGTTACCTAAGCAACATAGGGCATGGTTTTCTTCTCATGGAATAGGCCTTACGTCAAATAGGACAATGGTTGGTTACTCCCAGAAATCTGTGTCCTCGTTGCCCTAGCTTATTCTTTAGGCAGCAAAGGTTGTGGTTAAAGGATTTTTTTGGCTTAATTGGTGTCGGAATTTTTGTTCTGGTTGCCTGGTGAGCAGCTTCCGGCATCAAAGGGACTAAGAACATAGGAGTGAAGGTTTGATGTAAGCACCAGCTTGACTTCTCTCTGTCCAATGAATTGTGTGCATATCATCCTTGGCAATGAGGACCTACTGCCAGTTTCCAGAGAGAAATCTTTTGTCTTGGCATCAGCCTGGGTTGTCCGGGGATTTGCTTGGGTCCTCCTTGGCTAACAACTCAAATACAGGCAACCCAGACCTGCCAGCGGAAGCCTCCCCCAGCTATAAGAGATTTCCAGTTGAGACTGTATTCCCCATTACTAGCAGCCCACATTAGGTTCACCTTTCTACATTCCAGGAAGTTTCCATTGGACTAGATTTTCTCATCAATGCACAAATACCCTCCCCGATTACAGCCGTTTCTCCTGGCACTGTCTCCCTCCATGCCATCTCCCCTTCACACCCGATTCCTCTGCATTCTTTATCTAATCACCAATAGTTTACATGAAAAATACTTTCTGTATCCTTTCCCCAGGGAGACCCATATCGCCACACCCCCACGCGTCCCCCACGCCGATCCAATTAGCCCCTTCTATTTACGTAAATTCTCCGGGTCTTCTATTTGTAGCTTAGTTATCGTTTACATGAAAGCTAACAGCCTCTTATAAAAGAATACATATACATACCTTGTTTGTCTTTCTGGGTCTCCAATACCTTACTCAGAATGGTATTTTACTGGTTCCATCCATTTGCCTGAGAAACTCATGATGTTATTTTTTAACAGTTAAATAATACTCCATTTTGTAAATGTACCACATGATCTTTATCCATTCCTTTATTGAAGAATATATAGGTTGTTTCCAGTTTTTGGCTATTATGAATAAAGATGAAGAATTGTTGTGTTAGCATGAAGCATCCTTTATCCAACATACGTTGTTTCTTGTTACTTATCTAAAGCGTTCTTGTTCAAAGCCTCGTGTTGAACAGTTGGCAAAGACAGAAGTAGTTAGACACACATTTTTAAGTCAGATTCTGTTAATCTGATTAGACCTTTACGAGCTTAAGAATTTATCATACAAAAATCCATGCTAATTCAAAATGTCTTAGAAACCTCCTGTTATCTCCTTAGTCTAAAAGGAAGATAAAATGATGATCAAAGAGCTCACTAGAAATAAAATAAGATATAGTTGTTGCCTTAGTTGTTTTATACCATGTGATCATCGTAATCAAGACCGTGCTGAAGTCACATGGCCTGTACTCTTTTTACCTCAGTAAAAATGACTGCTAGCCACATGATTGCTTCGATCCTAAGGAGGTCAGTAGACAAGATGGAGGCCAGTCACGTGGTTGCTATTAAAATATGCATTCTTCTAGTCAATATACATTTTAAACAGGATCTATACTTAAATTTTTAATCCAAGTTGCATTATATATATATAGATATATATATATATATAGTGGCAAATTAAGATTATCTATGCTTAGATTTTTAACTATTCAACATTTGTTACAAGTTTTAAGATAGCTTTGTGTTACATATTATACAGATTTTCTGACCACACCCAATGAATGTACAAATCCTGAGAGTATTTATACAGTAGTCTTAAAAGATTTCTTGAGAGCAGAGCTCAGAGAAATCATAGAGTTATATTTTCAAGAGTAGAAAATTGAAAAACCTTAGCCATAAGAGACTTTGGGATCCTTTGCTTGTGCAGGGCAGTCTGCACTTAGAAATCTAGTATGCCATCTTTGGACACTGTGTTGTACTGAGACACAATGTTTGTAGTAAGAGCAAGGCTTTATTAAAATCTCTTGTCAAATAACTAATTTGTAAATTTATCATCCATGTTTGAAGGTTTCTCATTTACCCCCTTGCCCTTTTTTATTTCTTAAATGACAGGGATACTTAGTTAATTAAAACTATCAGTTCTCTATTTTCTGCACTTATACATTTGCATTTCTGTCTAAAAACATAATTATCTTGATTAAAATTTGAAGGACTACTACCATGCTTTACTCTGGTAGATATATAGACTTGGGCTAGATTTAAGTCTTGATATGCTCTGAAATATACAGATCAAATTTAATTAATCTGCATTGTGGATATTGAATTTTTCTGCAGTATTCATAGAAATATCTATACTCTCACTGATGTATATCCTTGGGGATATTATAAAAACAGATTGCTAGATAGTTGTAAATTTATTCCTGCAATCATATTTTTTATTGATTGACATGTTGGCTTTTATCCCAATACTTAGCTGTCTTGCATATATAGATCTGTAATGTGTCTTGAGGCAAGGTATTTTAAATAATCCAATTTTATTTTTATTTTTTTTCTTTTCTCCTTTCATATAAGTTCTCCTGTGGCTATTAGAGACCTTTTCTGCTCCTTTGTTAATTTTAGAATATTTTACCTCTTTAAGGTATATAACGCTATTTCAATAAAGAATATATTGAAATAATAAAGTTTGGGGATGATATCGAAATTTTAACAATATTATTTTACTCCATCAACATATGTATTTACACTGTTTATGATTTTTCAATTTCTTTTATTAATGTTTGATAATTTTTATTATAGAGTCATTCATTTAATTGGATGGAATTATCCATGTTACTTTGTATCTCTTCTGGGTAGAATTGCTTTCTCTGTTTTTTTTTTTTAATTTTTATTAGATATATTTCTTTACTTAT
Source organism: Rattus norvegicus (assembly GCF_021556685.1). NCBI lineage: Eukaryota > Metazoa > Chordata > Mammalia > Rodentia > Muridae > Rattus > Rattus norvegicus. Next base: position 5,218,920 of record NC_141552.1, read on the forward strand.
ATTTCAATTGTTATTCAGTTCCTGGTTTCCTGTTCATAAGCTCCCATCCCCTCCTCTTCCCCTCCCCCATATGGGTATTCCCCCCATACTTCCCCCTTACTGCCCCCCATATTTCCCTACACTGGGGATCCAACCTTGGCAGGACCAAGGGCTTCCCCTTCCATTGGTGGCTCAACAAGGCTATTCTCTGTTACATATGCAGTTGGAGCCCTGGGTCAGTCCATGTATAGTCTTCCAGTAGTGGTTTCTTCCTGGAAGCTCTGTTTGTTTGGCATTGTTGTTCTTACGGGTTTGCAAGCTCCTTTAACTCTTTCAATACTTCCTCTAATTGCCCCCAAAGGGGTCCTGTCCTCAGTTTGGTGGTTTGCTGCTAGAATTCACCTCTGTATTGGACATATTCTGGATGTGTCTTGCAGGAGAGATCTATATCCGGTCCCTTTCAGCATGCATTTTTTTAGCTTTATCAATCTTATCTATTTTGGGTGGCTGTATATATATAGGGCACATGTTGAACAGGCTCTGAATGGCCATTCCTTGAGTCGCTGCTCTAAACTTGGCATCCTCATTTTGGTCATCCTTCTTGAGCTTCCTGTGGTCTGTGGATTGCATCTTGGGTAATTCGAGCATTTGGGATAATATCCACTTATCAATGAATGCATACCAAGTGTGTTTTTCTGTGAGTGAGTTACTTCACTCAGGATGATATTTTCTAGTTCATTCCATTTGCCTATGAATTTCATGAAGTCATTGTTTTTGATATCTGGGTAGTACTCCATTTTGTAGATGTACCACATTTTTTTAATCCATTCCTCTGTTGAAGGGCTCTCTGTTTCTTTTTATGAGGTTTATTATTGCTGTAGAAAATGCTGCTGCTTTTTAAATGTTATTTCAGATAGTGTTATGTTGCTGAATTTACTACTTTTAATATTCTATTGATGTTGTATTTAGGATTTCTGCATGTAAAATTTTACTATATGGTCTATTTACAGGTATAATTTGACTTCCTATTCTCTGGTTGAGGTGTACTTCTCTTAACTGTGCTGGCCAAGGCTTCCAGTATAATGCAGAATTGCAATACTGAACACAGAGATGCTTATTATTCTTCATATTTTAGAAATATGGATCTCACATATATCATCTCAACTATTTGACATTAAATACATTGGCTATAGGTTGGCCATTCAGAGTACTTATTGTATGAGTATTCTCTTTCTCTGCCTAACTTATGAAGGTTTTTGTACTAAATGTATAGTAAATTTTAATATTTTTTGACACCATGCACTTCTTGAAAGATTCTCACAGCTTAGAATACTTTCTGTTAATGTGTCATATTGTTTATGTTTACCTAGGAAACTATCCTTAATATCTTAAATCTCATGTGTTACCCTCTGTAATCATTTCCATGTTTGTTTATCTTTTTCTTTTATCCTTGGATGTTTATATCATTTTGATTCTGTGTTAACAATGGTCTCATGAAAGAAAAGTCTCATTTTAAGAATTTCAAAAGAATTCTTTGACAATTATTTCATAATCATTATTAACCCATCTTGTCCCTGGCTTGTCTTTGCTGGGAGACTTTATTGCTGATTTGATTGTTGCTTACCATTGGTCTGTCCAGGTAAAATTGGACTGAGTCACATCAGTTACAAAATTAACTGCTTCTGCTAATTACTCATAATATGTTGAAGCATAAGTATTCGTTAAAGGACCCAATGGTCCTATCTTTTGCACCATATTCTAATGTCTCTGTCTTAATTTCTGAGTGTATATATCCTCCTTTTTCTTTTCTTAAGTTGGTCAAGCTAAAGAGTCTCCAACTTTGTTTATTTTGTCAAAAGAAAATTGTACGATTAAGCCTTTACATGTTCTATTTTTTTCTTTCTCCTAAATCTGACTTTTTTCCTCCAATTTTAAGTGTTGTTTAATTTGATTTTATTTTCCTGTTATACTGAGTAAAATCCTGAGTTTATTTAATCACTTCTTTTATATTTTATAATTTTTAAATTTATTTATTTTTATTTTGTGTGTGGGAGAGTCAGATCTTGAAGTTACAGACAGGTTTTCCTTGCTATGTAGATGCTAGGATTTGAGTCAGGATCATTTTGAAGAGCAATCGCTGCTCTTAACCACTAAGCCATCTATCCAGCCCCATGTAACTTCATTATTTTAATTAAAAACATATATGCATGTATGACTTGCTGTCTTAGTTAAGGTTTTACTGCTGTGAAGAGACACCATGACCAAGACAAGTCTTATAAGGACAACATTTAATTGATGCTGGATTACAGGTTCAGAGGTAGAGTCCTAGTCTTAGTTAAGGTTTTACTGATGTGAAGAGACACCATGACCAAGACAAGTCTTATAAGGACAACATTTAATTGAGGCTGGATTACAGGTTCAGAGGTAGAGTCCATTATCATCAAGGCTGGCTCATAGTAGAGTCCAGGCAGGTATGGTGCAGGAGGAGCTGAGAGTTCTACTTCATTCGAAGGAGCTGAGAGTTCTATCCACTTCATTCGAAGACTGCTAGGAAAAAACTGGTTTCCAGGCAGCTAGAACAAGGGTCTTAAAGCACATGTCCACAGTAACACACTTCCTCCAAAAATAGCCATACCCACTCCTCCCATGACACACTTCCTAATACTGTCATTTTCTAGGCCAAGAAAATTCAAACCATCACGGTGTCTGTATTTTCACCACATGGGTGTCTGGAGCTCACAGATCTCAAAGATGCTGTATAATCCCCTCAGTGCATTTTTTTCATTGTGGTGTTCTGTGGGGTACACCCCTCATTCTTCCAGGAGATGTTTCTTTGATAAAGAATGAGGGAGACACTTATATTTTGGTTAGAGGAATAAATTGTGCATATTATAAATTATTCAGACTCATAAGATTGAATTTATATACTAGGGCTCCTCTGGTGTGTGGCTAAAAACAAAGGTCATCTGTTAATCTGAAAGATAACAAGGGGTTTCTTGGGAACGGATGGAAGACACAAAGGAAAGAGGAAGGTGATGTAAGTATAATTAAAAAAAATGCAAAATTAGGAGCAATAAGTCATAAAACTAGAAATAAAGATAGACAGTACATTGTATCCCTTCAAAAACTGGAATTATAGAAATCTGGGTTATTGGATTCAGAAAGTGAAATAAAAAATATGTTTTGAGGTATTTCTGTTCTCTCTCTCTGTGATATTTATAATTCATACATGTCCATTATTAAAGCATAACTAGACATACTATTTTCCTGTACTGAATATTCATATCAACTGAGTCTTTCCTATAATTCTGTCCAAGGATCAATATGGGCATCCATGGGGTTTCCAAGACTTTATGACATTACTTAACAGAGGTTTGCTCACTTCTTCAAAAGGTGGAATAGCAAAGATGTGAATATTTTGAAAAGTCTTCCCCTTTTGTATCAGGTGTGTATACATTAGGGATCATGGCAACTGTCACCATCATCGAAGTTACTCTTTGTAATAGTAAAACAATCTGTTTATAAAACAAAGGCAAATATATGGAAGTTAACAGTAACACTTTGTTATAGCCTTTATCTAGTGTCATTTAGAGCTTGAGGGGAGAATGCAATTTCTCTGACAGATTTAGGTCTTAGCTCATAGTCATTGACTTGATTGTCTATGAATTTAGGGAAGCTTGTGATTACCAGATTACAGTAGCCTATCATGGCATCCAAATATTATACATAAGTTGTTTAGGGCTTTTCTTCTCTCTTTTATCATGAGTGTTGGATACCCATATCCTAGCCTCTGAAGTTCTGTTCATCTTATTTCACGCTTGGCTCTAATTCTTATTTGCGCACATAGATCTCATCCAAACACCCTAGCATCCTTATTTGTCCCCTTTTGTACTGAAGGCTTTCTCCAGTATAATAACTTCCCACTTGGAGGCACTACATTGGTTTTATACCCCACTGGTACACAAAGATTATCATCTGTGCTCAAGTTAGATTAGACTGACCGAGTAAGTTTCCCCATTTTTAAAATTTATTGCCACCTAGGAACTAGTTGGAGGGAAGAAATGAGGATTAGTTTTATTGATTTACCTGTGTGTGTGAGTGTGTGTGTGTGTGTGTGTGTGTGTGTGTGTACATCTCCATGCAGGGATTCCTAGGGTTTCTGTTTACTTTTACTACCTAAGGGGGGGGGGGACTTTAGAACTCATTTCTTTTTGTCTGCAGTGCCATCAAATCATTCTCTCCACATTTCAGTTGAAGCTTCCCAAGAAAATTCCAAAGCTGTGCTGTTTCAATATTTTCTGTTTTTTCCCCTATTTTTATTTTAAAATCTACACTATCCATATTTCTGATAAACCAGTTCAATTAATAACATAAAAATCTCTGGTGTTTACCGGAAGTCCCACACCTGCGGATCCCGGCCCGCAGCAGCTCTCTGCTCCCAAACCCCGTGGGAGAGAGACCTCACCGCCTGATCAGGTGGGCACTCCTGAGGCTGCAGAGCGGAGGAGACCACCAACACTGCCCACCCCTGCCCACATCCCTGGCCCAAGAGGAAACTGTATAAGGCCTCTGCGTTCCCGTAGGGGAGGGCCCAGGAGCGGCAGGACCCCTGCGCCTGAGACACCGCCGGAACCTGAAGGAAACAGACCGGATAAACAGTTCTCTGCACCCAAATCCCATGGGAGGGAGAGCTGAACCTTCAGAGAGGCAGACACACCTGGGAGACCAGAGGAGGCTGCACTCTGTGCACGTCCAGACGCCAGAGGAGAACACCAAGCGTCAGCTGGAGCCCGGGTGCACGGAGGCTCCCGGAAAGAGCAGCGCAGATCTTCCCGGTTGCTGCTGCCGCGGAGAGGACTTGGGCAGTGCCCCGAGAGCAGACTTGAGCCTGGGGACCACAGGTAAGACCAACTTTTCTGCTGCAAGAAAGCTGCCTGGTGAACTCAAGACACAGGCCCACAGGAACAGCTGAAGACCTGTAGAGAGGAAAAACTACACGCCCGAAAGCAGAACACTCTGTCCCCAGAACTGACTGAAAGAGAGGAAAACAGGTCTACAGCACTCCTGACACACAGGCTTATAGGACAGTCTAGCCACTGTCAGAAATAGCAGAACAAAGTAACACTAGAGATAATCTGATGGCGAGAGGCAAGCGCAGGAACCCAAGCAACAGAAACCAAGACTACATGGCATCATCGGAGCCAAATTCTCCCACCAAAGCAAACACGGAATATCCAAACACACCAGAAAAGCAAGATCTAGTTTCAAAATCATATTTGATCATGATGCTGGAGGACTTCAAGAAAGACATAAAGAACTCCCTTAGAGAACAAGTAGAAGCCTACAGAGAGGAATCGCAAAAATCCCTGAAAGAATTCCAGGAAAACACAATCAAACAGTTGAAGGAATTAAAAATAGAAATAGAAGCAATCAAGAAAGAACACATGGAAACAACCCTGGACATAGAAAATCAAAAGAAAAGACAAGGAGCTGTAGATACAAGCTTCACCAACAGAATACAAGAGATGGAAGAGAGAATCTCGGGAGCAGAAGATTCCATAGAAATCATTGACTCAACTGTCAAAGATAATGTAAAGCAGAAAAAGCTACTGGTCCAAAACATACAGGAAATCCAGGACGCAATGAGAAGATCAAACCTAAGGATAATAGGTATAGAAGAGAGTGAAGACTCCCAGCTCAAAGGACCAGTAAATATCTTCAACAAAATCATAGAAGAAAACTTCGCTAACCTAAAAAAAGAGATACCCATAGGCATACAAGAAGCCTACAGAACTCCAAATAGATTGGACCAGAAAAGAAACACCTCCCGTCACATAATAGTCAAAACACCAAACGCACAAAATAAAGAAAGAATATTAAAAGCAGTAAGGGAAAAAGGTCAAGTAACATATAAAGGCAGACCTATCAGAATCACACCAGACTTTTCGTCAGAAACTATGAAGGCCAGAAGATCCTGGACAGATGTCATACAGACCCTAAGAGAACACAAATGCCAGCCCAGGTTACTGTATCCTGCAAAACTCTCAATTAACATAGATGGAGAAACCAAGATATTCCATGACAAAACCAAATTTACACAATATCTTTCTACAAATCCAGCACTACAAAGGATCATAAAGGGTAAAGCCCAATATAAGGACGCAAGCTATACCCTAGAAGAAGCAAGAAACTAATCATCTTGGCAACAAAACAAAGAGAAGAAAAGCACACAAACATAACCTCACATCCAAATATAAATATAACAGGAAGCAATAATCACTATTCCTTAATATCTCTCAACATCAATGGCCTCAACTCCCCAATAAAAAGACATAGATTAACAAACTGGGTACGCAATGAGGACCCTGCATTCTGCTGCCTACAGGAAACACACCTCAGAGACAAAGACAGACACTACCTCAGAGTGAAAGGCTGGAAAACAACTTTCCAAGCAAATGGTCAGAAGAAGCAAGCTGGAGTAGCCATTCTAATATCAAATAAAATCAATTTTCAACTAAAAGTCATCAAAAAAGATAAGGAAGGACACTTCATATTCATCAAAGGAAAAATCCACCAAGATGAACTCTCAATCCTCATCTTTGGTTGGTTTATATACAAGTGTGCAATTTCTAGGCTTGAAAGTAAAATGATGCTATCTGGTGCTGGTTAGAGGAGCCTTATTTTTTATTATGGCAGCTTGCTATTTTTGTAACATGGTGATTTGGTTGAACACAATAAAGTACAGTAGTAACTGATCTCCCCTTCTTCCTGGATGAGTGAGGAGATGATTAAATGTTGATGTCAGCATCCTTGAGCATATTCAGATGAGCTTCTGCTTCTGTTGAAAAGGATGCTGTGTTTGATTGTGGTCCGAAGCTTTGAAGCACTACTTGGCATCTCCTTCCTTGGAGGTCTCACTGTTTAAACATAACAGATTTGATAGCTTGTTGGTAAGGTGAGGTCCAGCTTGTCTCCACTAGGTCATCTTCATGTGAATCCGGTGGTTATACGGTTTTGTTCTAGGGATATTTCATTTTTTTAATAACGGTTTTAGCTGACATTCATGGAGAGAATGAATCCTTAGAACTGTGCCACTAGTGAAAGGAAATCCTGTCTAGAGTATGTTTCTTTACAAAGCTGTGTCACACCATCCTTTGGGCCCTCAGCTGGAAAAGTAGAATCAAGTCTCAAATAATGCCTTTTAAATTGTATCCTCTAGTATTATAGATGTAGGACAGTACTGTATCATACCTCTGTGGATGTAAAATAGCTTGTACCTGCTTTATGATACGTAGTAGTGACCGTGCTTTATCAGAGCTGTTTTTAATGATGTTGCTCAGAATGTTTTCTTTCCAGATGATGATTGAGAAGCTCATTTAAAAAAATGGTGCCAGGTACCACAAGAGTAACAGAACTGTGCTGTTTTCTCGGGTTTTGTTTTTTTACTTTTTTTTTTTAATGGAGTGTGCTGGATGTCTCTACAGTTTTGTTCAGATGACTGCAGAACCTGGAAAAGCTGTTGCTGCTGTTGATGCATAACACACTGCTATTATTGGTCTTTTTATATAAATATAAATATATATATACAGTTAAAAAAATCTCTCCAACAATACAGACAATGAAGGAGCTATGTATATTTTACGTGATTCATCACTTTCCTGTAATCTTTCAGGACTGATTGTTCCTCTTTTTTGAGGTATTCCCTTTATATGTCTTAAGCTAGTGAGGGACTGTTTGATGTCAAACAAAGACATGCCATTTATGGTAGTAATTGTGGTGTTTTGTTTTTGTTTTTTGATGGATACATGATGATTGTCTTCTCGTATCCTATAGATATTGGTGCCACACACCAGAACTAGGGGGGGTATTTTCCTACAATTCTTCTGATTAAATTGAAGTTATTGGCTTCTCTTCTGCATTTAAAGTGTATTCTTTAGGATGCAAACATGGGGAAAGAGAAATGAAGATGACCCACAGTGCATGAGATAACATGGATGAAATGTTATCATTAGAACCAATGAACAAAAAGTTGGCTTTAATGCAGAAGATTATGAGACAAAAATACATGGAGATGTTGGAAAACCCATTCCCAAAACTCCCTTGCTAATTCATTCACATGTATGACAGTGGAGACCCCTTGTCATTTACCTTTTGTTTTTTATTTTACACACCTAAAGTGACAGACATATTAGTGAAATCATGTTTTGTGAAGGTGTCCTTACTTTTTTGCTTATGGGTTGCTTGCTGATATCTGTAAACTGATAGTGTCACATTCACTGATACTATGCAGTATCAGTATCCGAGTTTGAACTTATAGGGAACAGTGTGAGTCAGGTGAAATTTGTATGTAGGACAAACTAGTAAGACTGGATAATCAGAAACACACCTTGTTGTTTCAATGTTTGGAAAACCCATTGCATGCAGACTATTAAAATTGGTATCTATTTTCGATTCTCCCTTTTATCTTTCCTAGACCCACAAGTCATCAGTCAGAGGAAATATCTCACGTAGACCCTTTAGTTACAAAATTAGTAGGGAAAATTAAAGAGAGTTGCATACAATTTTTCTCCTTTGTAGAAAACCATCCTTTTCCTTCCACATTACCGAGTTCTTCAAGAGCCTCATCTTGCTGCCCTATTCCCTCAGCAACTATTGGTCCACTTGTAAATGGTCGTATCAGGTCTTAAACAAACAGCGCTCACTAAGCAATTACCTCTAGGGCCTAAGCAGATTGATTATTCATTCTCAGAATAATTCCAAGTGGAGTCTGGTTCCCCTCTCTCAGTCTTTTTGCTTTCCGTTTGGTTCCATTTACATATAAGCATGTTGTTATGAGCTGTTTACCTGAGAGAAGGCACAGAGTTCTGGCTAGGCTATACCACCAGCATGGATTTCAATGGAGCCATTCCGATTGGAGTTGAAATGGTGATATTAGCCATTAAGGAATGGGTCGATGCATTTATTTTTATTTTTATAAAGATAACTAAAGTTCATGATGAGATTTGAAGATTTTGCTTTAAAACAATAACGTTACAGAGAAAAACCATGTCATTGCAAAATAAAATGGTTTTAAAGATCGCAGATCTAATTTAAGTTTCTTTTCCTAACAGTATCTGATTATACACACACACACACACACACACACACACACACACACACACACAGTGTGTTTTCATAACTCAATAGGAGTTTCTCATTGTTTAGTTACAGGAGGTACTCATGTGAAATCAGAGAAAAAATGCCTTTCTTGAGCTTATATTTTACCATAAAATAAGCATACGGCTACAGGTGAATTCATTAGCAACAATACATTCTATAAAGAAAATAAAGGACTTACCTTTTGCTTTAATTTTAAAAAGCTATTTTTAAACTTGACTCACCTTACTTTTTATTTTGTTAAGAAAATAACTACTGAAAATGACATTGAGTTGCCTTTTTTTTCTTTAGACAACGTTGGGCTAAAATTAGTTGAGAAGCATAAAGGACTGTTTGATCAATGTGATACTCTCTTGAGAGGACTTTAAAAAGCATCTTTCCACTCCCATAAACAGCACAGTTGTCCAGGGATGTCAAATTGTCTGGGTTTGCTTCTCTTGGTTTTAGTTTTTGGGCTTTAAACCATGTTTTCTATTTCCCTTAAAATAATGCCTCCCCCTCACACACACACACACACCCACTGAGAGTCCCTTTGAATAGGTAGCTTGTAACGAATCCCAACAAATGTTCGAACAGATTTTCAATAATTTTACCAATTCATTTGGAAAAAACCTTTGTGCTGAAAGCTCAGACCTTTGTAATCTGAATCAGTGACTCAGAAATAACAGGAATTAAAAAAAAAATCAAACATGATGAAAAAGAGTATACAGGTAAAAATGCAGACCAGATCTCAGGCCACTGGAGCACGATTAAGCAAATGAGAGATTCTTGCTGATATCTGTGCATATTTCTGATGAGCAGGCTTTGAGTTTGTAGATCTTACTTAAACGAAGGTTTCTAGAAATGTCCAAGTTGACATTTTAAATTCAATATCCATTATTTTCAAATAAAATACTTCTAAAAGATTGTGCACATTAAAAAGTCTGAATCATTTCTCTACATTTCTTTCATAGTCATCAGTCATGACTATGAAAATGAACTAGTCTTGTAATTTCAAAACAACAAAGGAATTTTAGTATCAGATTGAGTCAAATTTACTCCTAACTCTGGACCCATGTACTTGGAAATGCTTTTCAAGAAAATGATTTATCAGATTGTAGCAACCTATGAAAACATAGGGTCTTCTAGGTGTTATCTGCTTTTCCTAAATAGCAATAACAATAACAATAACAATAACAACAACAACAATAATAAGTGTAAGCAATAAATAATTACTATTCATCATTAAATAATATCATATATATGTAATTCATGGGTTCCAACATAGATCTTTAAGGTAGATTTTGTTTCTCACAGCTTACAAAATAAATTTATCCTGTCTGCAAGAAATGCAGGGAAAATGGATGGAGCAGAGACTGAGGGAACAGCCAGTCAAAAACAGCTCCATTCTGTGATCCATCCAATGGGCAAGCACCAATCCTGGATACTATTAATGATACTCTGTTATGCTAGCAGGCAGGAGACTAGCCTGACTGTCTTCTGAGAGGTTCCACTTAGAAGATGACTCAGTCAAATCCAGAGCCAAATAGTGGATGGAGCTTGGTTACTCTTACAGAAGAACACGAGGAAGGACCTCTAAGTGGATAGGAACCCCAAAGGAAGACCAACAGCGTCAAGTAACCTGGATACTTGTGGATGTTGGAAACTTAACGACCAACCAAAGAACATAAATGGGCTGGACCTAGACCTGACCACACAAATGTACCAGATGTGCACCGTTGTCTTCATGTAGATTCCATACAAATGGAGCAGGGCCTATGTATGCGTTATGCTACTCTAGCTGAGCTGCCTTGTCCGGCCTCAATGGGAGAGGTAGTGCAGAGACATTAAGTGCCAGAGTGGGGAAGATGCAGGGGATACCTACCCTCTCAGAGGAGAAGGGGAAGGGGGATGGGGAAAAAGGATTGTGGGAGGAGGGCCTGGGAGGCAGGTAATGAGTAAGATCTATAGTATAACAAGCAAATAATGATAATAATAGTAATAATAATAATAGTGGTAATTATATCACGTCCCTCCTTCCCTCTCTACGCTCCAGTCCCACCAATGTAAAGATAGAAGAAAAGTGAGGAAGAGCCTCCAACACATGGGCACTGGGGAGATTTTCCTGAACAGAACACCAATGGCTTATGCTCAAAGATCGAGAATCAACAAATGGGACCTCATAAAACTGCAAAGCTTCTGTAAGACAAAGGACACTGTTATTAGGACAGAAAAGCAACCAACAGATTGGGAAAGGATCTTTACCAATCCTACAGCTGATAGAGGTCTAATATCCAAAATATGCAAAGAGCTCAAGAAGTTAGACTCCAGAGGGCCAAATAACTCTATTAAAAATTGGGGTACACAAAGACTATACATGGACTGACCCTGGACTCTGACCTCATAGGTAGCAATAAATAGCCTAGTAAGAGCACCAGTGGAAGGGGAAGCCCTGGGTCCTGCTAAGACTGAACCCCCAGTGAACGTGATTGTTGGGGGGAGGGCGGCAATGGGGGGAGGAGGGGGAGGGGAACAACCATAAAGAAGGGGAGGGGGAGGGATAAGGGGGATGTTTGCCCGGAAACTGGGAAAGGGAATAACAATTGAAATGTAAATAAGAAATACCCAAGTTAATAAAGATGAAAAAATTTTAAAAAAGAAAGAAAAGAACAATTTAAAAAAAATTCAACTTCTGTGACCATTTGTGAGGCCCTCATCTCAGCTGGAGACTGGATGACTCTTGACACACAACATTGTGGTATCCTTCTAGTTCTCTGCTCCCTGAACAATGGTACAAAGGTTGCATGTGTGGGAAATACTTGTAGTAATATAACTGATAAGTTTAATTCACTAGTAAAGCAATTCCAATGGGAAGTACTAATCATCAATACCTTTTTGCTTGAAAGATAAGAAAAGCAGGGCAGAGATATGTGAAATCAAGTACGTTTAAAAAACTGAAATACTCGCAAGTTCCTGTGATAACGGAGAAATAGAGAAATGAGAAAGAGATTTCAGAAGGCAAAAATGATATATTTTTATTAAGTATGTCTGAAAGGAATCTCTAAGTATTTATTTATATATATTTCCAGACACTATTACTATCAAATGTTTATTTTTTATATACAATTTACTATTGCTGCCTTTCAATAATTTTGTGAACTCATAAAATTGAATAAATTTAAGGTGTACAGTAAAAAAAAAAATTGGGGTAGAGAGCTAAACAAAGAATTCTCAGCTGAGGAATATCAAATGGCTGAGAAGTACCTAAAGAAATGTTCAACATCTTTAGTCATAAGGGAAATGCAAATCAAAACAACCCTGAGATTTCACCTCACACCAGTGAGAATGGCTAAGATCAAAAACTCAGGTGACAGTAGATGCTGGCGAGGATGTGGAGAAAGAGGAACACTCCTCCATTGTTGGTGGGATTGCAAACTGGTACAACCATTCTGGAAATCATTCTGCAGGTTCCTCAGAAAATTGGTCATTGCACTACCTGAGGACACAGCTATATCCTTCCTGGGGATATACCTAAAAGATTCTCCAACCTAAAACAAAGGCACGTGTTCCACTATGCTTATAGCAGCCTTATTTATAATAGCCAGAAGCTGGAAAGAACACAGATGCCCTTCAACAGAGGAATGGATACAGAAAATGTACATCTACACAATGGAGTACCACCCAGCTATTAAAACCGATGACATCATGAAACTCATAGGCAAATGAATTGAATTAGAAAATACCTTCCTGAGTGAGGTGATCATCCACAGGGGGAAAAAAAACACATGGTTTGTACCCACTGATAAGTGGATATTAGCCCAAAAGCTCAAATTACCCAAGATGCAATCCACAGACCACATGAAACTCAAGAAGGATGGCCAAAATGCAGATGTTTCACTCCTTCTTGAAAGGAGGAACAAAAATATCCATAGGAAGGGATATGGAGGCAAAGTTTAGAGCAGAGACTGAAGGAACGGCCATTCATAACCAACCCCACATGTGTCCCAAATACATACAGTCACCAAAACTAGATAAGACTGAAGCTAAGAAGTGCATTCTGACAGGAACTGGACATAGATCTCTCAGAGACACATCAAGAGCATGTCCAATACAGAGGCGAATGCTAGCAGCGAACCACTGAACTGACAACCGGACCCCTGTTGTAGGAATTAGAGAAAGAACTGAAAGAGCTGAAGGGGCTTGAGACCCCATAAGAACAACAATGCCAACAACCAGAGCTTCCAGGGACTAAACCACTAACCAAAGACTATACATGGACTGACTCAGTGCTCCAAATGCATATGTAGCAGAGGATGGACTTGTTGGGGACCAATGGAAGGAGAAGCCCTTGGTCCTGCCAAGGATGGACCCCCAATGTTAGGAAATTAGGGGAGTTAGGAAGTTAGGAAATGTTAGGGGAGGGGGCAGTAAGGGGGAGTGGGAGGGGAGAGGAATACCCTTATAGAAGCAGGGGAGGGGGAGGGCGTAGGGGGGTTATGGACAGGGAACAACATTTGAAATATAAATAAAGAAATATCCAATAAAAGAATAAAAAAGAAAAAAATATATCACTGTTTATGGAAATAGATATATGCAGTTGGGGCTTGTAAAAGTTGTATTAGTCCAACAAACTTTATTCTTATCTATAATTGATATCAATGACTCCTAGGAGCTAATTGATACATATTCTTTCTTATTGTATTGCTCTTTCAAGCAAATTTGTATGTTAAATCTAAAAGTTGTTTCCCACTCTATATATTTTATCAATGCTTAATTCAGATATACACTGTGTTTTATATGATCATAGTTTAAATAAAATTCAACTATTAAGCTACTATGTCAATTCACTCTAAGCACATAAAGTAGAAAACGTAAATATATAGTTTTGAATTAATTACTTTTAATCAGTGCATTATATCAATGTATTCTATCAACATGATAGAATGTTAAGAGCTTTTAAAATTATCTCCAAAAATTCCATTTGTACTACATTATTACTGGACTGAGTTTACAATGCCTTTATAGAGACAAATCTGAAGATACTTGTACATTTAAAAATACTTAATATTTAATCTTGTTATTTTTAGCCACTTTCCGTAGATACAAGATTTCGGGGGAGTTGTCCTCTTTCACTTTAGTTCGTTTGGGTTTTGTGCGTAATTCAAAGACATTTGTGATATAATGCAAATAAACAAATATATATGAGTATTCATCCCTTGCTAGATACATATGAAAATCAATAACCATGAACGCAGCATGGTTTCTAATAGCATCTTGATAATATGCCCAAGGCACCTTTGCTAAAACTATTATGCTTCTGAAAAAAGTTGCTGTGCATACATAATGCTAGCGTAGTCAGCAAGACTCTGCTCTCCTTGTAGCATTTAAGCACTAAAGACTCCCAGTAGTTAATGTAAACAAGAAAACCCAAGCCAGGGAAATTGCATGTAATATTTGACTATAATATGTCCTAAGAGGAGGTATCTACTGAGAACTGTCAAGGAGTAACTATTTACCACCAGTGTTTGCAACGTTTTGCTGGATCTTCAGTTTATAAACTTGGTTTCAAAACTTTGTCTTCTGTTTAATATTTAAATAACTGATTTTCTTCTATTAGACAACTTTATTTTCCTCAATTATAAAAAAAATTGTAAGCCTAACACATACATAATCTCCCTTGTTTATGCTTTTCCTGTTTCAAAATTGTCTATGAGTATTTTGGGGGGTGGGTAGGGAGTTCTTAAAATTGTTTTTTCATTTTCGAAGCAGACTGATATTAACTCCCTCCTCTACGTTTCAGAGTCAAGACTTGTTTATGTGACTGTACACAGCAAAATTTCCTTTCTCACTACGCATTCAATACAAAAGACAAAAAGATGGTGACCAGATCTGTAAGAAATTTTCTTTTTTTATCACCTATGATGAACAGTTTTAGGACGGCAGTTGAGAATCTTACAATTCAATTTATTCATAAGTCAACTTACTAGAAATAGAACCAGGCACTAGGAGAAATTTCCCCGTAAGCCTGATCCCAAAACTAAGCACCATTTACAAGTGGGTAGTTGGGGAGATAGTCTGTAACTTCTAGACAACTTTGTTATACATTAGAAAACTACTTGTTAAGCCTTAGAGAATTCAGAAAAAAAGTATTGTTTACTGATAAACATACTATATAAAATGAACCAAAAACCTATAATAAAAGTTTTAATGTGCTGACAGACATGAAAAACACGCCTATGGGTGAATCAGAGAGAAGAGGTGCAGACATTCTCTGACTTCTCTGCACAGTATCTAGGGGTCTCCACATCTTCACCGAGCAGGAAACTCTCCAAAAAGTACCTTTGCAATTTTTTGTGAAGGTACCATTGTCTAAACTGCATGATTCAGTCATTTACAAGGTGTTCACCACAACACCCAGCTTTCTTCCCCTCTCCCAATAATACGAGGCTCCTCCCATTGTAAAGACTTCCAGCATGTTACAAATCAACTCATTTTTATAAAATTTCTTACTATTCTAACCTCATCTGTAATTCACTGTTATTTTGACTACTGAGCACTGAGTACTGGAACTACAAATGTCTAACCTATGCCTTTCCTTCAATCTCCTGTCCACTTTTTGTTCCTGTATTTCCTTTAGACAGGAGCAATTCTGGGTTAAAAATTTTGATATGAGTTGGTGGCCTCAACCCTCAACCGGGGGCCATGCCTAACCTCATATATATATGAGACAGACAGACAGACAGACAGATAGATAGATAGATGACACATAGAAATAATATGAATCTAGAAAAAGATGTGTGTGTATGAATATATTTATGTTAAGGAATTTATGTGTATGAGAGTAAGAATTCTGGTGAAATGACCATGGAGGTCCTGAGGATACCCAGTATTTCCTAGACATCTCTGTCTTTAGTATCTTGTTGTCACCCCTCTTGAATAATTAAGCCTATTTTTATACGATAATGGAGAGGTCTTACTACACTTTTTTCATATTGGTTATTAAATAATGGAGTATGACAAAAACAAAATGTCATCTGGAAAAGAAGGGTGATTTACTTTTGTCTGAACAGTCCTTTCATAGGAAAGCTCAAGCAGGTATAGGCAGAAACACGGGTGCTTCAATCCTTTCTCTAATGCCTTCCTTGGGTATCTGTTCTCAGTCCAATGGCTGATTGCAAGCATCCACCCCTGTCTTTGTCAGGCTCTCTAGTATTTTTCAAGATAAATAGTCACTCGTTTCTATAAATATTTTAAAATGATATAAAATAATCAATAAGGCAAATAAATTTAAGCACACAGTGCCTAAATTCAGTGTGGTTGACAAAGGTGTATTCTGAGTGAATGAGCAGTTGGTTCCCTGGATACAGAAAAGTTAATAAGCTGAGAGAACTGCATTTCATGATGAGACCTAAGAGCCTCTGAAGAAAGACCAAATTGTTGTGACTTGATGTGTTTTATTAAAAATAGGCTGTTTGCCATTCAATACATATTAACTCTAGTTGCCCTGCCCTTTATTTTTCCCAGTTCCTCCTCTCTCCTTGCCCCTCCAGATCTGCTCCATTCCTGTCTCTCATTAGAAAAGAAGATGCTTCTAAGGGACAGTGACAACAAAATCACAAAAATGTATAATAAATTAAACAACACCCATCACGTTGGTGCTAGACAGAAGCAAACCCACAAAAGAAAAGTTCTGAACAGCAGGCACAATAATCAGAGAGCCACTTCCTCACACACTCGAATATCTCATAAAAATATGAAGCTCAACGCTACAACAAATTAGAGAGGATCTAGCACAGACCAATGTAGGTCCTGTGCTTGGTGATTCAGTCTCTGTGAGTTAATGGGAACCTTGCTCTGTTGATTCAGAATGCCTTGTTTATCTGTTGTCTTCCTCTTCTGGATCTTACAATCTTACTGCTTCCTCTTCCCCGGAGTTTCCTGAGCTCTGAATGGAGAAATTTAATGAACATCTTCAACTGAGATTCTCTCTGGCTAATGTCTGCCTGTGGGTTTTTGTATCTATTCCCTTTTGCCGCCAGAGGAAGCCTCTCTGGTAATGACTGGATAACGCACTGATCTATGAGTATAGCAGAATATCATTAGAATTATTTTAACTGTGAATATATGTATGTATGTATGTATGTATTATGTATACATACATTCATGCATGTGTCTATCACTCTATCATCTATCTATTTTTCTATCATTTATCTATTATCTATCTATCTATCTATAATCTATCTATCTATCTATCTATCTATCTATCTATCTATCTATCTATCTATCTACCTATCTTTGTTGTTGTTGCCACTTCCTGCTCTCAATCATATTTGGTTTTACTCTATGACTTTGGGTTTCTATTGTCTGATTTTTGGTCACAAAACTATCTCTTGGAGTGGGGTTTAATACAAAACAAACTGGCTACTCCCACATGTTCCATGCCACCATTGCTCTAGCAAGACATGACTGTAGGTCATAGAATTTGATGCAGAGTTGATGTTCACATTTCTCTTTTGATAGCTTTCACAGTACCTTCCTATAGCAAAGACATTAGAAGGAACATGGGTGAGGGCTCCACATAGGCACCAGCTCATATTCAGGGGGTTATAACTGTGTTGTGCTCAGCAATGGCATAAACTACTTAAGAGTTGAATACGTGGATCTTGAAGAAGATTAATTTAACCTTTCAGAGGGACCACTATACTCATTTCCATAGTAATTTAACAAATTTTCATTCCCACTAGCAGTAGAGGAGTGTCCCCCTAATTCTACAACCATACTAACATGAGTTATCATTTGTGTTATATCTTTACCCCATCTTAAATTTGAATTACTTAGTTTTTGATATCCAGATTTTAGGATTCTTTATATATTTTGCATATAATCCTCTAATGGATATGGAGTTGATAAAGTCACTCCACATTCTGCAGGCAGTCACTTTGGTTGATGGTGTCCTTTGCCTTACATAAGCATTTCAGAGGTCCTACTTATCAATTGTTGGTTTTCATGCCTCTGCTATTCATGTTTTATTCGCTAAATTTCCTGTGGCAATGAATTCAAGGCTCTTCCACTCTTTCTCTTCCATCAATTTCAGTGCATGGCTTTATGTTGAGGTCTTTGATCCTTTGGAAATGGAGTCGTATGCAGTATGAGAAGTATGATTTTATTTGGAAATGGAGTCATATGCAGTATGAGAAGTGTGATTTTATTTGGAAATGGAGTCGTATGCAGAATGAGAAGTATGATTTTATTTGCCTTCTTCAACCTGCAGACATCAACTTTGTTCAGCAAAATTTGTTAAAGATACTGGCTTTATGAAAGTGTGAGAAGTCCAGAGGTGTGTGGACTTCAGCTTAATTCCACTGATTGATTGGTCTGTATTTATATCAATACCATATCACTTTTGTAAGGTCCAGCTTGAATTAAGAAATGGCGATGTCTCCTGTAGTTCTTTTATTGTTCAGCATTGTATTAGCTATCCTGAGGTTTTTTTTGTTCATTCCATGTAAAGTTGAGAATTGTCATTTCAATGTATGTGAAAAATCATGTTGAAATTTTTGGTGGGAATTTCATTGAATCTGTTGATTGCTTTTGGAAAGATGGTCATTTTTATCACATTAATCCTATAATCCATGAGCATGAGAGATCTTTCTATCTTCTGATACCTTCTTTCTTTGTTTGAAGACTTGAAGTTTATATTATACCAATCTTTCATTTTCTTGGTTAGATTTAGCCCAAGTTTATTTCATATATCTACTGCGAAGAGTGTTATTTTTGTGATTCCATTCTCAGCCCTAATTTTATTTGTATGTAGGAGGGCTATAGATGTTTGTTGTGAGTTGATTTTATATCCAACTACTTTGATGTAAGTGTTTATTCACTGTAGGATTTCCCTAATGTAATTTTTATGTTCACTTATATATACTATCATATAATCTGCAAATAAAGATAATTTGTCTTCTTTTACTCCTGTTTGCATTCCCTTGATGTGTTTAAGTTGTTTTATTGCTCGAGCTGAGACTTCAAGTACTATATTGAATAAACATAGAGAAAATGGACAGCCTTGTCTTGTGCTTGATTTTAGTGGGATTGCTTTGGTTTTTTCTCCATTGATGTTGGCTTTGAGCTTGCTACAAATTGCCTTTATTATGTCTGTATATGCCTCTTTATTTCTAATCTCTGGACTTTTTATCATAAGGGAGTTTTGAATTTTTTCCAAGTCCTTTTGTGAATCTAATGAGATGATCATGTAGTTTGTTTCTTTCGATCTTTTCTGCAAAGTGCATTACATTGATGGGTTTTCATATATTGAGCCATCATCCTTACATCTACAGGATGAAGCTCACTTGATGGATGTTCTTTTTGATGTGTGCTTACGTAGGTTTGTAAATATTTTATTGTGTAATTTTGTAACTAAGATCATGAGGGAAATGTGTCTGTAATTTTTTTTTATTTGGGGAGTCTTTATGTGGTTTGGTTTCAGGGTAACTGTGGTTTCATAAAATGATATTGGGCAAAGTTGCCTCTGTTTCAGATTTGTGGAGTTATTTGATGAGTAATGGTATAAATTCCTCTTTGAAAATAGTGAACTTTGCAATAAAGCCATCTGTCTTTGGGCTTTTTAATGATTGGGAGACATTTTGATGATTAGTTCTATTTCACTAGATATTACAGGTTGGTTTAAATAGTTTATATGATCTTGATTTAATTTTGTTAAGTGGTATCTATTGAGAAAATTAACTGTTTCTTTTAGACTTTCTACTCTGATCATTCATGTTATAAAGTATTACTTAATGATATTTTTTAAAATTTCCTCCATATCTTTTGTTATGCTGCCTGTTTATGGTTTTGTTAACATGGCTATTCTCTCTGCACCTTTTAGTGTGGATAAAGTTTTGTCCATCTAAATGGTTTCCTCAAAGAATCAACACTGATTCACTGACACAGTTATCTTTAGTTCTACATTTTTGGTTTCATATTTCTGGGTTTTGAACTGCTTTATTCATTTGATTCTACTTTGTGTGTGTGTGTGTGTGTGTGTGTGTGTGTGTGTGTGTGTGTGTGTGTGTGTGTGTGTGTGTTAGATATGTTAGGGGATCTATTCATTTCCTCAGGCTGTTTGTGATTTCCTTGGATTTCTTTTTTTATAAGTGGATATTTTATGCATTTATATTTGAAATATTATCCCCTTTCCAGGTTCCTGCTTCTCCCATTCCCCAAACCCCTGCTTCTATGAGGATGCTCCCCCTCCCACACACCCACTGCCACCTCAACACCCTGGCATTCCCTTACACTGGGGAAAACAAGCCTTCACAGGACCAAGGGCTTCTCCTCTTATTGATGCCAGACAATGCCATCCTCTGCTACATTTGCGGTTGGAGCCATGGGTCCTTCAATGTGCACTTTTGGTTGGTGGTTTAGTCCTTGGTATCTCTGGGGTGTCTGGTTCTTTGAGTTCTTTGATATTGCTCTTCTTCCTCTGGGGTTACAAACCCCTTCAGTTTCTTCAGCCTTTTCTCTAACTCCTCTATTAGGGTCCCAGTGCTCAGTCGGATGGTTAGCTGCAGACATCCTTAGCTCTATCAGTAGGTCTCTGGCAAAGCTTTTCAGAAGACACCCATATCAGGCTCCTCTTAGCAAGAACTTCTTGGCATCAGCAATAGTGTCTGGGTTTGGTGGCTGCATATGTGATGGATCCCCAGGCAGGGCAGTCCCTGAATGTCCTTTCCTTCATTCTCTTCTCAACTCTTGTCCCTATATTTCTTCCCATGGATATTTTGTTCCCCTGTCTAAGAAGGATTGAGCATCCACATTTTGGTCTTTTTTATTCTTGAGTTTCATATGGTCTGTGAATTGTATCTTTGGTATTCTGAGCTTTTGGGTCTTCTTGAATATCTTTAAGGGTTTTATTCATTTATCCATTTCCTCATTAAGGTCTACTATCATTTTGAGGGTTAACTTTAAACTGGTATTCTTGTCATTCTGCTGTTTTATAACATTCAAGTCCTGCTGGAGTATGTCAGGTTGGCTTCTGTGGAGGTATGTTGCCCTGGATGCTTCTGAATATGTTTTTATGCTGGTGTTTATAGAGGTGGATTGAGATTATTACAGTTCTAGGTCCTGATTTCTGGATTTGTTTTTGTTGTGTAGGTGGTCTGTTCCTTTGTTTCTGTTTCTGCTCTGCAGTTTTGGAGAATATGATGGCTGTGTGTTGCGTAGAAATTTCCTTCAAACCTGATTTTTCTGCCACTGGAAGTGCTAGGTAAAATGTGTTTCTAGTACTAGTATCTCAATTAAGGAATGGAGATAGGGAAGAGATCTGAAGGGATTCTCCTCAGTGAGGAGAAAATTGTTGTTCCACCAGGATCTGCTTCTTTTGTTTACTTGGAATGGGAGAAGATGGTGAAGAGAGGTCACCCTAGCAGATCTGCTATAGCACTGGGGATAAGCCTAGATGGTTAAGTCAAGAAGAACAGAAGGACCATGGAAGATGGATAGAAATCTTAGGTGTTTCCCTGGCAGGAGTGGACTGTGGGTGAGCAGGCATTGACTGGTGGAGATGGGATCTGGAGAAAGCAACAAGTGGGGAGAGGGAAGTTAGAAGGGGAACTTCTGGGGAGTGGGGGTAAAAACAAAGAAGGGGGACTTATGTGTGATCCATAAGAGATGGGGACAGTGGTCAGGGAAGGGTGCCACAGTGTTCTGCTGCAAAGGGGGGGGGTAATGCAGAGGTAGTGTATCTGGTGGAACAGGGAGAAGAGAATATATGTAGGCAGCAAACCTGATTTTCTAACAGGCATGGCCTGAGGGTAAGTAGGTGGTGCCTGCTGTGTTTGTTGCCTTATATAGAATAATGAGTGGAGAGAAGTAGGTTAGGAGGGCATGGCCAGTAGTAAGTATGTGGTCCAGGAGATATGGGTGAGAAGGTGGGGTGCAGATGGTATTCTATCCCAAAGGTAGGGATGAAATAGGGAGGTTGGATTTGAAGGGGATAAAGAAGTGGTGAAAGACTTCATAAGGCTTATCTCTTTCCCTGGAGTTGCTCACTTGCTGTATTTTCAGTTAATGCCTCCTGCCTGTTGGAGGCTGGGATCATGGGATGAGTTAGTGGAAGGGAGGTTGGAGAAGACCTTTGTGATCTATTGGGGAAGGAGTCAGAGAGGAAAGGGAGAGCACATCGGGTTTCCTGCTACAGAGCTGGAGATGACACTGGCGGTACTGGGTCTGGTGGAGCAGAATGAGAGGTGTGGACCTGACTTCAGCCTGTTTGTTACCCTGGCAGGATATGCCTTTGGGTAACAAAGCAGGGAAGGCTGCTACAGTTGGGGGCTGAGAAAAAGCCGCAAGTCAGGGCCTGGGGTGGTTATAAGCACGAAGATCTGGAGTTTCACAGGAGATGGGAGCAGGGACGTAGGGTAGTGTGCACACATGCTCTGCTGTGAAGCTGAGGATGAGACACAGGAATTCGATCTAGGGAGAAGAATATGGTGGGAGATCTGCTGATTGGTTGTTAAGCCAATGACTGCTTGGTGTTGGCTACACCAGAAGTAGTTGCATCACTAGCATTGCAAATGCCATTAAGCTTTTGACTTTTCCATAAACACTAGGTACTAAGTAATAGAAATCTACCATTTTCTTGAAAAAAATTTGACGTGCATGAGCCTGTGAATGACCTTTAGATAATTGGGGTAAGAAACAGATTGATTCATGTTTGCAGTATAACAAAACCATTTTCTCTATAGTTCTTGGTAAATCCAAGGGCCTTATAAATGCCAGACCAGATAAGCCTTCTACCACAGAGCCATACAGGCAATTGTAAACTAATTCTAATTGGCCCTTACTTCCTCCTTCTCAAGAGTGAGCATTCTGTCTTCCATGACAAGGATTGATAATATCCTCTAACATGATTCCTCTTGTTATCCTCTGCATCCTCTCTAGTCATCATTAACAAAGTGTCTTGCAGGAAGATATTCCTTTTTCAGATGTTGTTAATCTGAAACAACGCAAGGATATTAAATCACTTACCCGGGGCCATAAGGTATGATGTGGTATATCTTCAAATTCTATCTTAGTTTTCTCTCGTAAAAACAAACATACTAGACCCAGGCCAACCCTGCTGTGAAGTGATTGGAGGCAGAAGAGACACCCATATGCGGTGCTGTTGACGTTTGCTCTCTTGCTATGGATTGTAATACTAAACTTGGCCACCAACACTCATCTAAACAAGTCATGCATGATATCACATATCTATAGTACCAATGCCCAAGGAAGATTCTGAGGATTTTCAGGTCATCCATTCTATGGAGCACCATGTCCAGGAAGAGAGACTGTCTCCAAAACTGAAGGAGAGAGGAGACTGAGAATGTCACCCAAATTTGCCATCTAGTCTCTCCACAGGTACACATACACACGCAAACACTACTTTTATTTTTATAGTGTCTCTATAAGCCAGAGTGGTATGTATATGACTGAAGGGCAAAAGAGCCTGACCTCATCACACTGTACTGTAGTTCATTTGATATTCTGAGACCTATGTACACTGCTTCTCCTGGTATTACTAAACTTCACTATATCTTCTAGAAAATTGTGTATTATGAAAACCAGCTTCAGCTTCTACCTTTCTACTGCAATGAAACTTATGTAATAGTAGCTTGTTTGAAAATAATTTTACATCCCTGAAAAGTTATTTTTGTTTGTTTTTCTTAAATCACATCTAAATGAAGCCTTTAGTAAAATAAAAGTGAATTGATGAAAGCATCTGTCAGGAAACATCCTGAAAACAAGCATTCATCATCTGTCTTGTCAGACATCATGCCACAGAATCCTTAAAATATGGATCACAAACCTAAGAAAACATGACAGAAAATCAACACCAATCCACTAAATAGAAGATCAATATATTCATTATAGAATTCTAGCAGCATTTGTGTGCGACTCACCATCATTTCACAGTGAGCAGATATGTATGTGTATTACATGATCTACAAAATTAAAAATGAATCTGTGTATATCTCTCCCAAGGCAGCCTCTGGTTACAGAGTGTGTCTTCCCTTGTCACTCATATTTTATTGCTATTGATATGAGGGAACATGATATCAAAGCAACTGATCAATATCACACTTTTTAAAACCTTATCTCTGATTATTGGCATTTGAAAACACACCTTTTGTCACCAGGTTTCACGATTGTTTCTTCTTTCCTTTTAAAATATACAGTAATTAGAAAGCATATGACACATTTTGGAACATATTTATAAATTTCATGACTCCTTGAAATAATGGTGCTATTTCACATTAATGTAAAAATTGTTAATAAGTCTAAGCATTCTAATATTTTACAGATCTGAGCTCACTTAGATTCACATAATCAATGCCATCAGTAATTTGCTCAGTGTTAAATCTTCTTGTCCAAATAGTACTGTTGTATGTCAGCTCTGAAATAATTTAAAGCATATCTCAATGACCTTATATGTATGTGTTTGTCTTGCTTATGACAGTTTACCACTACAGATGGATGAGAGATAATTTCTGATATAAATTCAACATTTAATGCGATATTATTTTCTGACTGTTCTTATATTATTTTAGGAAACATTCCAAAGAATAGATTCCCTTCAACTTCTAATGTCTATACTAAATTGCTTTCAATATTAGTAAACAAAGTCAACTTTCTGTATTATTTTTTAAATAGTACCCATGCATATAAGAACAAAGTCCTCTATCCATCAATCTTTGTAACCTCTCTCCCTCCCTCCCTCTCTCTCTCTCTCTCTCTCTCTCTCTCTCTCTCTCTCTCTCTCTCTCTCTGTGTGTGTGTGTGTGTGTGTGTGTGTATCTTCTATCTTTTTTGTCTGTCTATCTAAAAAAATAAGATTAGAATAAAAAAATTACAAAGAGTACAAAGAGTAATTTTATTTAAGGTATGATCATCTAGCCTTGGCTGAAATAGAACTAATTTTTTTGGCTCAAGTTGGCTCGAACTTGTGTACATCTTCCTGACTCAGTTTCCTAGATGCTAAGATTAAAGGCATAGCTACAATACTTGACTGCAAAGGCCCCTATCATAATATATGTTGAGCACATGCCAGATACAAAATTATCCTTCAGGGATTAGGCTTATTAGTCATTCAAAACTTTCAAAATGAATATTTTTCAAATTTTTATAAATTCCAGTTACTCTGCTGTCTCTTAGGACCACTGTCTAGAATATGATTTTGAACGTGAAATTAAATATCATGTTCCAAGCATCAGTCATAATTGCCACAAGCTACGAACTGACCTAAATATTAGCTAAATCATGAATTTAAACATTCTAACTCAACCCACAATGACACACCTTCTCCAACAAAGTCACACATCCTAATACTTTTTAAAGAGTTTCACCTACAGAAGAAAAAAAAATGTAAACATATGGGGTTTTGGGACACATTCTCTTTCTTTCTTTTTTTTTTCATTAGATATATTTCTTTATTTACATCTCAAATGTTATTCCCTTTCCCAGTTTCCTGTCCATAGGCCCCATGACCTCCCCTTCTCCCATAGGGGTATTCCCCCATCCATCCCCTTTATCGACCCCCCACATTCCCCTGCACTGGGGGGGTCCAACCTTGACAGGACCAAGGGTTTCCCCTTCCCCTGGTGCCCCAACAAGGCTATTCTCTGCTACCTATGCAGTTGGAGCCCTGGGTCAGTCCGTGTATAGTCTTTGGGTAGTGGTTCAGTCTCTGAAAGCTCTGATTGGTTGGCATTGTTGTTCTTATGGGGTTGCAGCTCCTTCAGCTCTTTCAATCCTTCCTCTAATACCCCCCGAACGGGGTCCTGTTCTCAGTTCAGTGGTTTGCTGCTAGCATTGACCTCTGTATCAGACATACTCTGGGTGTGTCTCTCAGGAGAGATCTCTATCCGATCTCTTTCAGCATGCACTTCTTAGCTTCATCAATCTTATCTAGTTCTGGTGGTTGTATATATATGGGCCACATGTGGGGCAGGGTCTGAATGGCCGTTCCTTCAGTCACATTCTCTTTCAAACTACCACATTTCATCTCAGTGACACTTAAGCTCATTTTTTTATTTCTCAGGAACAATGCCTCTTCTTTCCTGAAATTCAAATGAAAGTAAAAAGAAAAAAGAAAATTCTTCATTCCTCTATTGTTCGTTTTTCATTTTGCTTCTTGAACCAGCTTGCAATCTTGAAAAGAAATACCTGAGAAAACATCTTAGAATATATTTTTTGTGGTTAGATTTATAAACCATTAATTTTGTGAACTATTTTTCTCAAAGTATTTCTTGATTATGATTTCATTTTGATTTTTCTTTTATTTTAAAGTTCCTCTATTTATACACACAGTATCTGCCACATGCATACCTGCATGTCAGAAGAGGGCACAGGATATCATGGTTGTTATACACCAGCATGTGGTTGCTGGGACTTGAACTTAGAAACTTTGAAAGAGCACCCAGCTCTCCCAACCTGCTGAGCCATCTCTCCAGCCTGACTTTTTATTTTTCACGGTCATTACATTAATGACTATGGAAGTTATACTTGTTAAACAAAAACGGAGTATTGCTTCATATCATACAATGTGATATATATGTAATCCATATATGTGGCATAGCCATTCCGAATTGTACATGTCTGTCCATTAAACTCAGGTTATCAAATTTGTGTACCACATGGCTTTATGCTATGAGATGTCTAGAAATCCCAAAATTATCTAATTCTTAACCAGACATTAATATTTTATTAGTAGAATCTATCAGTTGAATTTACTTTAACTCATTCTTTTTATTTTACATTAGATGTCCCAAACATTGGAGCTAGAAATTACCTCTGCACCTCCTGTTCTATTAGAGAAACAGGGTTCAGTTCCCAGCAACTATGCAAGACAATTTACAACCACCAACCACCTGTTACTCTAGTTCCAGGGAATTCAATGCCTTCTTCTGGCCTCTGTAAGCACCTGCACACATGTGAAAATAAACACACACACACACACACACACACACACACACACACACACACATGAGAGAGAGAGAGATTATAAAAATATTTCAAAAAATCCAGCCCACAATGTCATTTCTGATTCTCAGTCCCTCAAACTTCAAAGCTTCTTATGTGGTGAAACATACACTGCCATAGAATTTGGCGGCATTGGGGCCATTTCTAACGAAGAGATGGCAAAAATGTAGAACTAGAGTGAGCTTTCACAACTGGAAATTGGATATGGAATACAAGTAGAGAGAGATGAGTTTTGTCTGCCTATATGACAAGGGAGATGGTAAGACAAGGAACCAAGTTGAAATGCATTGTCTGCTAACACAATTTTTCATAACAATCTGTCGCTAACTGAATGTTTTGATTTTTAAACACATTTTTCTATGAGGGTTTCTTGTCACTCATTTATTTTGTCTTGTTTGATGAAGGAGAAATTCCAGCCAACACAAGGGATGTAACTATTGCAGTTCCACAGTAGAAGGCCAGACAGGATTCACAGTCATTTAGATCAGCATCCCGAACTTCCATTTTTAAGAATAGAAACTGGGATCGGAATCTGACTATTTGCAAGAGAAGGGCAGTGTCAAACCACACTCCAGAAGTATTTGTCAAACCACGTAGGCTCCTGGAATCTTTGTTGTAACAAAAGCACCATGTGAATATTCATGCACTTATGAGTTGAAAACAGTTGGGAAGAAATAGACCTACACTGTTGGTTTGGGGTCCCGTAATACCTGTCTTTGATACTAAGTGGTGACTTCCTTAGATATGCCAACTCCCAGATTCCACTCTGTGCAGGACAATGCAGAAACTTAATGGAAGAAGCAGCAGACATTACTTCACATAACTCTTTAAGAAACATCTGGGGCGTCGTTAATTTAAAATCCCTGGTATAGGTAAAGCTTCCACATTCCCAGTAGATGGCAATTAACAGAAAGACCAATTAAAACAGCAAATATTTCTCAAATAAATCTGAGTGTAGTGTAGCCGGATAGTTTCCACTTTTGTCAGCTGTCACCTGACTATTACATGGGCTACCTTTGAATCACAGTTAGAAAGTTACTTGATTGAACCATGCCTGTGTTATTCATGTCAAAACCAGCAATTTCTGGAGACAATTCTCCAAAATAGAAGGAAAGTTATTTTAGGTGCTATTTAGCCTTAAAATGTTTCAGGTATTTGAATGAGATTCATTACCCCGCTATTCTTTCCATTTTCTCAAACCCAATCCTTACAGCACAAGAAGATATAACCCCTGTTGGTACATTACTACCCAAATGCTGAGCGCAGTGCAGAAGGTGCCGTTTTTAGCCCAGTCCATGTCACCAGGCATAGAATCACAGCATTGTGAGTACATCAGTTCCAGTGCCTCCGGGAGAAAATACAACTTCTGCCTCATCAAGTTTTATTGACAAAACACAGATGTAGTTATATTATTCCTATGACTTTCTGAATTTGTTTTTTTTTTCTTTTCCAACCCTTTCAACATGATCTTTATGTTCTTATGGGATAAGTAATCATTTGAAATACATATAAATGAACAAAATTTGGATGTCTTTTAAAATTTATTTTTCATAATATGTTGGAAAAATAGAAAATAAAGATGATAAAACATACTCTGTAGTTCTCTCTGACAGTTGCTTGGAGAAGAAGCATTTACCTTTTCCACGGTGGCAGAAGAGACAATATCCAAAGGAGTATCATTGGCCCATCATCGAAAGCCACCTACATAAATATGGCTGTGAAACTGAAATTCTTGCTTTAAAACTTCAATAATCACATTAGAGGGTAAATTAATAGCATCAGAGCAGGAGTGACTGATTACAGTTAAAGAAGAAGCCCAAGTTGCAAAAAGTCAAATCAAAACAAGAATGCATGTTGCATTTTATACACATGAAAAATAAGGGTTCATTGCCAAATATATTATTTATTTTCTCAGGAGTGTTTGCTTACGGGAATTGTGTTTTACTGAGAAAGGTAAACTATTAAACATAAATCTCAAATATTTGTAAAAATCAAGAAAAATATCAGTACACACCATCTAAATTAACTACATATTACCTTTTCCACGGTGGCAGAAGAGACATAATCCAGTGGAGTATCGTTTGGCCCATCCCAAGCCAGCTACATAAATGTGTAGGTGTGATGATTTCAAGTTTGTGCTTGCTTGTTTGGGTGTTGGCACTATTTTTCTGTCATCACAGTAATTATCAAGATAAGTTATCAGAGATGCTAGTGCATCGGAGTTTGAGGACTCCGTGGTTAGGCGGGGTTAATTAATTCATGTGCAGAAATTTAATGGCAGTACATTATGCTCTTACGCCAAAAAAGTATTGTAGAACTCCTTTCCAAAACAAATTTATACTTGAACTTGATTGTAAGCAAGTTTTTCCCACTGTGTTCTCATTTGTTCCTTTGTTTCCTTGACTCAATGCAATGTCTGTGGCAACAACCTACATCGACTTTGCATAAGGTCTTCACAAAGTCAGGCTATTTAGTGGCATTGAAATACACTTTCCACAGCTATCTTTAGCTACAAGCTCTGTGAAATCGGTGGGGTCTTTGGAGACAATTTACCAAATGTCAAAAGACGGCAGTAATCACTTTAGAGAAACCAAGTCAAACTTCAGAGAACGCCATGTAATTATAGGCATGTATTTTCACAGCCTACTTTAATAAGGGAACAAACCCCCCTCTACCCACCAGAGGGAGTGAAAAAGAAAGATTATTAGGATAACAGTAAAGGGTACTTGTTTCGGAATAGTTCTTTGAGGCGATTCCAATCTTCACTTTTTTCTGTCCGGTCCACTAGCAAACCACCAAACGTGAGTAACCAGCTGCAGATGAGTAAACGGGCACATGCCTCACCTGAACCAGCAGCTCTAGTCCAGCCCACTCAGCAGACACCAAACACGAATCAGTCAAAGAGCCTCAATCCGGTGAAGTGGAAAGAAGCCTCAGGAATCGCACGAGAAACGTGTTGAAGAGTTTCTCTGAATGCAGTCACTATAAGCAAAGCTCGGCACTGCAATGCAAGGTGATCTAATACATGTGTGCTGTCAGCGAATAGTGAGGCAGAGCAAGGTAAACCAAAACTTGAGCTCCCACTGTCTGTGGGGTCATACTCTACACATCACGTGTCACTTCACGTGCTTGCTTTAGCAAAACATCCTTTCACCTGTGTCTGCTTCAGTTTAACATTCCTCCACCTGTCTGCTTTGCAAAATGCCCTTTCACCTGTGTGTCCCAGTTTGACAGAACTGACTTTCCAAAGAAGCCAAAAGTTGCCACTTCAGCTTTGTACTCATCGAAATATCATTGCGTCTTCCAAAGAAAGGCAAAGCAATGTATGTTTATTTCAAATCCAATGGGGTGTCTATTTTAAAGAATCATTATTTAAACAATATCTAAGAGGTGTCTTTCATTTAATCATGTACCATAAGCCTCCAGTCACCATTTATTGCATTTTCTTTCAATCAATTATTTAGCAATCCTGTAAAACTTATTTACAAATTCTAATGATTAACAGTGTGTTATTTTGAGATTCTTCATACATAATAGTATATGGAAAGAATTAAAATTTTATGATGTTATTTCTAATTTTATATACTTCAATTTTACCATTCTCAGAACATAAAATATCAAATAAATATGAAAAAAGTGTTGGAAATAATTTAATAATGCTTGAAATTCGAAATATTTTTATATTATAGTAGAATATTAGATAATACTTTTACTGTCAGACATTAGTATGATTTTATTCTACAATATGTCTATACTTTGGATATATTCATGTGAATTCAGGTGTCTGTGGGTCATAAACAAGACAGCAAATTTCCTGGAGCTAGAGTTATAGGTAATTGTGAGTCGGGTTTGTAGCTGCTAGAAATTAAACTTGGGTCCTCTGTCTATTCGAACACACCCATTTACTACAAAAGGCCAAAACCAGCCACTGTACCAAACAAGCAAACACTGATATTTTTATTTTATGTGTATGAGTGTTTTGCCTGGATGTATGTATGAGCACCGTTTTGAAAGACCCCCTTCCAGAAAAGGGATTATACAAGCCTATCCCTAGGCCCTCAACCATAGAAATGACAGATGAATTTTAATACACAGGCCTGGAACTAAAATAAGCCTTATGAGAAAGTTCAAGAAGTTCATATGAGTCCCAAGCTTTGTGGGACAAGCTGACCCAGCATTGAGACAAAATAGCCCCGAAAAGAAAACAAAATGCAGAAACTAGACTAAAATATGGGCATTGCTCCATGGGCCACCTGGCAGGGAAAAAGAAACAGTCCCTGACCCCCGGGAGACCCGACCACCATGTACTTTTTGCTAACTCATTGTTATGATTATAGCCAAAATAGGTAATGTACATGTATGTTTCATTTATTCCACCAATCACATCCCTGTAACCATGCATCTGCTTCTGTAAGCCTGCTTCTGCTCCCCAAAATACTATAAAAAGCCTACCCTGGTTCTGCTAGGCGCGCCAGTCTTCCGAATTGACTGGGACGCCCACAGATACCTGTGTTTCCTGATCAATAAAAATCCTCTTGCACATTGCAGCCTGTGGACTCGGACTGGTCATTGGGGCTTGAGGATCTCCCTCCTGAGGGAAGATTCTCGCTGAGAGTCTTTCAGTTGGGGGCTCGTCCGGGATCGGAGATCCTCTGCCTAGAGACCACCGACCACCCACCGGGAGGTAAGCTGGCCAGCATTTGTCTTGTCTTGTCTTGTTTCGCTTTGTGACTTGTTCTGTAAATGCTTAGTTACTTGGCTTGGGTCTAGACCGTTTGTATTTGGGCGGGCCAGAGAAGGAGCTGACGAGCTCAGACTTCTCCCCCGCAGCCCTGGAAGACGTTCCAAGGGTGTTTGGAGCCCGATTTGTCGGAGCTCAGTCCGTATCAGAAGGATACGTAGTTTTGGTGGAGGGTGAGGGATCCGGACCCTCAGTGCGTCCCTCCGACTTTTTACTTTCAATTTTGCGCCATAGCCGAGTGGCGCGCTTGACTGTTGCTTGTTTGATTGTTGGGTGTGTTTGTCTTGTTTGCTCTCTAATTTACCTTGAAACTAACATGGGACAGTCTTTAACAACGCCCTTGAGTCTTACTCTCGACCACTGGAAGGACGTCCGGGACCGAGCAGATGAACAAGGGGTCGAAATTAAGAAGGGGAAGTGGCAGACCCTCTGCACTTCTGAGTGGCCCACTTTTGGAGCCGGATGGCCGGTGGATGGTACTTTTAACAAAACTGTTATTTTACAGGTCAAGGATCAGATCTTCCATAAAGGACTACATGGACATCCTGACCAGGTGCCTTACATTAGCCTTTGAGCCCCCTTCTTGGGTGCAACCATTTGTAGACTTAAGTTGGCCCCCTACTCCCTCAGCCCCACTTGCTCCTCTCTCAACCCCTTCCTCTCTCTTTCCTGTCCGGACCAAGAAGGAATCTCCTAAAACTACATCTAAACCTAAGCCGGTGCTTCCGGAAGATTCTAACTCTCCCCTTATAGATCTCTTATCTGAGGAGCCTCCTCCATACCCTGTATCTACCAGGTCACCTCAGGAGGCAGAAGCAAGATCGTCTGCCCTCCCAGAAGCTGAACCCCAGTCTGAGGCAGCATCCTCTCCAATAGCAGGGAGACTATGCCATAAGCGGGAAACAGTACCGGATTCGACTTCGCAGGCCTTTCCCCTTAGACAGGGAACGGGAGGGCAGACCCAGTATTGGCCTTTCTCCGCGGCCGATATTTACAACTGGAAGCAGCACAACCCCCCTTTTTCCAAGGACCCAGTGGCCCTTACTGAATTAATAGAATCTGTTTTACTTACACATCAGCCCACTTGGGATGATTGTCAGCAGCTTTTACAGGCCCTTTTGACTTCGGAGGAGAAACAGAGGGTGTTTCTGGAAGCCAGGAAGCATGTCCTGGGGGATGATGGGCGTCCTACTCAACTGCCTGATGCACTTGATGATGCATTTCCACTCACAAGGCCAAACTGGGACTTCAATACGGTTGATGGTAGGGGACACCTACACCTTTACCGCCAGTTGCTTTTAGCGGGTCTCCGAGGGGCTGCCCGGCGCCCAACCAATTTGGCTCAGGTGAAGCAGGTATTACAGGGGGCCGATGAGACCCCCTCAGCTTTCTTAGAAAGACTAAAAGAGGCCTATCGCATGTACACACCCTATGATCCAGATGACCCAGGGCAGATGACGAGTGTTTCTATGTCCTTTATCTGGCAGGCTGCGCCAGATATCAGGGCTAAGTTACAGAGGTTAGAAAACCTACAGGGTTATACACTGCAGGACTTGCTTAAGGAAGCAGAAAGGATTTTTAATAAGAGAGAGACCCAAGAAGAGAAGGAGGAAAGATTACGTAGGGAGAAAGAGGAGAGGGAGAAAAAGAAGAGCAAGGAGCTGAATCGGATTTTGGCCGCCGTAGTTCAGAGTCAGGGAAGGAAGGGAGACAGGAAGGGAAATCGAAAAGGGGCTGAAGCTGGACAAGGATCAGTGCGCTTACTGCAAGGAGAAAGGACATTGGGCCCGAGATTGCCCTAAGAACCCTAAGAACTCCCGTGGACCCCGGAAGAAGCCAGAGACCTCCCTTTTGACCCTAGATGAAGATTAGGGAGGTCAGGGCCAGGAGCCCCCCCCCCCCTGAGCCCAGGATAACTCTTGAAGTAGGGGGGCAGCCCGTTACCTTTCTAGTGGACACTGGAACTCAACATTCAGTCCTCACCCGGGCTCATGGACAGCTCAGTGACCGTACAGCCTGGGTGCAAGGAGCCACTGGTGGCAAGACATATCGATGGACAACAGACCGCCGGGTTCAGCTGGCTACTGGTAAGGTGACTCATTCTTTTCTACATGTTCCGGATTGTCCATACCCTCTACTGGGCCGTGACTTGCTCGCTAAACTAAAAGCACAAATTCATTTTGAAGAAGGAGGGGCCCGGATAACTGGTCCCCAGGGGACCCCTCTCCAAGTTTTAACCCTTCAATTAGAGGACGAATATAGTTTATATGAACCGGGACATGACAAGCCACAAACTACAGAAATAGACTCTTGGGTCACGAAGTTCCCACTAGCATGGGCAGAGACTGGGGGAATGGGACTAGCGCTTCAGCAGCCTCCTTTGATTATTCAACTAAAGGCCACGGCAGTTCCAGTTTCTATAAAGCAGTATCCCATGTCACAGGAGGCCTACCAGGGAATAAGACCACATATTAGAAGGCTTCTAGACCAGGGCATTTTAGTCCCTTGCCGGTCGCCATGGAATACGCCCTTGCTACCTGTCAAAAAGCCAGGAACTGGAGATTACCGGCCAGTACAAGATTTAAGGGAGGTCAATAAAAGGGTAGAAGACATCCATCCGACTGTCCCAAACCCTTACAACTTACTCAGTACTCTGCCCCCCACACATACTTGGTATACGGTTTTGGACCTGAAAGATGCTTTCTTTTGTCTCCGGCTCAGCCCGGAAAGCCAACCTTTATTTGCTTTTGAATGGAAAGATCCAGATTTGGGACTTTCGGGTCAATTGACTTGGACTAGACTGCCCCAGGGATTTAAAAATAGTCCCACTCTGTTTGATGAAGCTTTACATCGAGATTTGGCTGATTTTCGAGTCCAGTACCCCTCTCTTATACTCCTGCAATATGTTGATGACCTGCTTTTGGCAGGTGCCACTGAGAGGGCATGCCGTTTGGGGACAGAATCCCTCCTACAGACTCCGGGGCGCCTGGGCTATAGGGCCTCAGCGAAAAAGGCCCAAATATGTCAAACTCAAGTCACTTATCTGGGATATCAGCTGAGAGATGGACAGAGGTGGTTAACCTCAGCTCGAAAACAGACTGTGGCTGGCATCCCGGTTCCAAAAAGCCCCCGTCAGCTGAGGGAGTTCTTAGGCAAGGCAGGATTCTGCCGCCTCTGGATCCCGGGTTACGCCGAGATGGCTGCTCCCCTATACCCGCTTACTAAACAAGGGACATTGTTCCAATGGGGGTCACAACAACAAGAGGCTTTTGACAACATCAAGCGTGCCTTATTGTCCTCCCCTGCCCTTGGCCTCCCAGATGTTACCAAGTCTTTCGAGCTGTTTGTAGATGAGAAGAAAGGCTATGCAAAAGGAGTTCTTATACAAAGACTAGGGCCCTGGAAGCGGCCAGTGGCCTATTTATCAAAGAAGTTAGACCCCGTTGCTTCAGGATGGCCACCTTGCCTGAGGATGGTAGCAGCAATTGCACTCCTGACTAAGGATGCTAATAAACTGACCCTAGGACAGCCTCTGACTATTTTGGCACCTCATGCGGTAGAGGCCCTGATAAAACAACCTCCTGACCAATGGCTCTCTAATTCCCGCATGACTCATTACCAAGCTATGTTGTTAAACACGGAGAAGGTCCAGTTTGGTCCAGTAGTGGCTTTGAATCCGGCTACCCTACTCCCCTTACCGGAAGGAGCTGAGCCACATGACTGCCTGCAGATTTTAGCAGAAACACATGGAACCAGACCAGATCTAATGGACCAGCCTCTTCCGAATGCTGACTACACCTGGTATACGGATGGCTGCAGTTATGTTGCGGATGGGGAGCGGAGGGCCGGAGCTGCCATCACCACCGAAGATGAGGTAATCTGGGCAAGTGCCTTACCTGCAGGTACCTCCGCTCAACGAGCCGAGCTCATTGCCTTGACACAGGCTCTTAAGATGGCAGAAGGTAAGAGACTAAATGTATATACTGACAGCCGTTATGCATTTGCTACTGCACATATTCATGGTGAAATCTACCGGAGACGGGGATTACTTACATCAGAAGGAAGAGAGATCAAAAATAAGGCTGAAATCTTAGCTCTCTTAAGGGCTCTATTCCTACCAAAAGGACTGAGTATCATACATTGTCCAGGACACCAGAAAGGACAGAGTCCAGAAGCCCGGGGAAACTGGCTGGCCGACGCTTTGGCTCGAAAGGCTGCGGAGAAAGGACAGATCCTGACTCTGGCCAGTGCAGATGACCATGAGCAAGTTTCCCCATGGCCATATGATTCAGAGGACATAAACCTCCTAAAGAAAATGGGGGCAGTATACTCTCCTCGACTAAAAAGATGGGTCTATAAAGAAAAGATTGTCATGCCTACAAAATTGACTTTTGAATTAATATCTTATTTACATAAACTAACTCACCTGGGAATCAAGAAGATGAGAACTCTCCTGGAGCGAGAGGAAGTAGGTCTTTACCTTTTGGGACAGGGTCAGGCCTTGCGAGAAGCGACTGAAAACTGTAAAGCTTGTGCCCAAGTGAACCCAGGGAAGGTGAAAAATGGTATTGGGACTCGTCCCAGGGGGCATCGTCCTGGCATCCATTGGGAGATTGATTTTACTGAAATCAGACCAGGCATGTATGGTTACAGATATCTGCTGGTGTTTGTGGATACATTTTCAGGATGGGTCGAGGCCTTTCCCACCAAACATGAGACTGCAAAGGTAGTCACCAAGAAACTTCTTGAAGAGATTTTTCCCAGGTATGGTATGCCGCAAGTCCTGGGATCGGACAACGGGCCCGCTTTCGTTTCCCGGGTAAGTCAGTTGGTGGCCAAATTACTGGGGATTGATTGGAAACTACATTGTGCATACAGACCCCAGAGTTCAGGACAGGTAGAGCGTATGAATAGAACAATTAAGGAGACTTTATCCAAACTTACGCTTGCAACTGGCACAAAGGATTGGGTTTCCCTCCTCCCCTTAGTTCTTTACAGGGCCCGGAACACACTGGGCTCTCATGGGTTGACTCCTTTTGAGATAGTATATGGGGCACCACCCCCATTTATTGATTTCTTTAATTCCAATATTGCTAATCTTGCTAATAGCCCTTCCCTGGAAACCCATCTACAAGCTTTGCAGCTCGTGCAAAGAGACATCTGGAGACCTCTAGCTGCGGCATACCAGGACAGACTTGATCAGCCGACTGTGCCACACCCGTTCCAGGTGGGAGACCTCGTATGGGTACGCAGACACCAGATTAAGAATCTTGAGCCCCGGTGGAAAGGACCCTACACTGTCCTCCTGACGACGCCAACCGCCCTGAAGGTGGACGGAATTGCTGCGTGGATCCACTCTTCACACGTCAAGGCAGCCCAACCGGAGGAAGCCACCGCACAGCAGACATGGAAAGCCCAACGCACTCGGAACCCCTTAAAGCTGCGACTCACACGCGTACACTCCTGACACTAATCACCCTGAGCTTGTGCTGGAGGGAGGGGGTTGCTGGACAACCAAGCCCTCACCAGGTTGTCAACCTTTCTTGGGTTATAGGCAACCTGGAGACGGGGTGGACACAGGTGTTAGCCAACGGTGCTCACTCTCCAGGCACCTGGTGGCCTACTCTAACCTTTGATTTATGTCAGTTGGCAAAAGATTCATGGGGACGTACTGCGAAATCTCCCCGCAATTCTTACCCCCCTTGCCGACATTCTAGTTGGTATGTCTGTCCGGGAGGGAAAAGGACCGCCCAATGTGGGGGGCCAGAAACCTTTTACTGTGCTAAATGGGGGTGTGAGACTCATACTAATGGACCCTGGAAAGCTAAAGGGGGAGATCTTGTGACTTTTACTGGCTTAGCTAGGGAATCCAACATCCAAATGAGGTTCACTGAGGCAGGAAAGAAACATGATTGGAAATCTGGGGTACGGTGGGGTCTCCGCCTCAATACCCCTGGGCAGACCCATCCGGGCCTGTTGTTTTCTCTCCAACTGGTTCGAGAGCGAATTGCCCCAGCCGTAGGACCTAACCTAGTCCTAAAGGATCAAAGAACCCCCTTACTTCCGGCTCCAGCCCATTTGCCTAGATTCACTCAAACCCCTCTAGTAACCCACTCCTTCACAAGTAGAGATTCTGCCGCTCCGACCACTCACGCCCCAGGTACAGGGGATCGGCTACTTAATCTAGTAAAGGGTGCATATCTAACTCTCAATTATTCAGATCCATTTAGAACTCAAGAGTGCTGGCTATGTCTAGTCTCCAGCCCACCTTACTATGAAGGAGTAGCAGTTTTAGGCAATTACACCAACCAGACTATAGCCCCAGAGAGATGTTCTGCTAGTCTCAACCATAGATTGACACTGTCCGAGGTCACAGGACAGGGGCTCTGTATAGGAACCATGCCACCCACTCATCAGGCACTCTGCAATGTCACAAGAAAAGCTCCCACTGGGAAATATTATTTGGCTGCCCCACCAGGCACTTATTGGGCCTGTAATACTGGACTAACTTCGTGCATTTCAGCCATTATTTTAAATCAAACATCTGATTATTGTGTACTGACAGAGATTTGGCCCAAAGTCATCTATCATGAGCCTGAGTATGTGTATTCTTATTTTGAGGAACATCCACGGATTAAGAGAGAGCCCATCACTCTGACTTTAGCCCTGTTGATAGGAGGAATTACCTTTGGAGGAGTAGCTGCAGGGATAGGGACAGGAACGACTGCCCTTATAGAGACAGGCCACTTCCGTCAATTACAAGCAGCTATGAATGCAGATTTGAAAGCAATCGAAGAATCTATAAGTGCTTTAGAAAAGTCTTTGACATCTCTGTCAGAGGTGGTCTTACAGAACAGAAGGGGGCTTGATATGATGTTCCTCTGAGAAGGTGGATTATGCGCTGCTCTAAAGGAAGAATGCTGCTTTTATGCTGACCATACTGGGATAGTAAAGGACAATATGGCCAAACTCCGTGAGCGTTTAGCACATAGGCAAAGGATGTCTGAGTCCCAGCAGGGATGGTTTGAAGGGTGGTTTAATCGATCCCCATGGTTTGCTACCCTGCTATCAACTTTGATGGGACCTTTGATAATCCTTCTCCTGATTCTCCTATTTGGACCCTGCATCCTAAACAAATTAGTACAGTTCATAAAAGATAGGCTTTCAGTTATTCAAACTTTTGTGTTAAGACAACAGTACCAATTAGTAGAACAACAACCGACTGAAGTACCTTAAATGACTCAATAAATGAGTGAAAGATTCCACTCAAGGACAAAAAGAAAATGGGGGAATGAAAGACCCCCTTCCAGAAAAGGGATTATACAAGCCTATCCCTAGGCCCTCAACCATAGAAATGACAGATGAATTTTAATACACAGGCCTGGAACTAAAATAAGCCTTATGAGAAAGTTCAAGAAGTTCATATGAGTCCCAAGCTTTGTGGGACAAGCTGACCCAGCATTGAGACAAAATAGCCCCGAAAAGAAAACAAAATGCAGAAACTAGACTAAAATATGGGCATTGCTCCATGGGCCACCTGGCAGGGAAAAAGAAACAGTCCCTGACCCCCGGGAGACCCGACCACCATGTACTTTTTGCTAACTCATTGTTATGATTATAGCCAAAATAGGTAATGTACATGTATGTTTCATTTATTCCACCAATCACATCCCTGTAACCATGCATCTGCTTCTGTAAGCCTGCTTCTGCTCCCCAAAATACTATAAAAAGCCTACCCTGGTTCTGCTAGGCACGCCAGTCTTCCGAATTGACTGGGACGCCCACAGATACCTGGGTTTCCTGATCAATAAAAATCCTCTTGCACATTGCAGCCTGTGGACTCGGACTGGTCATTGGGGCTTGAGGATCTCCCTCCTGAGGGAAGATTCTCGCTGAGAGTCTTTCAGTTTGAATACCTAGTGCCCATAGAGAAGAGAAGAAGCTGTCAGATCCATGGAATAAGAATGACTGACAACTGTAAGCTCACATGTAGGAGATGGAAATCAGCCCCCTGTTCTCTGCTAAAAGAGCAAAATATCCATTTCCTTTAAAAGTTGAACATAGCCATATCATAGGACCAAGCAAATACCTTGCCATCTACACTTTCAATAGAAATACATGTTTGTTGTTCCTAAAAGAAACATCTTGAACCCCCAGTGAACTAGAATGTTGGGGGGAGGGCGGCAATGGGGGGAGGGTGGGAGGGGAACACCCATAAGGAAGGGGAGGGGGAGGGGGATGTTTGCCCAGAAACCGGGAAAGGGAATAACACTCGAAATGTATATAAGAAATACTCAAGTTAATAAAATATATATATATATACCAAGTTAAAAAAAAACAAAAAACAAAAAAAAGAAACATCTAAGAATTCTAAAGAAAGGTTCATCAAATCCACAAATATTTAATTGTCTGATGTTTACATTGGTAATCATCAATATAACTCAGTTAAGGCATAGTCATACTAATTGTTATGGATACATGAATTCAAACATGCACCAAAATAGAAATGCTATTATTCATCATCAGAATATAAGAAAAACATGTCTTCTGCACACAGACATACACACAAGGGTACACTGCATGGCTTATATTTATTAAGTACCAGAACAAACAAGCAAGATCTAAATGACAAAATTGAGAATGCTTGGCATCAATGGTATTTACACTGGAAACTGGGCACTGATGATGTTCCCTTACCCAAGTTCCTAAACAGGTGCTCTCTGGATTTGGGTCAAAGAGTAGAAGAGATAGACAGTTCCAAGATTGGAGAAAATGATTTGGAAAGTGTCACCAAGGTAAGAAGGCTTGCAGTTAAGCAGATGCAGGTTAGCAGTACAATAATTAACATAAATGATTTTCCTTGTGAGGATTTCTCTTGCCTATCTCAACACTTCCTATGCTGCCTGCAACATGTCCACTTATGGAGAAGGATGCTAGAATGCACTGTTCCTGCTACACTGAGGCAGTTCCTCATGCATTAGTTTCATCGGAAAGGTTTGCCCTGAGGGGTGACTGAGTGATATCTGGACGCTTATCTCATCATCCCTGTTAAAGATTGAATAAATACAGATTCAATGCAATCCCCATCAAAGTATGAATCCAATTCTTCAGAGAGTTAGACAGAACAATTGGCAAATTCATCTGGAATAACAAAAAACCCAGGATAGCTAAAACTATCCTCAACCATAAAAGGACTTCCAGGGGAATCACTATCCCTGAACTCAAGCAGTATTACAGAGCAATAGTGATAAAAAACTGCATGGTATTGGTACAGAGACAGACAGATAGACCAATGGAATAGAACTGAAGACCCAGAAATGAACCCACACACCTACGGTCACTTGATTTTTGACAAAGGAGCCAAAACCATCCAATGGATAAAAGATAGCATTTTCAGCAAGTGGTGCTGGTTCAACTGAGGTCAGCTTGTAGAAGAATGCAGATCGATCCATGCTTATCACCCTGTAAAAGCTTAAGTCCAAGTGGATCAAGGACCTCCACATCAAACCAGATACACTCAAACTAATAGAAGAAAAAGTGAGGAAGCATCTGGAACACATGGGCACTGGAAAAAATTTCCTGAACAAAACACCAATGTCTTATGCTCTAAGATCAAGAATCGACAAATGGGATCTCATAAAACTGTAAAGCTTCTGTAAGGCAAAGGACACTGTGGTTAGGACAAAACAGCAACCAACAGATTGGGAAAAGATCTTTACCAATCCTAAAACAGATAGAGGGCTTATATCCAAAATATACAAAGAACTCAAGAAGTTAGACCGCAGGGAAACAAATAACCCTATTAAAAATGGGGTTCAGAGCTAAACAAAGAATTCACATCTGAGGAATGCTGAATGGCTGAGAAATACCTAAAGAAATGTTCAACATCTTTAGTCATAAGGGAAATGCAAATCAAAATAACCCTGAGATTTCACCTCATACCAGTGAGAATGGCTAAGATCAAAAACTCAGGTGACAGCAAATGCTGGCAAGGATGTGGAGAAAGAGGAACACTCATCCATTGTTGGTGGGATTGCAGACTGTACAAGCATTCTGGAAATCAGTTTGGAGGTTCCTCAGAAAATTGGACATTGAACTACCTGAGGACCCAGCTATACCTCTCTTGGGCATATACCCAAAAGATGTCCCAATATATAACAAACACACATGCTCCACTATGTTCATAGCAGCCTTATTTATAATAGCCAGAAGCTGGAAAGAACCCAGATGCCCTTCAACAGAGGAATGGATACAGAAAATGTGGTACATCTACACAATGGAATATTACTCAGCTATCAAAAACAATGACTTTATGAAATTCATAGGCAAATGGAGGTAACTGGAAAATATCATCCTGAGTGAGGTAACCCAATCACAGAAAAAAAAAAACATGGTATGCACTCATTGATAAGTGGATATTAGCCCAAATGCTTGAATTACCCTAGATGCCTAGAACACATGAAACTCAAGAAGGATGACCAAAATGTGAATGCTTCACTCCTTTTTTAAAAGGGGAACATGAATACACTTGGGAGGGAATTGGGAGGCAAAATTTAGAACAGAGGCAGAAGGAACACCCATTCAGAGCCTGCCCCTCATGTGGCCCATACATATACAGCCACCCAATTAGACAAGATGGATGAAGCAAAGAAGTGCAGGCCAACAGGAACTGGATGTAGATCGCTCCTAAGAGACACAGCCAGAATACAGCAAATACAGAGGCGAATGCCAGCAGTAAACCACTGAACTGAGAATGGGACGCCATTGCAAAATCAGAGAAAGGACTGAAAGAGCTTGAAGGGGCTTGAGACCTCATATGAACAACAATGCCAAGCAACCAGAGCTTCCAGGGACTAACCCAC
The DNA here is from genome assembly GCF_021556685.1 of Rattus norvegicus. Taxonomy (NCBI): domain Eukaryota; kingdom Metazoa; phylum Chordata; class Mammalia; order Rodentia; family Muridae; genus Rattus; species Rattus norvegicus. The sequence continues at coordinate 5,261,655 of NC_141552.1, forward strand.
TACCTAAAAACTATACATGAACTGACCCTGGGCTCCAACTGCATAGGTAACAATGGATAGCCTAGTAAGAGCACCAGTGGAAGGGGAAGCCCTGGGTCCTGCCAAGACTGAACCTCCAGTGAAAGGGATTGTTGGGGGGAGGGCGGTAATGGGGGAGGATAGGGAGGGGAACACCCATAGAGAATGGGAGGGGGAGGGGTTAGGAGGATGTTGGCCTGGAAACCGGGAAGGGGAATAACAATCGAAATGTAAATAATAAATACTCAATTTAATGAAGATGAAAAAATGCTTCAAAATTGTTACTATCATCACCATTGATGCAATTATACTGTAGAATGTATTTGAACTGTTTCATTAATTTGTATCAAGCTCTTTTTAAACACCTAGACAAAGTTAAATAATGATTAAGAAGTGTAGTATTATTTACAGATAGCAAGCCACATTGCATTTGAACCCAAGGACTTTAAAAAAAAAAAAAAGAATTTTCCTGTTGTAACATGATGCCAAGAGACAACAACTTGGTAGACCAGAAGAAATGGATACAAAACTTCAGGTTATTAATGATAGTTGAATTATCATATGTGTGAATATTTTACTCATATTATTCTATATACTGCTACATATATTTAATAAGCTTGCTAATTTTAATAAAATTAACTATATACAAAATCCAAAGTGATATATGCAAAATGATAATCTCCCCTCAAATATAATCTAGCAAAGAGTTCCAATTACAGCCATGCTGAAGATGATTATAATTTAAAAAAAATGTTAAAATGTGGATTTGAATCCATGCACATGGTTAAAAAGAAACCAGTCAGTTGCTGAGGAAGATTAATTTCATGGCAAGAAGAAACAGGAAAAAATGTAAGAATATGTGTATATTTGTCTTGCTCATAAAAGAAAAAAAAAGGAGAAGGCAGAGAAGAAAGTAGCCACGCTTTATAAAAGAATCAGAATCAGGAATCTATTACCAAAGGGTATCCTTCGTTCTCAACTATATTATAGACCTTGAATACCCCCGGCTAGAAATATCTGTGATAATTCAGTGCTGAAACTTTCAAAGAAGAAGTAAATCAAAAACTTAACTTGAATAAAATCTGCTAAGGACATCTGGTTCCTAAAAGCTGAGATTTTATAATCAGAATATTCATGGGCAATGTCAGAGTCCAACGCAGGTGCTTCTGCCAAGGAGGATTCGCTGTGTTCAGGAAGTATACTGAGATCTGCATACACACAGACACTCTTTTAGACATTCCATTTGCATGGCTGCTTATTTAGCATTCAGATCAGAGTTTGCTGTATCAAACACTTGTCTTTCTTTCTCTCTCTCTCTTTCTTTCCTTTCTTTCTTTCTTTCTTTCTTTCTTTCTTTCTTTCTTTCTTTCTTTCTTTCTTTCTTTCTTTCTTTCAGCTTGTATCACCTGGGGTCAGTTTCCCCTTTCCTTTGTTTATCACACCTATTCATTTATTTTCTATTGCTTCAGCAGTAACTGACCAGTTACTTTGCTTGAAGAGTAGAAAAGATGTTGCTAGCACAAGAGACATTGTGACACTGACAACTAATGGCCAGTAATTACAACAAAGATGGCGCTATGATGAGATGAAACAGGCATAACTATAAAGAAGTGAGCAGGTCCCAACCTAGTTTTTGGGTACTTCTAGGAATGTTACTAGGAGAGTGTCAAGGTAGATGCTTGCGAAAGTCAACTTAATTGAGCTTGTTAAAGAACTGGAAGAGCTTGAAGGGGCTCGAGACCCCTTATGAACAACAATGCCAAGCAACCAGAGCTTCCAGGGACTAAGCCACTACCTAAAGACTATACATGGACTGACCCTGGACTCTGACCTCATAGGTAGCAATGAATAGCCTAGTCAGAGCACCAGTGGAAGGGGAAGCCCTGGGTCCTGCTAAGACTGAACCCCCAGTGAACGTGATTGTTGGGGGGAGGGCGACAATGGGGAGAGGATGGGGAGGGGAACACCCATAAAGAAGGGGAGGAGGAGGGGTTAGGGGGATGTTGGTCCGGAAACCGGGAAAGGGAATAACACTCGAAATGTAAATAAGAAATACTTAAGTTAATTAAAAAAAAAAAGAGTAAAAATGCCAGCCAGCTGAAAAAAGAGAAGCGGCATCCAGAGAAAAGCCCAATAGACAAAGAGAGCAGAATGTCTTTTCTAAACATAAGTCAAAGGGACAGGATTCCTGATTCCTGATGTTCAGTAAAGTGATAGAGGTCATTAGAGCACACTATTTCTATTTAGGGGTAAGGAAAACATCGGGGTAAGATTTACAATTGGAGCTGTCAGTTTATCAGGCTGGAACAGGTGTCAGGAGCAGAAAGAAATCAAGTCCAGCAGGAATAAAATCAGAAAATAGAGATGGGCAAAGGTGGTAAGTAACGGCTCTGGCAAAAGGCCATCTAAGACTGCACAGAACCTCTGACAAGAAGAGGAAATCCAGACCTTGTATGGAGGAAGAGCGGTAAAAGGCTCAAGAGCAGTTAAATATGTGTGCAGTTGCGGCATGGCTCAGTTGTTGATATAAAAACAGCAACTCATGTTTCACAAACAAACAGCCAGCTTTGGGCTTGGTAAAGTTTGGAATCTGCAAATGAGAGTAAATAATGATGGGTATTATAACGACAGCCCGGATGAAATATTGGGTGTTCTGTATGCGATCATAGGAGGCTGGGAAGTCAAATTTTTATTGTCATTATTAAAAAAAAACTGTTGTGCAAAATCATGAATTTTTTGGTCTGAATCACATTCAATATAGGTACGATTTGGGCTTCCTTCCATAAAACCTCCATCTGTTTGTAACAGAGAACCTACCTCTCCTTTGTTAGGATTTTATACTCTCTAAAAATGTTGTGGTGGACAAAGTGGGGACTAATTCTAATATGTTTATTGTGAAGTCGCATGACTACTGTTGGAAACTTCCTGCTATAAGAAGGTGCAGGCTTGTGGTTTAAAAAAATGCAAAAAAAAGTACATAAAATTAATATCAACCGTAGTCCTAGCAGATAAATAATTGCAGTATCTTTATGGAAAGTGTCCTTTCAGACAAAAATAAAATGCTTTATATGATAGAGCAGACACAGTATAAAAATTTCGCCTTAATTTTTTTCCAGAGTCTTTCGAGGCAACAAAGTAGTAATTTCAACCAATCCTAAGTGAAAAACGTTTACATGATGTTTTAACCATGAATAATAAAAGTATACATGTGATCTAAACACAAACAATATTTTTGAAAATGTATATATGTTCCTATAGAAGACACGGGGGTGCCTGAATGTTCAGCACAGATCTATATAGTTATCTCTAATATCAGTTTTAGGAAGAATTTTTAAACATGTAATTGTATGAAAGGACCTTAACATCTCATACTGGGAAATGATCATGATTCTTAAAATGACTATGGCATTGTGCATTTTATTTTATTGTAAGCAAGAGAATAATCAAACTGTTTGAAGGGTAGAAGAGACCTACTAAATTAACCCTAACTGAAATGAATTGATCGTATTTAGAAAGAAGCCTCTGAAATGATTGAATGCCGAGGTTTTTCCTTATCCTGGAATTTTAGCAGAGGCGATTCACAGAAGACCACACTTTATGTGCACATTTGTCCACATGAATCTTACGGTTTAAATTTTAAAATTTTTGATTAGAACCATAGGGGCCGGCAATCTGGTTCAGTGCGCTGAAGTGCGTGCTGCAAAGACGGACAACCTGAGTTTGACTCTAAATCTAAACAATGGAAGGAGAGAGCGGACCCAGGCAAGTTTTCCTTTTCCTTTCACAGCTATACAAATATCAGGACAAATGGACATGTATGCACACATGGGTGCCCGTATGTGCGTTCACACATGCATGCACACACACACACACGTACCCACAGACAAATATATATATATATAGAGAGAGGTATAGGTATAGATAGATAGATAGATAGATAGATAGATAGATAGATAGATAGATAGATAGATAGATATAGGTATAGGTATAGATATAGATAAAGATATAAGAGTTCAGGCTACTAGCAGGAAAGTTTTATGGGCTTATGTAGAAGGCAGATTTAAGTATTTGTGTTCCTTTCTGAGAACTCCAAGTACCCATGTCATTCATGCTGAAACCTTCATGCTTAGCGAATTTATCTTACCAGTGAGATGATTTGTCATCTATATTAGATGGTCCAACAATTATTGCTCATTTTGAAATTTAATAAATCTAATATATTGGCATAAAAATTAAAGTTATGCAAAAACATCAATTATAGAGTTCAAGACAGGGTACTCTGAGTGCTATTACTTGTGTAACTTTTTAAATTTAGTCCACATGCTAGTGTTGCAAATCATTTTTCTCACCATATTTGTTTGTAAGTGAATAAATCAAGGCCTAATAAATTTTTTCACTGGCAAAGGGTTGTGGGCATAGTGTGTACATTCAAAGAGGCACTCACAGAACAACTATGTTAAACACTGTAGATAAATAATGATCTGAACAAAGCTCAAAGGCCTGTTTGAAGACAAATACACAAAGACTCATTCTCAAGTGCAGAAAAAGCTGAAGCCAAAGGAAGCCCAGAGATGCTTTCTAAACAAGGATTTACATCGTCACACATTGGTAAAACTTAGCCAGATAAAACAGGCTTAAATAGATTGAAGTCTGTCTGTATATGATGTTTAATATGGCTCTATTGGAGTTGTTTACTTCTTTTTACTTAAAAATAATGATGCATCTATTGAACATTATATTCAGGGTGCATAAATATGATGGTTTTACATACCTAGGCGTTATATGATAAAGGTTGGAATTGAGCCCAATATTCCTTAGGGACAGCAATGTATTTCAAATGCCAACACGTACTTAGGATGAACAGTAACTTTTGATTTTTAGGAACTGTGACGGTTTGTATATTCTTGACCCAGGGACTGGCCCTGTTAGGAGGTGTGGCCTTGTAAGAGTAAGTGTGTCATATAAGTATAGGCTTTGAGACCCTCATCCTAGCTGCCTGGAAGTTCCTCATAGTCACCTTCAGACAAAGATGTAGAACTCCCAGCTCCTCCTGAGCCATGCCTGCCTGGAAACTGCCATGTTCCTGTCTTGATGATAATGGGCTGAACTTCTGAACCTTTAAGCCAGCTCCAATTAAATGTTGCTTTTATAAGAGTTGCCCTGGTCATGGTGTCTGTTCACAATCGTATGTAAAACCCTAACTAAGACAGAAACGTATTGCCAATTCCATGGATACAGAAATGGGTCCCGAATGGATGGGAAAATGTACACACTACATGATGTCCTTAGAACTAAGACTCTTCTGTTGAACATTGGAGCCTATACAATTTACACTGTAGTGAATTGCATAGAGTATGCAGGACAAAGGACAATTGTGCCATTGACAAAAAATAAGCTAAAGCCTATTTGGCCTCCAGTCAACACAATGTCTGATAAATACCAAATAGCCACAAAAAGAATCAAAATCAGGTGTTCTCTGTGTCAATGTTTATGTGAAGATTGAGGTGCAGAGTGGAGGCCTATGCATGTATATGGACATGACATGAGCGCACCTGAAGACCAACAGTGACATTGGGAGATTCTTCCTATATCTCTACCCAATTTGTTAAACTGGATAATAGTTTTAGTCTAGAACAGCAGGCTAGCACTTTCCTAGGATTCTTGTGTTGCTTCCTTCCAATGGTAAGATTACTGGCATGGCCTGTTGAGCCTAGCTTTTTATGAAATCAAGGTAACAACTTAGCCTGATTACCTGAGCCCTTTACTTACTAAGTTTATTCCCCATTTCTAAAAGTTCCTACAGGAAATGTGACATCACGTAAAGATTTCTGAAAAGCTAAAATTTTTATTCTGCTGTCAGTCAATCCTTCTTGTTTTTAAGCAATTCGGGGAGGGTTATGTTTTCTAATGCGTTGCTGACCTTAATCCAGCAAGAACTAAATTCAAATCAGTGTAAACTAAAGGGTAGGAGCAAGGAAGATATCCATCATGACCAGAGAGGCCACATCCAGAATTGATAGATAAAGAAATGAATCTATATAAAGCTGTTCTCAGCAATTTCTAAATGTACCTACCATCCTCATTTTTTTTTTGGGTTCTTTTTTTTTTGGAGCTGGGGACCGAACCCAGGGCCTTGCGCTACCTAGGCAAGTGCTCTACCACTGAGCTAAATCCCCAACCCCTTACCATCCTCATTTTAATAATACCCTGACCCAAGTAGTGCAGTATTTATCAAAACAAAATAAAAAAAATGAACAAACGAACAACCCAAGTATCTGAACAGTGGTTCTAGGGGCAAATATCAGTTCTCAAGAGATTAAAGTGATAAGGAAACAAAACAATAAAACCAGATCAATAAAAGATACCTGAAAGGAAGCAACTTTAGCCACCATTAAATAGCTTTGAGATTATTAGCAATTCTGGGGAGATTGGCTATGCTACCTATTAGACAAGGGTGAAACCTTAAGTTCAGAACCCCAGAAAGTACTAAAAATTTCAGTTGAACATTAAAGCCCACTTACCATCTCAGAACTCAGAGAAAAGAAAGAGAATTCCCCACCACAAACTAGCACACTCATCCATTCAGATCAACATGCTCTCTGATCATGGAGAGATCCTGAGACTCCATCTCAATGAACAATGTGGAGGTCAACTAAGAAAGACTTATGTTATCAACCCAGGGTTTTGTCACACATGCTCAGATATATGCAGGTACATCATCACATTAGTTAATTAATTTAATGCATGTGCATTAAGTAGATGAAAACATGCACATATACATGCATGCAAGCATGTACACCACACACATGCATATGCAAATAATTCACCATTAAGAGAGATCATAGTATCTCTATGTACAAATTAAAATGGGTAAAGAGTTTCAGTATTTCAATATTATTTATATTTATTCTTCAAGTTTCAATACCTAAGAATTTAGTTAACCTGAAAACATGAAAGTGTCCTCACTCTGGGCACACACGCTTGCTTTCAAGAATAACATAAAAAATTTTGTAGTTGAACATTGAAAATCCCTACGTGATAACTAGACTCAATTTAATCTTTCTCAAATGGAAGAATTTCATGTTATGGGCATTTGTATCCCAGTAAAAGAACAAAACAATAAATGTCTGAAGAACCCTGAGTACTTGTTCTGGTGTGATCCTTAGCTGTTCGTGAATCCCAGTTCTGCATAAAATATCTAAATTCTGGTACCAGTTCCTTCAATGATCCGGTGAGTGTCATAGGCACGATAGAGGGGTTGAAAAGGAAGAATTAGTATTCGAGACTTATGGCTGAGGAATTTGGCTCCTGGACTTAAATTCTGTTACAAATAATCCCCAGGCACCCATGTGTGCCTGAAGATATGGCACAACACTTTAATCGCCATTGGCTATGGGCCTAATAAAAGGTGGGTAATAAAATCAGAGTCTGCTGGGCTCCACTTTTATAGGCAATATCAAGCCCTGTGAACTTTAATGCCCACTGTCTATTTAGATAGTCATGGCTCAGAGCTGGTATTAAAAGTAGCTAGAAAGACTTGTTCTGAACTATTGAAATACATTGCAAATTACACTGCAGTGTGGGTTAGGTAGAACTCAACTGGCATAGCACTGACCCTCGTGAAATCAGGTCTGTTTTCCTCAACACCTTCATTCCTACTCCTTCTCTTTGTCTGGTTGCCTCAAGTTCCACTTCATTTGGGGTCAAGCGTGTGTATGAAGTGGCTGCCAGGTTTCAGGTGTGTTTCTGTAAATGTTTACGATAGGTTTTACATTTGTGTAAGCAAAACATCCTATTTATCCTTCTATTCTTTTTGCAGCCTCACTTTCATGCCAGCACTCTGTATCCCTAAGACACTATTATGTCCTCTTGGTAAAACAATTTATGAATTATTATATTCTGGGTTGTTTTTACCCTAGGGCTGGGAAAAACAACAAAAATACAGAAAAAACAAAACAACCTTAAAAAGCGCACACATACACAACACATGCTTGTAGGTCTCTTGTTTCCATACACACTCAAAGGAAAAATACTATATACTAGACATCCACATTTGCACCGAGGAATGTGTAAAAGGGTCAAGAATATCACTCACAAGAGGGGGACAGAAGCTGTATCTTAACAAGGACAAGGTTTCCAAATGTTTTTAAGAGGATGGTCTCTGGTTGAAGAAAATATGGAGCAGGGAAGGCATCTGAAAAGAGTGAGAGCCGCAGCTGAGGAGACCGGCATCCATTTAAACAGAGAAGTGGTGTTTGACCTTTAGAATTTAGCCAAAAGCTTGAACAACCTCACTTCTGAGCCTGTGTGCGCAGAGAAGGCACTAATCTCAGTTCCACTTTAATAAAATTTTATCAAACATTTTGCGTACAGTTTGAGTGGGGCATCACTCAGACTGCCAGTAGCCAGCTGCGGCCTGTGGCATGGTCAAATACCAACCGGGCTGCAGCTCCTTGTGGGCAACTAGAAGGAAAGACAGACTGTACCAGTGACTTCAAATCAGATGAAGCACAACACAAATGAACACTAAAACTCACTCTTTGCTTTGTAAGAGGTCATGCTTTAGTTTTTACATGCAAGTAGGATATTTTTCTATAACTGAGTTTTCTTTTATACTCTCGTTTAATTAATAATCATTGGAGGAGCTTGAAAATCTATATTCTCAGAAGATATGGTTTTATTAGTGTGTATTAATTATACAAAAGGGATTTATTATGACATTCCCATGCATGCATCTAATGTACTTTGATCATATTCATTTGCTTTGCTCTCTGTCTCACCCCTCCTATCTTTTCCCTACTCGTCCACCCACTTTCTTACCCTCTGATTATGTCCCTTCTAATCCCATGTCACATTTCCCTGTGCTACTTCTCCCCGAGGAGAAGACACAGACAGGATTTGCCATTATCCTTGACGTACTTTACATAACATGATGGTGTCCAGTTCCATTTAAACTTCAGCTGCAGAAGTTTCTGCAATTTCATCTTTTATGAAATCTCTTTTCACTTTTCTTGGGGCTAAGAAAACTCCATTGTATATTTATGTCATGTAGCCACTATGTAGCCACTACATGTTGATGGGCTCCTAGGAAGATTCCATTGTTTCTGAGTAGGCATGCATGAGTATGGTAAGCTGGCTTTGACTTCTCTGTGTCCCACTCAGAACTAGAATGGGTGGGTCGCATTCGAGTTTCACTTTTAATGTCTTGAGGGAATCACATACTGATTAACAGTGACTTTCCTAGGTTAATTTCTTAACGTGAATAAGATACATATCTGTCACATCTGATGTCAGCCGTCATCTTATCATTGTTATTGCTTATGTTTTGGATATCTTACGGTTACTTTTTTATATGGAATTCACTAAACCTACTTGGCGATGGCTGTATTGCACTTCCATTGGGGCCTAGGCACGAATCAAAGAAAGGCAACTTTCTCTCTCTCCGAAGTCATCAATGGCCTCTACTTCCTCAAATAGACTGCAGGCATTGGGAGTCCTTCGCAATCTGTGCGATGATTTATAACTTCTTTGATTTACATTTCTGTTTTTACATTTTTCAAACTATCTTCTAAGATGCATACTTAGCCTTGGGCTGGGCTAGAAGTTGTTTTATCCATAACAGCTAAGAAACGTAAGCAGCCTAGATGTCAACTTTTTAATGCAGGCCTATTTACTTCATTGTCCATTCTTAATTTCATTATTTGCTGTTTTTTTATTTTTATAAATTCCAATCATATTCTTTTACATTCTGATGCATTGTGTTTTGTAGTGACACTGAGAATCTATAGCTCTTCATAGTACATTCAATTATTTTGAAGTTAATTGCCTATTATCTCTCCTCTGGAAATACTAGTTGGTATCCATTTGTATCTATTTCCGTTTTCCAATCTGTAAAATAGATGACATTTTATTTCCATGTCAGCATCAACTCAGCATTTATTATTATTATTATTATTATTATTATTATTATTATTATTATATTTTACATTTTTACTATTAATTGTTATAGCTCATCCTTATACTGGGGGCTTTGATAAAAAAGAGTTCTTTTATTTGGGGATAGCACCACAATCATGGCTGAACATGAGGGGTTAATCCGGCTGATTGACATGCTGTGGAGAGAGCATGCAATCCTCATTTTTCCCCCACGCAATCTCCCTGTGTCTGGGATAATTGGTTGTCCTGTCTCATCAGCATCAATGGAGGGAAGAAGGACACACCTAACACCTGAGCTGTGAGGTGTTATTTTTGTTTTTGTTTTTTTCTTACCCTTTCTTTGTCCTCTTCCTAATGGTAGGAGCACAATAGAAATGGAGAGAAAATACAAGACTAGGATGAAAAGTATATGAAGAGAAAATAATGCCATATAGACATAGCCATTGGAAATAAGGAGATCATATATATTTTACTTAAAGATATCATTGTTCTTCAGACAGAGTCTTTATGTCCTTGGCTCTAAATATTGCTAGGATTAAAATTGGTACAAGACATATCTATTGAATTTTATAGGAAGCAAGTAAGTGAGAAATGACCAAACAGGTTTTGTTCTAACCACTACTAGTAAGATGCTCTTCCGAGCAAGCTGTGTTCAGCAGAAACACTTTTAGATATTTTCATATTCACTAATGAGTAAAAATCAGTATGATATTTGAAATTTTTTTCCTTTGGATACTTATTTTACCTCTAATCCTTTGACTTTCAAAACATAAAGTAAACGTAAATTCTATACACATATTTCAATTGCATGATGGATTCAATGAAATTCCAGTTAAATGTGAGGTAAATATTGTGGGGAAGTGTTTGAGTTTCACTCCTATCACTACAATTTGCCTCAGTCCGTAGGCTTCTATGATGTCTATGTATGAGGATGATAACTAACTGTGTCTTTGATATCACGTTACTTACAAAGAAGATGGATTGGAATTGACTCTCCCCCACTTTCCTCGTGTACGTTTATGCTTGGCTCTCCATGTTCAGCTTCCCAGCATGACAGCAGCCTAAAGTGAAGCTCTTTTGTTTGAAGTCCTGGTGTCAATGGGTAAAGAAACTGAAAACTAAATAAAGAAAGCATTGCTAGGTCGCAAATGAAGACAGAAACATTGTGAATCTGAAATGAAAACAATCCACAAAGGGTATTTAGAAGAACGCCTAAAGCAAAGCAAGCGAGCACCAGGACTACTGTTGACTGTGCTTCAAAGAGATCAAACCAGAAGTAAGCAAGAACATAGTGATTTCTCCACTTTGGCCCCACAGTGTGACTGTAAATGTGCTAGTTACAGTGTTAAAGTCAGACACTGACTCATCTTTAATCTTTCCTTTTCTTAATATGAGATCCAGGAAACGAACTGTAGGGACAATAAATCCCAAGAGTCTTAGGTATGTAGCTTAGTCATATGAAATAGACTGGCAGCTGTCAAGGTGAGATATTAGGTTCAACCCAAGTATAAAATTAAAAATTAAATAACATTTGAAATTACACATTTATATAGGATATAAATATATGTTGGATTTAAAATGTATAGAGAAGAGAAATGGAATATATATAATAGTATATATACATATACATATATATATATATACTATTTATAAATGAAAAACCAAAGTGACAAATTATAAATATACCACCAGAATTAAACAGGCATCATTAAGACTAAAAATATGCAATTATATTTTAATTAGAATTGTATAAAAAGAAAATAACACGGAAGTGAATATGTGCTTGTAGATCTCTTCGAAATCAGATATCTTTCCTTTAGATAGATATGCATGAGTATGGTTGCTGGACACAGGGCTCTTCTAATTTCATGTAATAATTGTACATCACATCAAGGTCATTGTAATTCTAAGAAAAATAGCAAGTAATTATTTTTAGATGTTCTCTCCTAGCTTTCCCGTGACAGAGCAGCGTCATGAAAGAAAGAAAAAGAAGAGGAAGAACAGTATGTATCACTTGAACCTAGTTGTTCAGATTACATTTTCATTTGTGAAACACTGAATGCTGTAAGAATTTTAAGGAGTGATTTCTCAATACAGTGACGTGAATTCCCTCTGGGGCTTGAACTTGTCAGACTTACCTACAGAAGTAGGGCATTTCCTTCTGGCATTTGTGAGTGGAACAGTGCACTGGCCTGCTGTATCTGTGTTCACCTGTCTTCTGGTATTTTCGACACTGCTTGAACCCAATCATCAAATCAAATTTTCAGGAATTATCTCTCAAAGAATATGTCTCTCAAAGTAAATATCATGCAGTTGCCATCGTAGCTCAGGCTGCTGCATCTAAGCAGAGATAAAAATAATATTTGAGGAGCTATTTTAGACTATAATCTGGGTAGTTCTGTTTTTTTACGTAGAGAATGGGATACTTTATGTGGTCTTGGTTGTTCTTGAAGTTGCTATGCATTCCAGGCTAGCTTCGAACTTCCTCTTTATTACTGGTATTAACGTTATGTGCTACCATATCCATCATTGGGTTATCTGAATACTTTTCTTTCACATTTCAGATAAAAATTTTCCCTTGTTACAATTAAAGAAATAGTCATAGATAATAGCTTACTAGATGTTCCATAAAACTTTACGTATAACACAAGTTATGTCTCAGTTCCAAGTATATGCATCAGTCACATAATAAAGAAGGAATAAATAATGCCTTTAATGTTTTCCACAAATGAGATGTTATTTTTATTAATTTCTAAGTGTTTTTTTTCTTGGATATTTTACGTATTTACATTTCAAATGTGATCTCCTTTCCTGCCACTTGCATACCCCTTTCTCCCTCCCCATGTTTCTTTGAGAATGCTCCCACTTGCACCCAGCTACTCCAACCTCAACACCCTGGCATTACCCTTCTCAGGAGCAAAGGCATTTCTTCCTATTGATGCTGGGTAATGCCTTCTTCTGCTACGTATGTATCTGGAGTCATGGGTTCCTCTTTGTGTACTCATTGGTTCATGGACTAGTCCCTGGGAGTACGGGTGGGGTCTGGTTGATTGATATTGTTGTTTTTATTATGGGCTTGCAAGCCCATTCAGCTCTTTCATTGGGGTCCCCCTGTTCAGTCCAAAGGTGAGCTGCAAGCAGCTTCATCTGTATCAGTAGGGTTCTGGCAGAGCCTCTCAGGAGACACCCATATCTGGCTCCTATCAGTATGCACTTCTTGGCATCAGCAATAGTGACTGGGTTTGGTGGCTGCACCTGGGATGGATCCCCAGGTGGGGCAGTCTCTGGAAGAACTTTTCTTCAGTCTCTGCTCCACTCTTTGTTCCTGTATTTCCTCCCATGAATATTTTGCTCTGCATTCTAAGAAGGAATGAAGCAACCACGTTTTGGTCTTCCTTCTTCTTGAGTTTCATGTGGTCCCATGGATTGCATCTAGGGTAATTCCAGCTTTGGGGCTAATATCTACTTATCAATGAGTGTGTATCATGTGTGTTTTTTCTGTGATTGGGTTATCTCACTCAGGATGATATTCTTTTGTTACATCCATTTACCTATGCATTTCATAAAGTCATTGTTTTTGATAGCTAAACAGTAGAAATCCATTGTGTAGAGGTACCATAATTTCTGTATCCATCCCACTGTTGAAAGATATCTGGGTTCTTTCCAGCTTCTGGCTATTTTAAATAAGGCTGCTATGAACATAGTGGAATATGTGTCCTCGTTATATGTTGGAGCATCTTTTGTGTATATATCCAGGAGAGGTATAGCTGGGCCCTCAGATATTGCAATGCCCAATTTTCTGAGGAACCTCCAGACTGATTTCCAGAATGGTTGTAAAAGCTTGCAACCCCACCAACAATGGAGGAGTGTTCCTCTATCTCCACATCCTCGCTAGCATCTGTTGTCACCTGAGTATTTTATTGTAGCCATTCTGATTGGTGAGAGGTGATATCTCAGGATTATTTTGATTTGTAATTCCTTGATGACTAAGGATTTTGAACATGTCTTTAGGTGCTTCTCAGCCATTCGGTATTCCTCAGTTGAGAATTCTTTGTTTAGCTCTGAACCCCATTTTTTTACACTCGGGCTGAACTTCTCAGGAGATGGCTATATCAGGATCCTGTCACCATGCACTTTTTGACTTCATCGATATTGTCTAGTTTTGTGTCTGTATGTGTGTGTATGTGTGTGTGTGTGTGTGTTGTGTGTGTGTGTATATATATATATATATATATATATATATATATATATATATATATATATATATCCTTGATCCCCAGGTGAGGCAGGCTTTGAGGCTTTGAATGGCCATTTCTTCAGTCTCTATTCCAAACTTTGTCTCTATATCTCCTCCTACGAATATTTTTGTTCCCCCTTTTAAGAAGGACTTAAGCATCTGCACTTTGGTCATCCTTCTTCTTGAGTTTCATGAGGTCTATGGATTGTATCTTGGGTAATTTAAACTTTTGGGCTAATATCCACTTACCAGTGAATTTATACCATGTACTTTTTTTCTGTGATTGGGTTTCCATACTCAGAATGATATTTTCTTGTTCCATTCATTTACCTATGAAATTCATGATTTCATTGTTTTTGATAGCTGAGTAGTATACCATTGTGTAGATGTACCATGTTTTCTGTATCTATTCCTCTGTTGAAGGTCATCTGGGTTCTTTTTAGCTTCTGACTATTATAAATAGGGCTGCTATAAACATAGTGGTGCATGTGTCTTTGTTGTATGTTGGAACATCATTTGGGTATATGCCCAGGAGTGATATAGCTGGATCCTCAGGTAGTACAATATTCAATTTTCTGTACCCCATTTTTAAGAGGGTTATTTGACATTCTGTAGTCTAACTTCTTGAGGTTTTTGTATATATTTGATATTAGCCCTCTATCAGATACAGGATTGGTAAAGACCTTTTCCCAATCTGTTGGTTGCTATTTTGACAGTGACTTTAGTCTTACAGAAGCTTTGTAATTTTATGAGATTGCATTTGTCTGTTCTTGATCTTAGAGCATAAGTCATTGGTGTTCTGTTCAGGAATTTTTCCCCTGTACCTATGTGTTTGAGGCTCTTGCCCTGTTTCTCTTCTATTAGTTTCACTGTGTCTCGTTTTATGGGGGGTCTTTTATCCACTTGGACTTGAGCTTTGTACAAGGAGATAAGAATGGGTCAATTTGCGCTCTTCTACATGCTGACCACCAGTTGAACTAGCACCATTTGTTAAAAATACTGTCTTTTTTCTGTTGAATAGTTTTACCTCCTTTGTCAAAGTTCAAGTGACCATAGGTGTGTGGGTCCATTTCTTGGTCTTCAATTCTATTCCATTAATCTACCTGCCTGTCTGTGAACCAATAACATGCAGTTTTATCATTATTGCTCTGAAATACAGCTTGAGGTCAGGGATAGTGATTCCCCCAGAAGTTCTTAGACATTATAATATTTTAAATTAAAAATACCAGCAAAAGTACTTGGAATATAAAAATTGACCTTTAATTTTAAAGATGATGAAACACAGAACGTTTAATTTACATGTTGAGATTTCTTATTAGAAAATGGCAAAATATGATTCACTCTGTCACAATAAAGCTAAGTTGATAAATTTTCTACTGCTGTAAAATGTATTAAATGCTGATACTTTTCAACATTAAAGCAGATATATATTAGTGTTTTCATGAAGAAGAAGGTTGGTATCTTCTGGTAAAATCACAGTCTTAGGACAGGCTGTCCCCTTTTTCATTCATAGACTGTGTAAATGGTCAAACCAATGAAGATTTTGCTTTCCTTTTCCAAATATCATTTGACCCATACAAATATGATTTTACTGATGTGCATACTCTAGATTCAAATGTTTATGATGAACTCTAGAGCCGTACCCAGAACTACTCTTCAGGTTCACTTCATTTTGGCTCAGTGTTTGAACATGAATTTTCATCAGCCCAGTTCACTTCAGTTCTATGTACCCTACCTAATACTGTCTAACATCCCATATGAGGAAAATAGAGAAAATCATAATGTTAGATTGGTCAGCACCCAAACCTACCAAGAACTGCCTGTTTCCAGGGGGGAAAAATTTCTGGTAAGCCGCTGGTGCTTTTGTAAAGACACAAGTCTTGTCCTTGGTTTGTACTACATTTGTTAAATGTGTTGCCAGTCCACCAGAAGGTAGAGTTCAAGTTTAAGCTGAGAATAGTGATGGCTACTTTTCAAGGCCAAATGGAGAGGTTTCTGTTGGGAAGCTAGAGTCACCCAGCAGGGTTTGATGGATGTTTGCCGTCCATATTATGTGACTGTCAGACAGATGGTAGGTGAATGGAATGTTCCCAATAGAAGGGTGATGATATATTTATATTTGAATCTTCATATCTATTAAAATATCTGACTCACTTTAGATTTTTCATAGCATATGACTTTGATTGACTAGTTCCTCTAAGGAGAATAATGATCATGAGTTTAAAGAATAATGTATTTAACCTTCTTCATCTGTTTGTTAAAGAACTAATACTATCTTTATAACATACTGAATTGAAACAAATGCATTGTGAAGCAAATTCATGTGGGTTCTTTATAAATACCCTTGGGAGGTGATATTTTAGTTACACTGATATTTATACATAGCTAGGAATCTGGTTCACCTTTTTAAAAACTACAGTCTCTGTGTGGACCAAAAGTAACCCATCCTAGTTTGGACATGATAACCATGTTCAATATCTAGAAATGTGTGGGCTCAAGGGAAAGAAGCATTTAGATATCCACTACTTGTCAGATAGTGTTCAGAATATCAAGATAGCCTGTGTTGATTACTTGAAACAGCTAAATTCCCTAGGGAATCTCTCTGTCATTTATAAGTTTTATGTTCAAAATATTTCACCATCTCCACTGATTTAGAGGAAGCTGTCAACAGCTCTGGGTTACCATAGAAAAAAACAAAAGAGTTATCAGATTAGAAAATTTCCCTCTAACAAGATACCATCCATGTGTCTAGCTTTTACTACTTAACTGATAATATAATTTGAGCATATACTATATGTTAAATTCTTATGAGTACAAGCAAAATTTTTGGAAAGACCTCTTAATGACTTTTTTTAGAAATTGTAGAGTTAAAAAATTCGGAACAAAATGACATTGTTTAACTCTCCTGTCTTATCCCCCCTATGTTCACATCCTTCCCAAGTTCATACCACTTCCAAATTCAAGGCCTCCATTGAAAACCATTGTTGTTACATATACATATATGCTAATACCTGCCTTACCATTTAGTGTTACCTGCTTATATATCTATCTAGGACTGACCATTTATTACTGGATAATCAACCAAAGTGATCATCCTTGGGGAAGACTAGTCTCCATGTAACAAGTTTTTGCTTGTTTATAGCTCTTCATCTTTGCATAAAGTCCCACAACCTTTTCTCCATTGACAGTTTTAGATTTCAATATTGTAGGTTTTCACATCTCATTTAGGTAATCATATTGCTGAGATTTCATGGCTTCCATGCCTGGAAGACACAATCTTGCAGAAGTCTTACTGGTTCTCTGGGTCTTAGACTAGTTCTGGACTTTGAGTCCTGGTTGCCAGAGTTGTGTTGTAGATGTATAAATTTGGTCTGAGCATCTTCTGGTCAGTTGCTTGCAATTGGACTAGTTGTAGCTTTCTATAATGAACACCTTCTGATGTACAGACAGACATTTCTTTGATGAGGGCTGAGACCTACATGCAAAACTGAAGATTTGAGCAACAAATTAAAGATGGAAGAGAGTGTGTAACATTTCTCAGGGTCTGGACCACCTCAGTCAATATATTTTCTTTCTTTTCTTTCCTTTTCTTTTCTTTCTTCTTTCTCTCTTTCTTTCTTTCTTTCCTTCTCTCTTTCTTTCTTTCTTTCTTTCTTTCTTTCTTTCTTTCTTTCTTTCTTTCTTTCTTTCTTTCTTTCTTTCTTTCTTTCTTTCTTTTCTTTTTGGTTCCCTTAGATTTATTTTTCGTTTTCCCCTTCTGGAACAATTTTTTCTTTTTTTTTTTTTTCAGACCAAGGGAAATTGGTCTGAAGTTCTCTTTCTTTGTTGGGTCTTTGTGTGGTTTAGGTATAAGAGTAATTGTGGCTTCATAGAAGGAATTCGGTAGTGCTCCATCTGTTTCAATTTTGTGGAATAGTTTGGATAGTATTGGTATGAGGTCTTCTATGAAGGTCTGATAGAATTCTGCACTAAACCTGTCTGGACCTGGGCTCTTTTTGGTTGGGAGACCTTTAATGACTGCTTCTATTTCCTTAGGAGTTATGGGGTTGTTTAAATGGTTTATCTGTTCCCGATTTAACTTTGGTACCTGGTATCTGTCTAGGAAATTGTCCATTTCCTGAAGATTTTCAAGTTTTGTTGAATATAGGCTTTTGTAGTAGGATTTGATGATCTTTTGAATTTCCTGATTCTGTAGTTATGTCTCCCTTTTCATTTCTGATTTTGTTAACTTGGACAGACTCTCTGTGTCCTCTCATTAGTCTGGCTGAGGGTTTATATATTTTGTTGACTTTCTCAAAGAACCAACTTTTGGTTCTGTTGATTCTTTCTATGGTCCTTTTTGTTTCTACTTGGTTGATTTCAGCTCTGAGTTTGATTATTTCCTGCCTTCTACTCCTCCTAGGTATATTTGCTTCTTTTTGTTCTAGAGCTATTAGGTGTGCTGTCAAGCTGCTGACATATTCTCTCTCCTGTTTCTTTCTGCAGGCACTCAGAGCTATGAGTTTTCCTCTTAGCGCAGCTTTCATTGTGTCCCATAAGTTTGGGTATGTTGTACCTTCATTTTCATTAAATTCTAAAAAGTTTTTAATTTCTTTCTTTATTTCTTCCTTGACCAGGTTATCATTGAGTAGAGCATTGTTCAACTTTCATGTATATGTGGGCGTTCTTCCCTTATTGTTATTGAAGACCAGCTTTAGCCCGTGGTGGTCTGATAGGACACATGGGATTATTTCTATCTTTCTGAATATGTTGAGGCCTGTTTTATGACCAATTATATGTTCAGTTTTGGAGAAAGTAGCATGAGGTGCTTAGAAGAATGTATATCCTTTTGTTTTAGGATAGAATGTTCTATAAATATCTGTTAAGTCCATTTGGTTCATGATTTCTCTTAGTCTGTCTATGTCTCTGTTTAATTTCTGTTTCCATGATCTGTCCATTGATGAGAGTGGGGTGTTGAAATCTCCTACTATTATTGTGTGAGGTGCAATGTGTGTTTTGAGCTTTAGTAAGGTTTCTTTTATGTATGTAGGTCCCCTTGTATTTGGAGCATAGATATTTAGGATTGAGAGTTCATCTTGGTGGATTTTTCCTTTAATGAATATGAAGTGTCCTTGCTTTTCTTTTTTGATGACTTTTAGTTGAAAATCGATTTTATTCAATATTAGAATGGCTACTCCAGCTTGCTTCTTCAGACCATTTGCTTGGAAAGTTGTTTTCCAGCCTTTCATTCTGAGGTAGTGTCTGTCTTTGTCTCTGAGGTGTGTTTCCTGTAGGCCGCAGAATGCAGGGTCCTCATTGCGTCTCCAGTTTGTTAATCTATGTCTTTTTATTGGAGAGTTGAGACCATTGATATGGAGAGATATTAAGGAATAATGATTATTGTTTCCTGTTATATTCATATTTGGATGTGAGATTATGTTTGTGTGCTTCTCTTCTCTTTGTTTTGTTGCCAAGATGATTAGTTTCTTGCTTTTTCTAGGGTGTAGCTTGCCTCCTTATGTTGGGCTTTACCACTTATTATCCTTTGTAGCGATGGATTTGTAGAAATATATTTTGTAAATTTGGTTTTGTCATGGAATATCTTCGTTTCTCTATCTATGTTAATTGAGAGTTTTGCAGGATACAGCAACATGGGCTGGCATTTGTGTTCTCTTAGGGTCTGTATGATCTTCTGGCTTTCATAGTCTCTGGTGAGAAGTCTGGTGTGATTATGATAGGTCTGCCTTTACATGCTACTTGACCTTTTCCCCTTACTGCTTTTAATATTCTTTCTTTATTTTGTGCTTTTGGTGTTTTGACTATTATGCGATGGGAGGATTTTCTTTTCTGGTCCAATCTATTTGGAGTTCTGTAGGCTTCTTGTATGTTTATGGGCATTTACTTCTTTAGGTTAGGGAAGTTTTCTTCTATGATTTTGTTGAAGATATTTACTGGTCCTTTGAGCTGGGAGTCTTCAATCTCTTCTATACCTATTATCCTTAGGTTTGATTTCCTCATTGATTCCTGGATTTCCTGTATGTTTTGGACCAGTAGCTTTTTCCAATTTACATTTTCTTTGACTGTTCTCCCAATGATTTCTATGGGATCTTCTGCTCCTGAGATTCTCTCTTCTATATTATGAATTCTGTTTGTGATGCTTGTTTCTACGGCTCCTTGTCTCTTCCTTTGTTTGTTTGTTTTTTTTTTTTTTTTTTTTTTAATCCAGGGTTGTTTCCCTGTCTCCTTTCTTTATTGCTTCTATTTCCATTCTGCGAGGGTAGCTTCTATTGCATGATGCAGTGTTAAGTGAATGGGTTCTCAGTGGTGTTCTACTCTACTAATGAACATCCTGAGAGCATTAGGGTACATGTTATCCTTGGACATATGTACATAATTCAAAATTAAATGCTTGCCCTTAAACATATCATTCATTTCCAAAGTAAACATTAACTCCCTTTACTGACACCAGATTCAAGTTAGGAGAGAAACTTGGAAAAGAAATGGCATGAAAATACCAGATGAATTTAAGATATTAATAATAAATCCATATAGGATTTTTGCTCATTTGAATTTTTTGGGCTTTTCATAAAACTTAATAGATGACCTTTTCAAAAGCTTCTTGCATACTCATAATATTATGATATACTGTGAAATCATTAAAATTGCCATACATCGTAAAATTAAACTGTTAAAAGTGATTATAAATGATAAAATTTTGCTGTAACTATTTTAGCATCATCTTAAAGTTTCATATATTTATCATTTTACACAAAGTCAAAGGTAAATTTACATTTCCCCCCTCTTGATAAATCTAGGTGTTAAGCTTTAAATTGTATTTATTTATGTATTTATTTATTTATTTACTTACTTGTTTATCTGACTGATTGTGGGTTTGTGTGCATATAAGTACCATGGTATGTGGGTGGAAGCAAAAACACAACCAGCAGAAATTGGTTCTCTCTTTCTATCATGTGATTCTCAGGGCTCGAATGCAGGTCGTCTTACCAGTTCATAAATGTATTTCTTTCAGTGTGAAATATAACCTAGCTAAATGCAAGTGTCCTGACTACAGGTCCACAGTGTATAAATTCCATCCTATACAGACATCCAATAAGAAAGCGGTCAACATCCCAATATCTCCCTTACATTCTGCTGAATAAAAATGGAATCACACAATGCATGTCCTTCCTTGAGTTGTAATTGTGGGTGTATCCGTTATGTAAGCATTGAGTTTGTGGAATCATAAATCAGTGTAGTTGTATGTTGATGATTCTCATTTTCAGCATCTAATTTATGATATTCTACAAAAAGATGAGTCAATTGTATTAAATTCTCAGTCATAATAAAATATGATGCATCTCTCACACACTGCAAAATAAATAGCTAAACTAATTTCACGATTATTGTTGTTTTACTGAGACAAAGCTTCGAAATTGTGCCTAGACAGTTAATGTAGAAAAGAGTTCCCATTTTCATGACACTTTCTGCTAAGCAGTTTCAAACTTGGATGCTATTATCCCTAAGTACCTTGCAGGGTTGATAAGGAGGAGAAAAGTTTTTATGAATCATGAAATACATCCACAATCAAAACACATCTTACTGCATTTTCAAACAAGTGAGTAGACTCACAGGAAATGAAAGCTGTTCATGCAAAGATGTCCTTTTACTTAATGGTGAAAATAAGACAAAATCCTGAGTCATTTTCTCCCAGCCATATTCAATTTCACCTGTTCTCCTATTTCATGTAAGAATTTTGTGATATAAGATATCAAATTCAATAGATGTAAACCAAAGTCTCTAAAGAAAAACACATTTTTCTTCTCCTCCTTTACTCATAGTATTCTCCCATAGAAATAGGCATAAAGCCACCAGTCATTTTGAAAAACTGAATTAAAATGCAATGACTTTGGATTGATAAATGTGTTTGGATAAATAAGTCCTCCAGACGATGACAGTTTTGCAGGCTAAAGAAGTGGTTCAATGGTTAAGAGCACATTTTGCTCTTGCACTTGTAAGGTATCAAAGATGGTGGTTCCAAGCAACCGTGTTGGGCAATTGACAACAGCTTTCCCACTTGCTCTGGGGGCATCTATTGGATTTTTCTGGCCTGATTGAGCACATGTACTCTCAAAGAAATTCCCACACATAGAAGCACATACACACATATATAAAAGCAACATAAAAACCTTCAGAAGAAAAATTAAAGTACGGTAATCTGTAAACTGTCTTAGGTTGGTGAAGATGCTGTGTTCTATGGCATGGGGAAATTAAAGTATCTTGTTGTCCCAACTGTGACAAGGGAAGAGCAGCTTGGAATGTTCTAGTGGAACTGGTGTAGACGTGGTGGACTTTTAAATATAAGCATATGTAAAAAGAAGACCAGAACTGATCTTAAGTCATTTGGATAATATTTTGGCAAATGTTGAAAGAGAAGAAAATGTTTTTGTTCCTGATTTGTTTTGTTCATAAGTTCATACAGCAAATACATCTCACCTGGTTCCCTGATTTTAACTTAGTAAGACCACCCATGAATTTCTGGCTACTGTACAAAAAAATGGCCAGTCTATATTTTCAAACTGATTTTTCCATTGCTATAGCAAGACTAGGAATCTTGTTCAAAATCTGTGAGTACGCGACTACCAAGTTCTTTCTATCTGGCATCTAAGAAAATGTAAGCCTGAAAGGAGAAAGAACTCTCCTTCTTTCTCTGAATTCAATGAGAGTTTTACATTGCTCCTCAAGCTAGTGGCAGAGAAATGTTTAGCAAATTCTTTGCTTTAATTCTCGAGGAGACATTTTATAAAACGAATGCAAATCTACTTTTCTTTCAGCCAGGAAAAATATTTGCATTGTGCTAAAGTGAAATGTGGATGGGGCAAACTGAAACTTATGCTTCCATGCCTTATCAAATTTTAGCTCTGTTCACTAAGGAAGCAAGGATAAATTGACAGGGGAAGGGAACAAGGTCCCTCTGTCTTTGAAAATTCCCAAGGGTTAATGTATTTTCCTTTAAGCCCCCCTTCTCCAGAATAAATCCCACATAGTGTTAAAAATAGTACCACTACTTAGGTTTAATTATAATTGTTTTCTTCATGTTCCCATAAGAAACACTTCAGAATGTGAAAATCTGGCACATATGGAAATAGGAAATTCATAGGGCTTCTGGATACCCTGGTTCACAGTAATATAAGGAGCCCGTTTCATTTGCAATGCCAAAATTGCTCCAACAAATCTGGAGTTTTGTCACTGAGTGAGAAATTACAGTTAAATATCCAGAGCTGGTGCTGACTACGAGACACAGAAATGGGAAAGGACTAAGAGGAGAGGATGGTGTTCTTATAATTTTTAAGCAGAAAAAACTCAAAAGCCTTAGGCTCATAGGACAGAAAGAAAAAAAGATTTGGGATCTGTGAAATCGCTCTCTTAAGGGCAAGCTAAGAAATCCAAAATGTCTTACAATATTCTAATGGCAGTAAGCACACGAGTGAAATGAATGTGGATATTAACACCAGGTGGAAAAGCAGAGGGGCTGTGCATCTTCCTGTGTGCCCTCCCTGATTGTTACCTCCTGGACTTGTTGTTTCTCATTTGAGAACAGCCTGTCTTCTGTCTTCCTTGACCCTTGTAAATGGTACCAGTCATACCAGACTCAAATAATCCATGGATGCAAGTAATGGGAGGAGAAACATAGAAATACTTGATGGAGATAATAAAAAGTATATTCAGAAAATTATGATGCTTACTTTCTTTTTTTCTCTTATACAGGGGAAGAACTTTCTTCAACAATAAAGGGGGAATAAAGCAACAGTAGAACTTGAAGAGAAGATACTATGTATCAGTACTGTTGCTTGGTAAGTTAATATTTAAATTTGGGGAAATCTCAATATGCATGTTTAGCTCCAAATAAGGATTCAGGCTCAGAAAAATTTCCTTCCCTCAGTGGTTATGTTACCGAATTGTATTATTTAACATAGAAAAAAGAATATCAAGCCTCAAAATCATAAGCAACTCTCTGTAGTAAGCCATTCTATAATTTTCAGATGTCTTATGGTTTCATTACCACATACACTTTTCTGTCTATTCTTACATTTTAGACTTCGATTATTCTATGCACTTGCCTCTTTTCTTTATGTACTTATGTGTTATGTTTAAATATTTTTAAAGATATCTAGAATTCCGGTTAGCATTGAGAAAAAGATTTAGCTCTATGTAGTTGCCTACATTAGCTGACCAATAAGAAATGGATCTTATTCTTGTGCGAGATTTCAAAGCCTTAAGCTATAGCTATTCTCCTAGTTCACATTCTTTTCTTATCACTGAATGTTTACAAATAATGAAGGCTTATTTTTCTTATTATTCTAAATGCTAGGAGGTCTGCCTTTGATGGATTGACTCTGCTGAGACTTTCTTGCTCCTGAGGAATATTTGCAGAATTCCAAGGCAGTAACAGAACCCACATAGAAGATACAAGCTTATGGGCATCCTTCTGCCTTTTCTTATGGGTCACTTTCAAAACTGAGGGCTTCACTGTCCTGGGGACATCAGATCCTAGTTACTCTGCTTATGCACAGGAATCAATTACATATGACATTAAAGATGATTCACATTCAACATAAATTTTAGGGTAACACATATCCAGACCACAGAACCTGCATTTCTTTCACTGCACTCATAAAACCAGGAGCCTCAGTTCAGTGTGCTATCAAAAAGCACTAGGAAGCAAGCAAAATTTGCTTCGTGTTGTTTACTAAGACCATAGCTGATACCTAAAATCCCTCTCTGTCTCTGTTTTCTAAATCATTAAATGGTCATGTAACAATACCTTCTGAAGAACGTGATTATGGTAGGGTCAGAGGAACCGATCACCAGTAAAGATCATTAGTTTTGCTTCCAGAAGAACCAAATTTGATTCCAGCTACCTACATAGCAACTTGCAACCATGTGTGATCCTTTTCCCACAGAATCTTATGCTCTTTTCTGGCCTCCGTGTTTAGTACATACATGTGCACAGACATACAGAAAGAAAAATACTCATGCATTGAAAATATGAAGAGGAAGTAGTTTTGCATATGAAATTAGCGCAGGGATATAATGTGCCTAGATGTAAGCAGAAATGAAGCATCCAGAGATACTGAACACCATGAAATAAGCATGTAATTTTTATGTAATGTAAAATGCATAGAACTACGTTTAGGAAAACACAAGTAAATTTGAACAGTTTAGATGCAAGCACCAATCCGCTTCTCTACTACTGTCAAGTTTTGATACTGATCTCTTAATCTCTCACGAACTGTGTTTTCATCATATACAACTACAGCATAGGCAGGAGTCAGCAAGCCCATGGCACTACTCAACTCACATTTCTTTTCAATTTTCATCAAGTGGGTTGCTGGATTCCCCATGGTGTGAGTAAACAATGCAGCATCCCATGTTTTTCTCGTCAATAAGAGAACATTCATAAAACTGTTGTCTTGATTTTTCCATGTGTGACCATTGATTGTAGGAAAAATATCTTTTCAGGTGAACCTCGGTTTGTGTCTTATTAATAGGTTCTTTTGGTTCAGTTCAAAGCTTGTTTCTTAACCCTCAGTATCATAAAAGAGCTATCATGGTTTTGTTCCATTGCATCCTGTTCAGAAGAGCATGACTTAGTCTGTTATTACGGCTATGCCAAACTCATCACTGGAATTAAATGACTTTTAACACTTCCCAACACATGGCTTTTATTTTTCCCTAATATGCAATATTTTTATGGAGGAAATAGTGATGAGGAGATCATTTGAAATGCTATGAATCTGAAAATCTGTATCAAGAATTCTCCTATTAATACGTCTTAGTGGTATCATCTTGTTTTCCTTACGATTATAAAGTCCAGGTTTTGCAAATTACTCCATTTCTTCTAATTCTATTAGGTTTCATTTTCTAACACAGAAAGTCTGTTTCATCATGTGCATATTCATTCATGATTTATATAATTATGGAATTGTTTACTTAAATCTCAAAATTGGTTTAGAATTGGCAAGATGCTATAGCATGCTTCTTTCCCATGTGCCTTGAACACTAGAAAAATTATGACCCACCCCCTTTCTTCAGGGACACAAAAAGAAAAGGATGGCATAGTCCAAATTTTGGAATGACTCATATTTGGGAATGAATTTAAGTTCTAGCCTCTTTTCTTTGGACAGCCTATGCTATTCATGTATATTATACAAATGTGTGAGTGAATATTCAAAAGAGATTAAATATGGTTAAAAAATAGATTTTATCTTGTATACATTAGGCATTATTATGAAGCAATCTGAATATTAGATTTCACTATCATTCCATCTTGCAATTACTTGACTTCACTGGAAAGGAGGATGAGAAGTGAGCCTGCCATTGCAGATGAAATAAATCAAAAAAAAAAAAAATTGGCAATTTTGACAGCGTTTTCTTCTTTCCTAGAAGACAATTGTCTTAGCTCCCTAAAGATCTTTTCAGTAAAGCTGCTAAGATGGTGACAGTTTATCAGCATGCTTCAGAAGAGTTTGGGGGAAGTAAAATCCTAATATTAAAATACCCAGTCCCACAACAACAAACAGAATTCAGGCTCATTTCCCTCCTACCTAGAATTTAAAATTCCAGTCAGGATCTAAGCAAAATGGGAACCAATTTGGCAAGGATGGCTTTCCAGTGTCTGCAGGAAACAAATCTGCCAACATCCTCCACTGTCACCTCGGTTCCAAGCTGAAGGATTCAGTGTGGTTATTTGTAATTTCAACTCTTGAAACCACAATGTGGACATCAGAGTTTTTCACTAGGTATGGAAGCAAAAGATCTTTCATACAACAATCAATACAACAAAATGTTATTTGAAAAAAAGAGAGAAAGAAAACCAGGATAATTTAGCCCCCATCATGAAAATAGAAAACTAAGTCTTCCAAGTAGAGGTGGTCTATAACACTGAGACAAGGCTAAGAGGATTACCAAGATATCTAGGAATCCAGGACCATGGTTCATGCTTTGATCCTGGGAGATAAGCTTTTTACCTCTGGTCACTTATTAAACTATCCTTAGTACCAGAGTTATAATATTTAGCAAATTACATATGAATTTTCTAGTGGTGAGACCTGTCTCTCTAGGGAGCAGTTTGCAACAGTTTAAGTCCATGCTCACAAAGACTCAGTGAAAAAAGGTTTTGGTGTTTAATTAACAATGTCTGCCATCGTCACAAATTAAATCATGGTATCCTATATCATAGAATGTTTCATAATGAAACATATGACTGAGTCCCATAATTCACTTCTTTTCTCGATTTAATGTTCTAACATATATCATTAACTCTTCCTTGAATCAAATATTTTGCTACGTATATAAGATGAAATCTTAGTCAAAGAAAACTTTTCTATATCACACTTTTCCATGTCAGAATATGAATTCTATACGTCTTTTGTACAACTGGTAGACACAGATAATATCAAATTA
Source organism: Rattus norvegicus (assembly GCF_021556685.1). NCBI lineage: Eukaryota > Metazoa > Chordata > Mammalia > Rodentia > Muridae > Rattus > Rattus norvegicus. Next base: position 5,289,289 of record NC_141552.1, read on the forward strand.
TTAGCATTTGATAGGTATTCAGTAAGGAGAATTCGAGGTCACTGAATGACTCCACACCCTTTCCGAAAGGTTTGTGTGCTATATTCCATTTCCCATTGGCGTTTTTGACAGGAGCAGGAATCAGACCACTTTGTAAAACTGATTACATTTAATATGATCAACAGTGGCAGCGAACTCACTCCCTAAAACATTAAAATGTGTTCATTTAATCAAACCGATAGTTCTGGAATGTTCACACACGTTAGAGAGTGGATACAACAATAAAGAGTAACGTAAAATCAACCTAATAATGTACTGAATTTTCTTTGACGTGTTGTCGGTATTTCTTGTGCATTGTGTTTTCTAAAGAGCTGACAGGTCCGTCCATTTGTTTATCACCCCGACATCTTCGCAGGTCATATTTTCTATCACCAGCTCCCCGCTCACTTTAGTGATCTCCCCACAGCTCGGGGTCACGGTGTTGGCACACAGCAGATATGTCTAAAAAGGTAAAGAGAAAGCCATCTCGATCACGTCAGGCTGTCAAATGCCTGGTTCGAAAGAACAAAGGAGGAGCTGTCCAACTATGTCTGACCCCATCGCCCTTAGGGGAAAAAAAAACTTTCTGGTTGTTAGCTTCTATTAATAAGACCATAAAAATGAGCGTCAGCCCATTACTAAGGACTTATTATGTACAGGACGCTTTACATTTTTATTCTAATCTTCACAACAGTCCTTTCTGAAATACTTCAAAGTACTCTGATCCATTCCCAAGTGTTTACGCTATATTTAAAAATGTGCTCACTTCTCTATTCGCATGGACGTCTATTACAAGGCATTAGTTTTACATTAGGACCTATCAGGATCCTGTGGATGGCCACATTAGGACCACCTTCTGCCACTCGCATTAGAACCTGCAGGAGTCTGATGTGATCATCGTCTGAGCACGTCTGACTTTAACATCAAGGAACGATATCTTTTACACTGAGTGGCTTTGACATATGGGGTGTTTATGGGATTCTTCCTGGTCTTCATATGGTCCTATTTGAAAACTTTGTAAAGAGCATTGTTTTTGGAGTCAAATAGGTCACTGCTTTTATCTATGGGACCTTGCCAAAATTATACAGAGCTCTCTTACTTCCTCATCCATAAAAGGGATATTTAGCTGTTGGAAAATGTTGAAGAGAAAAACGGTGTATAAAAAAAAGCAAGTGTAACACATGCTTATAGTTTTATGTACATTGACTTAGCAATCAATAGATAATATATTTAAAGTTGTCCGAATTTTACTCAGCCAGCATAGCATAATATATGCTACACAGAAAGGAACAGTTTATGGATCCCCCTCTCAAAAGATGTCTGTGCTTATTTACACATATTTATAAGTGTTTAGAGGAGATTAAAATTTCAGTCACTTGATTCACTTTAAAGCTAAAGAATAAAATAGCAAAGCCTGAGCAACTGACCTTTGTCCTTCGTCCATTCATATACAGTCGTCCTAATGAAGAACTGGAGATTGGTGTTCTCATTATGATGTTTATTGGCTTATCCAACATCTGCAGGATTTAAAAATAACCTTTCCCTCTTTCATTAATTATGATGCAAGTTTATCACATGCTTAAATAGATTCAGCAGTGAAAACTCATAAAATATTCATCAAGAAATATACAAGCACTGAAAATATTAAAACGTTGGCATGGAACATTAAAATGTATTTGTTGGTGTTCTGCAACTAACATGGTAGCAATACATTGCCGTGTTCCATACTGAGAAAGTCCCCAGGCAATTATTTCATTGTTAGAAACCACTTGAACTAATATTTGACATTTTTCAAACTCTTCATGATCCTATTACGATGTGTAGCCTTTGAAAGTTTCATAGCCTTAGCTCCACCCTCATTAGCAGATGCTGTAACTGCTTCAGTTCCAAAACACGATTTCAGTGACTTGGAAAATGTTCTGCAATAACACTCATTGAAAGCATTTACAACAATATTTCTCATTATGTTTTGATGAAATATTGGCTCGTGAAAACAAATTCAACCAAGTGGAGAGGTTCTTGAAAAGGAATTCATACATTTCAGTAGTGGCTCTGAAGAATGCATTTTTGAGGATCTTTGCAATGAACCATATAATGCTGGGGTATTTTCTTTCTATAGATTCTATTCATTCTGTGCATTGGTAAAGAAAGAATTAAAACTATTCAACAGCAAAAAATGATATGTTCAACTCTTATTTTCAAAGTTTACCCTACCACTGTTGATTTACAACTCCTTGTGCCATTTTTACTGAGCTAGCTTTAGAAACATGGAGGATGTATTGGCTTAATACATATAAAATTCTTTCATTAGTTATGTTTTGTATCATAATTAGTAGGAATTTAGGTTATAGCATCAAGATATGTGGGTCATTTTTAGGTGCATTAAAATGACCATGAATAGAGATGAATAAAAAAGCAGTTATTCTATATTAATTTTTAGCATAGTTATATGTATTTTGGTGATCTTCATAAAATACCTTTGTTATTTCCCTCATTTGGGAAAATTTTCATGAGACAATGTGAAAAATATTTTCAGAACCTGGATTCCCTCCAATACATGTCCATAGTGTGTCAAAAACATTTATAATGTTTCTAGTCTAAATGCTTTCATGCAGATGGACATGAATTGTCCAGTAATTATTAAGTACAGAGAAATATTTTGGTGAATCTTATTGATGATCCTTAGAATACCTGTGTACTTGCAGGTCAATCACTAAAGCGGTGAAGTTATGATACTTTGGTTGGCTGAAACAGAGTCACATGTTCTTCTGAGTGAGGAAGGCATTTACTCTCAGATGATATGATGCAGAACGGGAGATGGGCAGAGATCCTGATGCTATTCACTATACATTGAAATGGTAGGTCTTTTCATTGTCTAACTTTCAATTCCCACACAATCATTGAGATTTGACATAAAGAGCACTGGACTTAAATGGAAATGGGACTCTTAGTATTATATCTAAAACCACTACTTAATCCCAGAAAGTTATTTTTCTTCTCTACAATGCAGTGCTAAGTGCTGTAATCTAGACAATTTTGCTTGCTATTAGGAGGCAGGGGTGCTCATAAAGAGCTTCAAGAAATAAAATGCAACCTCACACCAGTGAAAATGGCTAAGATCAAAAACTCAGGTGACAGCAAAAGCTGGCGAGGATGTGGAGAAAGAGGAAGTCTACTCCATTGCTGGTGGGATTGCAGACTGGTACAACCATTCTGGAAATCAGTCTTGAGGTTCCTCAGAAAATTGGACATTGAACTACCTGAGGACCCAGCTATACCTCTCTTAGGCATATACCCAAAAGATGCCCCAACATATAACAAAGACACATGCTCCACTATGTTCATAGCAGCCTTATTTATAATAGTCAGAAGCTGAAAAAAAACCCAGATTCAACAGAGGAATGGATACAGAAAATGTGGTACATCTACACAATGGAATATTACTCAGCTACCAAAAACAATGACTTTATGAAATTCATAGGCAAATGGATGGAACTGAAAAATATCATCCTGAGTGAGGTAATCCAATCACAGAAAAACACACTTGGTATGCACTCATTGATAAGTGGCTATTAGCCCAAATGCTTGAATTGCCCTAGATGCCTAGAACAAATGAAACTCAAGACGGATGATCAAAATGTGAATGCTTCACTCCTTCTTTAAAAGGGGAACAAGAAAACCCTTGGCAGGGAAGAGAGAGGCAAAGATTAAAACAGAGACTGAAGGAACACCCATTCAGAGCCTGCTCCACATGTGGCCCATACATATACAACCATCCAATTAGACAAGATGGATGAAGCAAAGAAGTGCAGACCGACAGGAGCCGGATGTAGATCGCTCCTGAGAGACACAGCCAGAATACAGCAAATACAGAGGCGAATGCCAGCAGCAAACCACTGAACTGAGAATAGGACCCCCGTTGAAGGAATCAGAGAAAGAACTGGAAGAGCTTGAAGGGGCTCGAGACCCCATATGTACAACAATGCCAAGCAACCAGAGCTTCCAGGGACTAAGCCACTACCTAAAGACTATACATGGACTGACCCTGGACTCTGACCTCATAGGTAGCAATGAATATCCTAGTAAGAGCACCAGTGGAAGGGGAAGCCCTGGGTCCTGCTAAGACTGAACCCCCAGTGAGCTAGACTGGTGGGGGGAGGGCGGCAATGGGGGGAGGGTTGGGAGGGGAACACCCATAAGGAAGGGGAGGGGGGAGGGGGATGTTTGCCCGGAAACCGGGAAAGGGAATAACACTCGAAATGTATATAAGAAATACTCAAGTTAATAATAAAAAAAATGTAAAAAAAAAAAAAAAGAGCACCAGTGGAAGGGGAAGCCCTTGGTCCTTCTAAGACTGAACCCCCAGTGAAGGTGATTGCTGAGGGGAGAGCGGTAATCAGGGGAAGTTGGAGAGGGGAACACCCATATAGAAGGGGAGGGAGAGGGGTTAGAGGGATGTTGGCCCAGAAGCCGGGAAAGGGAATAACAATCGAAATGTAAATAAGAAATACTCAAGTTAATAAAGAAAAAAAATGTATGCTGAAAGGGACCTTATATAGATCTCTCCTGAGAGACACATCCAGAGCGTGTCCAATTCAGAGGTCAATGGTAGCAGCAAACCACTGAACTGAGAGCAGGACTCCCTTGTTGGGAATTACAAGAAGTATTGAAAGAGTTGAAGGAGTTTGCAATCCCATAACATCAACAATCCCAACCAACCAGAGCTTCCAGGGAATAAACCACAACCCAAAAGCTATACATGGACCGACTCAGGGCTCCAAATGCATATGTAGCAGAGAATAGCCTTGTTGGGGCACCAGTGAAAGGGGAAACCCTTGATCCTGCCAAAAGGTTGGACCCTCAGTGCAGGGGACTCTGGGGGACAGTAAGTGGGATGGATCGGGGACTACCCGTATGGGGGAGGAGGAGGGGAAGGGTGCTTCTGGACAGGAAACCAGGAAAGGGAATAAAATTTGAAATGTAAGTAAAGAGATATATCTAATAAAAATTTTTTAAATGAAAAAAAGAAATAAAATGTCAATATAATTATTCAAGGCATTTGTTCAAACACATTGCCTCAGAAATGATGCAAAAATATTAAAACACTATTTTCCTTAAACATCGTTACATATGATGAACCATATAGTCAATATGCGAATATTTGCTTTGCTTTGATTTGTTTTGAGCAAGTCCTGATCCTGAAGTATCATTGCTCAACAGTGTAAAAAATTTTTGACTAGATCATAGGATAGACATTTAAATGGAAAAGTGTAGGTCATATTTCACATCATATTGTCAAAGCAAGGTATACTCTTTTCTATAAATTTCAGGAATAATTTCCAAGATGGACTTCTGTAAAACAGATGTAGCCATATTTGCAATGAAGTCATAGTTTCAAATCTTGGATTATACATGGGCAGTAAGCAACAGGAAGCATCATTTTTTAATACCAGAAAAAGTTTATTATTAGAAAGTAGAATTCTGGTGTGTAACCAATGTACATAAAATACATAAATGCATAAAGAATATAAATGTTGACACATAGATGTTGAAATCTTTATATATCATGTTGTAAGGAATTTGCTTTTCCATTTCCATTCAATAACCCCCAAATTGTTTTTGTACCCATTCATTATCTCAACTGTTTCTGTGAATAACCCATATAATAGCAAATGACATTGAACCAATTTTACAAGGAAACATACACACACACACACACACACACACACACACACACACACACACACACACACGGAGAGAGAGAGAGAGAGAGAGAGAAAGAGAGAGAGAGAGAGAGAGAGAACTGAAATTTACTCCTTGAATGATGTTGTCTTTTGCACTGGGGACTTTTACTAAAGTCTGATAAATTCAGAGATAGAGAACGTATGACATATTGTTGCTAGGAAAAGTTTTCTAATTTTTAATATGTGAATTTTGTCTTTCCTGTCTCCGGAAGGCACATACACTTTAAAAAGACCCCAACAAGGTTTTTATTATCTTCCATTTACATGTCGTCCCTGTGTACAGAAATACTTTCACTCTATGACATCAGCCGCTTCAGAAGTATAGCATCCATTCATAATAGATTTTTTAAACTTACTATGGTCAATTTATCCTTGTGGCTGCAGACATTATATGTGGTCTGTCATGGATAAAGTCAGTCTTAGATGAGCAGAGTGGGACATGAAGGGATGATGCCGTATTTTAATCACCCCTTGTATTGACACAGACATCGATGTGCTCAGCGTACTGGTGGCTCATCTGAACTAGAGCACTTACTTTCCTACTTCATGCTCAGTTTAGCTCTTAGCTCAGCCAGACTACTTCGCCCCTAGCCATAGACATTGCTGAGTTTGAAAGATTTTTATTCACAGAATGCTTTCTTTCCAAACACTCTCAGAGACCAGAAGAAAAAGAAATAATCATATCGTTATCATTTAGTATCATTTTTTTTCTAAACTGTAAGTGGAATCTGCCAATGACCACACTCATTGTAGCTAGGTTTAGTCATGAGGTAAGAACACCATCCTCAAGTAAATTTCAGAGCACAGATAACCTGTTTCTCTCTCTCTCTCTCTCTCTCTCTCTCTCTCTCTCTCTCTCTCTCAGCTGTTGTTTAATATGAGTTTTAACAAAAGGCCCCTTTCTATTCCTATACAATGAAACCGCAGATGGTATTTCTAGCTTATTTTAATATATTATACGTATTTAATAGCCAATATTCTGGAAATATAAATACGTTGTCGACGCTGCTAATCAACTCAAAAAATTTTAATATAGTATTTTCATTCAATTTTTCATAGACCATGTATGTGGGCTGAGAAGAACCTTGAAAACAATTTTTATTTTTCATTTTTGGTAAGAGATGCCATTGGGTCCCAGCTGTACATTATTTTGTACACTCTTTTTTCCATATTATAACATTGCTAATGGATACTCCTTTTTTAAAAAAGAAAAAGGTTTATTTCATAATTTGTCTGCAGAGCTCTTTGTTTGTTTGTTTGTTTGTTTTACAGTCAGACCACATACCCCCACTTCTTCCTGCTCCCCTCGCGGACAACTCCTCCCCCAATTTCCTTCCCTTCTCCTCTGAGAAGAGGGATGCTCACACACTGGGTATTTTCCCACACTGGCACAGCAAGTTACGGCAGGTCTAGGTACATCCCTTCCCACCAATGCCCACACAAGGAAGTCCAGCAGCAAGAACCGATTCCACAGACAGTCAACAGTTTTAGGAACAGGTCTTAACCAGTTGTTTCGGGACATGGAAGAAAACTGAGCTGCGCATCTGCTACATGTGTGTGAGGGGCCTATGTTCAGCCTGTGTACACCCTTTGGCTGGTGATTCAGAACATGGGACCCACCGAAGGTCCAGGTTGGTTAACTCTGTTGGTCATCCTGTGGTGTTCCTTCTCCTCCCCCGGTATTTCCCCCAATAGTTCCACAAGACTCTCAAGTTCCATCCAGTGTTTGGTTGTGGTCTCTGTGTCTGTATCAGTCAGCTGCTGAGTGAATCCTCTTAGAGGATAACTTTGCTAGGTTCCTGTCTACACGTATAACAAGGCATTGGTTCTTGCCCATGAAATGGGACTCAAATTGGACTGGTCAATTTTTTGGCCATTCCCTCAGTCTCTGTTCCAACTGTGTTCCTGCCCTTTTTCTAGGCAGGACACATTTTGGGTTACAAGTTGTGTGGTTGGTTTGGTGTCCTTATCCCTCAACTGGGGGTCTTGCCAGAACACAGGAGGTGGCCACGCCACGTTCTATATCCCCCACTGCCACGGGTCTAAGCTTGAGTCATCCTCATAGACTCCTGGAAGCCTGCTCCACCCCAGGTTTCGGCAGGTCCTAAGGATGCTTCCCCCACCAGCCTCTGATTTCCCTCCACTCTCCTGGATCTAGCTATTCTCTCCCCAAACCTGTTCCTGATTTTCCCTGCAACCCAGACCTCTGTAACAGTCCTAACTCCTTCCTCCATCCTCTTCTGAGTGAGATTCAGGCATCTACACTCGTGTCCTTGTTATTTGGCTTCTTCAGTCTATGAATTGTAGCACATGTATCCTGCATTTTATGGCTAACATTCACTTACTGGTAAGTATATACTGTGGATTTGCTTTTGGGTCCGAGTTACCTCACTTGGGATGATCTTTTCCAGTTCCATCTATTTGCCCGTGAATTTTGTGTTGTCCTCAATATTAATAACTGAGCTTCTACTCTCGTTGTGTAAATGCACATTTTCCGTGCCCATTCTTTGGCTGAGGGACATCTATATGTTGTTTCCAGTTAATGGTTATTACAAATAAAGCTACTATGAACATAGCGGGAGCACATGTCCTCATGGTATGGTGGAACGTTTTTTGAGTATATACCCAGGAGTAGTACAGCTGCGTCTTGAGATAGAACTATCCATGATTTTCTGAGAAACAGCCAGATTCATTTCCAGTGTGACTTGTACAGACTTGTACCCCCACTAGCAATGGAGGCAACAAGCACTCTTAAACTATGACCAGTCTCTCCAGCCCCAAATGCATTTTTGTCTGCTTTATTTCATTCTCACATAGGTTCTTTAGCTTTAAAAATAAATCATAAAACCAGAAAGAAACAAAAAGGGCTTTATTGCTAAGATATGCCCTTAATACTTAAGTGAGCTCTTACAAACACACATTTAATGCCTTTTAAATGAAGAAGGACCCACTTGTCAAACTCATATACCACCACTTCCCATTCCTCTGCCAATACCAGGTATATTAAGTATGGTTACTATACACTACACTTTGTTAAAGTACATTAAAAGCACTCAACTTGAGACAGTCACTCTGCAGTACTCAACAACTCAGAATTACTAGCTAAAGTAGGCAGATGTCCTCTGTTACTACCCATCTCAAATGTCCTTTTTCCATGCTTAGGCTACACATTACAAGGGATGTTTGGCTGTTTGATGTTTTAAAGTTTAAAAATCTGTTTCTGCATTCACCTAATTTTATTATATATCGTTCAGCTGCCCATCACCTTGACTGACAGAAGAATCAATAGGAGACATCCTGAGAATGTTTACTATTTACTATTTGCCTATGATAATTTTCATGGGTTGAAACCATATGCTATTTATCAAGATGCAAGTTTGTTTAAATTTAAATTTAACACTCAGTGATTTTCATACAGGAAATAACTGATCGTATGAATTTTCTGCTTTGTATTTAAACTTGATTGGTTTACATTTTCATACATGTCTAGGGGCATTTTTGATTCCTCTTACACCCTACTCTCCCTTTGCTCCATTCCCCCCCTTGCAATACCCTTATCTCCTTACAGATCCACGCTCCATATTTATCTGTTTGTGTGCTGTTTTGAGGTTCATTGAGTTTAACCTGCCCTATCAGTGTAGCCTGGTGGCCTCACCTGTGGTGATGAGATGCTTTTAAAACCTGGATTTAATTGTTGTAAGATTTTAGGCAGACAGACATGAATTTGCATCTGGTAGACAGACATGAATTTGCATCTGGTGTTCGACTCTTTATCCCAGTGTCACGCCTCACTTTGGCTACTGGGGCAGGCTTTTCTGTCACTACTAATCATCTTCTACTTCAGGAACGGGGGGTGCAGAGCTCTGTCTCCTGCCCAGAATCTTGTTTGATGGAGTAAGTGCCAACAGGGTTTTTAAAAGGTAGAAAATTTCCCAATGGGGCATTTCCTGACCTATCGAGAGATGGAATGGAAGTAGGAAGAAACGAGTGACTGGATAAATGCTGCTATAGCCCATAGTTGAAGTGAAAACTTCCAAAAAACTACCCTGTATATTTCTCTGGAGATGCTGAAACTGCCAAGGCACAGTGACCACAGACATAACCTCAGGAATGGATATGCCTTTTAACTGAATTATTATTTTTCAGTTCTCTTTTTCCTGTCCCTACTTTTGATTCCTAGGATATGTTTTTCATTAAACATCCTACTGCCAGATCCTTATTGCAAGCTCTCTATTCCCAGCAACCAGAAGAATGCAAAAAGAACCTCAGAAAATAATTTACAAATAACAGGGTCAAGAATTCAAACACAAAAATAGTGCTGTGTTATCGTGTTTTTTATTTTATTTTTATTTTATATTTATATTTTTAAGAAACTGGAAATGTTGGATAGTTTTATTTATTTGGCCACAGTCGTGTTTTAAAATAAAATAATTATTAACCTTCAAAATCATCTATTTTAGTAACTCTCAAGCTACTTTTACTTGGTAATCGTGATTATTAAGTAAAGAGTTATATTGCATTTCAAAATAGCAGTTATACACACACACACACACACACACACACACACTTGTTTGTGTGTATGTGTGTGTACCTGTGTCTATGTATCTTTTTTGTATCAACATGAATATGAATTGTGTAGTTTCAACACCTTCCCCTTTCTGTACTTCTTAGAAAACATTTTAAATCCTCTCTTAAATGCTAAATAAATTCAGGTTTAAGAAAGTTTAGTCTCTAATTGTATTAGTGTGACAATGAGTAAGGATGTACCTGAACATATTCCACTACTCGTTTTACTTCATAAGGGAGATATCTCCCCATGAAGAATCCTTGTTTTCAAGTAGGAACATTCAATAATTTTCTAGACTGGTAATCACTAATCACTGCTTTATATGAGATACAATTTCATGTGCCTACAGTTTAAAAAGATTATCTGTTTGAAGAGACAATAGTCACTTGTTCCTGGGACCAGTGTCAGAACAGTTTCTATTCCTGATGAAGAACTGGAAGCCTTTAATAAAAATTGAGAATAAAAAACAAAAAAAAACCGTTCTACACTTTTAAGGAAACTGAAGTATATCCATGTTTTATACAACATAATATTCAGCATAAATAACTCTGCTAAAGTAACACAGTAAATGAAAAAGATAAAGATTACAGTATATTTTGAGTATCCCAAGTAACATGACCTGCCCCAGCATACTCCAATCTTAAAGTTTAAACAATTAAAATATAAATGCTTTTATTGTTACAAGAAGTAGCACAGGTAGAACAAGTTTTTATCATTTCAACTGAAGTTCTGCATTTACTCTAATGGCTAAAGAAAATGTTAGATTACTGCTGCCTCTCTAACATGGGTTTTTAAGTACTTTTGTCTCTTTTTCAGTAAAGATACACATGTATGTTTCATCATAGTAACCTATGAAGAGATAGGCAAAATGAAGTTTTACACTGTTAGTCAAAGTAACAATAAATATGTACCAAAATTAGCAGATATGGGTAGATTTTGATTAGCATAAATTAGTAATTGAACTACAAAACCGATTATATAGTTTTTATAGAAGCAAGAGAATCAGCTCAGGTCTGTGATAATGCTGGATTTGCTTGAATCTAAGATTTGAGGGTTGGCCAATCACAGAAAAGCACACATGGTATGCACCCATTGATAAGTGGCTATTAGCCCAAATGCTTGAATTGCCCCAGGAGCACAGAACACATGAAACTCAAGACGGATGATCAAAATGTGAATGCTTCACTCCTTCTTTAAAAGGGGAACAAGGTTACCCTTGGCAGGGAATAGGGAGGCAAAGTTTTAAACAGAGGCAGAAGGAATACCCATTCAGAGCCTGCCCCACATGTGACCCACACATATACAGCCACCCAATTAGACAAGATGGATGAAGCAAAGAAGTGCAGACCGACAGGAGCCGGATGTAGATCTCTCCTGACAGACACAGTCAGAATACAGCAAACACAGAGGCGAATGCCAGCAGCAAACCACAGAACTGAGAACGGGACCCCTGCTGAAGGAATCAGAGAAAGGACTGGAAGAGCTTGAAGGGGCTTGAGACCCCATATGAACAACAATGCCAAGCAACCAGAGCTTCCAGGTACTAAGCCACTACCCATGGACTGACCCTAGGCTCCAACCTCATAGGTAGCAATGAATAGCCTAGTAAGAGCACCAGTGTAAGTGGAAGCCCTTGGTCCTGCTAAGACTGAACCCCCAGTGAACGTGATTGTTGGGGGGAGGGCGGTAATGGGGGGAGGGGGGGGAGGGGAACACCCATATAGAATGGGAGGGGAAGGGGTTAGGGGAATGTTGGTCCGGAAACCAGGAAAGGGAATAACAATCGAAACGTAAATAAGAAATACTCAAGTTAATGAAGAAAAAAAAAAGATTTGAGGGTTGGGAAGATAAAATAATATCTCCAAAAGTCTGAGCACCTGATACAGCTGTCTCCCTTCTTTTTCCTTTGTATTGTCTTCGCCTATTCACTTAAATTTACTTAATTTAAAACAGAAGTACTGAGGAGAACACAAGCTTAAAATAGGAATAACAATTAGATGACAAAAACCCAAATGACTTCACCTTCTGTCTCTGTATTTGGATTAAACTCAAATGCTCTCTGGGTGCCCAGAAACTCAGAAACAGACCCTAGAGCCAAACTGCAATCCAAAATCAGCTCTTAGCAAAATTATGGTTTGCCAAAGTTTGGTCTTGGCTCATGAGCGAGTTGTCAAGACAGGTCATTTGGTAGAGCTGAGAATAGCAGACAAAAACTTATACTTAGAAGTAAAACTGAAGCTTGAAGTCATCAATCAGTAGCTGATTGAAAGAAATCCAACCAACCTTACAATATATTAACTGGACAGTGAAAGAGAGTGTATCAGTAGTAAACAAAGACAACATTTGAGCAAAGGAACAGTTTTCTTAAGCCACATAGAATAATAAAAAGCAAGCTTACATAGTTTAATTTACTTCACACTAAAAGATGGATTCCATCAGAGTAAAGAGTATTTCTAACACATTTCCAGTTTCTACATCTCACACCTAGAAGATAGTAAACACCCCACACAATTTTAATAAGCATATCAGCATGAATAAAAGCCGAGAAATCAATGAATAGCAGAATTAATTTCACTGCTATAACCTTCAGATTCCCCCAGATTTTCTCTTATGCAACCTGCCAAGACTTGACCTTTTCAAGATTTTCAGCATTTAGTTTCCATGAAGATTATTTTACTCTTCAAATTTTTATGTAAGACATCCAAAAAGTTAGTTTTTCAAGGAGTACAGAAAGTCAGTTAGATATCAGGGCAAACCAAACAAAGTACATAATCAGTCAGAAAAGCATTTTAAGATTAAAATTGAAAGAAAAATGAGAAGTTATAAACAATTAAAATGATAAGTATTTACTAATGCATACAATATATATTAGTAAGTCTAAAATTGTTTATCACTCAATAGTAAATGACAACTGTTACAAATATGCCAAATATATTAAAACTAAAATATGTTAGAATAGAATTACTGTTTATCTTCCTTGATTATTAAGTGAACTTAGCAATGTAGTAGGAGGCACACTGCTGTAGTAATGCTGACAATGGAAAAAAAAAACTTTGAGAAAGACAGCAATTCTAGTTCCTATGGCTTTTACCTATAACTGGGGGCTGACCATATTTTCTTTCAAAATGATCTTCAAATAAATCATAATGTCTAGAGCCAGAAACACAACTGAAGTTGAACTATCGTTTCTTATCCACCTTTTCTTACATACTAAAGATGGTAGAACGAAACAATGGTTTGATATCGTAAAGTATATGAAAATTTCAGTATGTCTGCCTGAACTGAAAATGTCAGAGTTGAGATGCTGAATAATATAATCTAGAAATCTACATAGCAGTAGAATCCTGCCTTAACAGATTTCCTTCAGGTAAACATTTGTCTTATAGCTCTAGGATCAGCTATAAATACTACACTTTACACAAAGTTTACATCATTTAGCATTGGGAATCTAGATTAGAAAATAAAAACCAGTAATTATGTATCTGATGTTGATGCTGAACTTGTTTAATCCCAATGCTGAAGTATGAGACAGAGGCAGAAATATCCAGGCTTAAAGCCATATTTAGCCATATGAGCAATCCTGTCAAGAAAGACAGATGATGAAGAAAAAAAGGAAGGAGGAAAGGGCACTGGGATAGAAGAGAATAGAGTCAGCAGCAATGTTCATTTGGTAACAAAAAATAAATCACTAAATATGTCCTAGAAACAATGAGAAAATTCCGTTCCTAATTAATGAGCACAATGAAAGATTTTGTAGCAGAGTAAATTTCTTGGGCACCAAAAAGGTGTCCTCCATAATTGTATTCACTTACTTTCTCTGTATTATAATGCACGAGTGAAGGTCTACCTGAGTCTCCACTGTTGCATGTAGTTTTAAGTTTGACACACCTTTGCTCTGAGCTATTAGCCCCCTCCCAGCTTCCCTTGAATCCTTGGATTAAAGACACAGACACAAGGTTGTTCAATTTCAACTCGCTTCTGGACACTATTGCTGGGCATGAATATGTCCTGCCTGGAAAAGCCAGTCCTTACCAATTTCTTTTCTTTGTCTCTCCCACCTGCCCTAAACATCAGTTGCTAAACTCCCCTGACCACTTGACTCAGGGACTGGTTTGTGTGGCCACTCCCATTTGAGATTTCACATGGTTGCCTGGTTCTCTCCTCTCTCCAAAGCATGGCGAACTCCTTTTCCTCATTGCATGTTACATCTCTCTCTTTCTTACTCCAGGGACCAGGAAGTCCTGCCTTTCCCTTTCACCCAGCAATTAGCCCATGACTTTCTTTACTAACAGATCAAGAACAAATTGTGAAACAGGACCTTAAAATCAACATTGCTCCCACCATTCCGTAGTGATTTTGAGAGTTTACATGATAGCCCATTTGACAGTAAAATACTCTGAATTTGCAAGGCATACTTTTGTAAACATGAGTCAACATAGTGGCACATGAATTTAATTATTTCATGCAGTCATTAATGTCTTCTCTACTGTAGTATTTTACATAACAATGACTCCCATTGGCTTATATATTTGAATGCTGATTAACCAGAAAGTAGAAATATTTGATAGGATTAGAAGGGGTAGGAGGTATGGCCTTGCTGGAGAAAGTGTTTCACTATGGAGTACTTTGTGGACTCAAAAGCCCATACCAAGTCCAGGACACATTCTTAAACACTGTTCAGACTATAGCATAATGTTAGGTCTTTTGAAGTTGGACTCAATGAATTGTTTTTCACTATGATAGGGCTACTAGCCTGTGGGAACCAGAGAATGGAATGTGTTAGTTTGAATAGGATTAGATTCCACAGACACATAGACTTGAGCGCCTAATTACTAAGAACTGGAACTGTTTTTATTTATGTGTTTATTTTATGTATGTAAATACACTATAGGTGTCTTCAGACACACCAGAAACAGGCATCAGATCACATTACAGATGGTTGTGAAACACCATGTGCTTGCTGGGAATTGAAATTAGGACCTCTGGAAGAGCAGTCAGTGCTCTTAACCACTGAACGATCTCTCCACTCTAGGACTGCAATTTTTTTTATTAGACGCATTAGAATGTTTGGAATTCTTATATAAAGTCTGTCACTGGTAGAGGTCTTTCAGTTTTCAAAAGACCATGCCAGTCCCAGGCCCAGGTTTCCAGGTTTTCTCCCACAAATGTTCTCTCTCTTTGATTTTCTTTTTCTTTTTCTTTTTTCCTTTTTTCTTTTCTTTTCTGTTCTCTCTCTCTCTCTCTCTCTCTCTCTCTCTCTCTCTCTCTCTCTCTCTCTCTCTCTCTCTCTTTCTCTCTGCCTGAAAATCAGGATGTAGTTCTCAACTATATCTTTAGGTCTTCAGGAGCATGCCTAGCTACATGCCACTATGCTTTTGTTTTTTTGTTTTTTTTTTTTTTTTGTTGTTGTTGTTGTTTTTAACTCTCATGAGTTTAATAAAAGTTGTACACATTTAACTTAGCATTTATAAATAGATAACCCAACGTCTACATGTAGAATATAGAATAACATAATTAGTTTAATAGTCATCATAGTACACATGGAGTCTTCTTTTCTCATCTCTTTTTTTATTGGCTATTTTTTATTTACATTTCAAATGTTATCTTCTTTCCATGTTTCCCATCCCAAACTTCCTATCCCTTCTCCTCCCCCTCCTTCTATGAGGGTATCCTCCCTTATAAACCAACACCCCCTCCTACCTCCCCTCTCTGACTTTTCCCCTACCCTGAGGGGCCAGTCTTGGCAGGACCAAGGGCTTCTCCTCCCATTGGTGCCCGAAAGTCTTTCCTCTGCTACATATGCATTGATAGCCACTGGTCTGTCCATGTGTACTCTTTGGGTAGCCACTGTGCTTCTTATAGAAACTGAAAGCAACCCCCTGTTTTAAATGTTCTTTCTTATAAGACTTACTGTGGTAATGGTGTGTTTCTTTACAGCAATAGAACAGGGAGTGAGACACCTAAGAGTATATTAAACTCTTATAAACTTCATCATTCTTGTATGTAAATAGAAAAGGATAAATCTCACATCTCTTAAAGCATCCATTCTGATGCCACAGCAAATGAGTCTATACATAGGAAGAATGATATTGTCACATACAAAAAGAAGAGAAAAAGTGAGTGAGTGATTTAATTTATTACAAATGCATTTTCTGTTATAAGCATTTGTCCACTGGAATTGTTGATACCCATTAACTCCTCCTGTTCAGTTTTTATTTTTAAAATAAACGCACATATAGAATCGAGGGATTTGATAAAGCTCATACAAAACATGTTTTCTTTGGTCTCCTGCTGGGTTCTTGCTTCATCTCTGATTGTATTCACGCTTGCACAGTTCATCTTGGTGGCAGCAAAAGAAACCCAGGATTAGCCATTAGCCAGCAAGTGGTGCAGTCTCCTCAGGGCATTTGGTGATGCCAACATGAAGTACAAATAATCACAAACAACTCAAGCCCCGGGGAGGAGAGCATGGCCTTGGTCAATGAAGTGAAAACAGGACAAAGTGTGATGAGAACCACGTCCTGCCTTTCCATTTTATCTCCCTAATGTGAAGCCAGGCTACAGTTACAGGGTATTCTTTACTGTTATCTTGCACTTAAATTTATACCATAATTTCTATTGAGACATAATACTAAGGAATTTGTTTAGTTAGTTCTTAATCTAGCTATTCATCTATAAATGTTTATCAGGCACATTCTTCATGTCAAGTTAGGTAGAAGCTTCTAGTTGCATGTAGAACTTTGGCTCCTGATATCAGGGAGCTCATATAGCATAATGGTTATAGACAAGAAAACATATATTTCATCTTTATAGCCATTATTGTGATGATACTAAGAACCAGTAACTAAACAGTATAATGAATATAAAGAATACAGGCTTAAAATATAATGATCTCTCATGCAGATTCCTATATAATGAACACCACTCAGCATCCATTCTTGTCTCTTTATGATGCTCACTTTCTTCTCATGGTGATTAAACCTGCAGCCCTCTATATCTGGAGCACTATCGCTCTACTTCTTAACCTCACAGACAATGCTCATCTTGTCCATCCAGAATGGCATTTCTTGAAATCTTTTCTATATAGGAGACTTCCGCCTCTCTCCACCAATTGCCGAGATTTATAATCTCTTGATATTAAAACTACCATGCTAATGTACTTTTGTGTGTTTTTACTCATCTGGGTGTGGGTATTTTTATTTTGTTTGCCAGTAGATTTCCCTAAATGTTTGCCAATTAATTGAATGAGCAAATGAATTAACATTAAAATAACTTCCTATCCAGCAATAAAGATTTGTAAGCTTTATGCAATAGAATTGAGTAATATGTTCTGCAAAATTATGTTAAGGCAGAAACTATACAAGGAGAAGAAATATCCAGGAAAAGGAAGTCCATTGTTTAATGCCATGGACCTTAGGCAGTGTGTCTTACAGAAACTTTAATTAACTCCATGCCTGCTTGGAGCTCTGCAGGCATCTTTGTAGAGGAAAGAGGAGGAGGAACTGTGGGCTATGGGTGAACATGACTCCACCAATCACTGTAGCTCTTTATTCTGAGATGGAGAGTGAGAACAATCAGTTTAAATGAGATAGCGTCACAGGACTTGGCTTGACTATTTATTGACAGTATATTAGAATTTGAAATCTGTGATGTTGAATCGAAGCCCCTATTTTATTTTTAACCCTGTTTTATTGTCTCTCTAAATCTGGGATCACACTGTAGGTACCAAGTAAGATAAGAAAGCACCCTGCTGCCAACCTTAATCCCAGCTCTCTTGAAATTGTTTTAAACAGCCAACAGAGCAATTCCTGGGAAATTAGGTGCTAAATTTTCAGGGACAAGAAAGCCAGTGGATAGCAGTCTATTAGAATGTTGGAAAATGACAAATGTTGCCTGACTATGGAAACAAGTAAGAATTTTGATGACCAGGGTTCTACCTGAGCATATTTGTAGTTGGTGCTCTGGGTGAATTAGAATAAAAAAAAAAGCATGGTAGGGCTTAGGAAAGGGAATAATTCTGTGGGAACTTGCCTTTGCAGTGTGTGTATGGTGTCACAGAACACCTAACCAGACACTCTAGAAGGTGGTTATTTGTTGGGAATCAACAAATTAGCATAGGAGCTGTGCTTAGCAGACAGACATGAAACATTTGCTT
Organism: Rattus norvegicus; assembly: GCF_021556685.1. Classification (NCBI taxonomy): domain Eukaryota; kingdom Metazoa; phylum Chordata; class Mammalia; order Rodentia; family Muridae; genus Rattus; species Rattus norvegicus. The sequence continues at coordinate 5,307,773 of NC_141552.1, forward strand.
AGAAAAGTAGATTCATTAACACAGAAGGAAAGGAGGAAGGAAAAGAGGGAAGAAGGGAGAGGGAGGGAGAAAAGAAAGCAGCGTGAATATGCTAATTCAAATTACCTATCCAAAACCAAGAGACTTTCTACTGGTGCTTTGGGTTTCTGAATAACCGTTAAGTGTAGCGTCACAGACAACATTTGTAGTTTGTAAAGATTGCCTAAGAATAAGCCATCTCTGTTTCTGGAGAAATGTGCGGGCTGCCTAGGCTCTGAGGTCAGCATACCAAGGTGAAGCTTTCATGTCTGCGTCAATACTAGCCATGTGGAAAGTCCGTGAACTTCCACTCACAGATGGGAACTCTAAGCAGTTCTCCAACAGCCAACAGACCTCAGCCTGTCCTGATCTTCCCTGTTAGCAGATATGCCTACTCAGGCATGATTTCTAGCTGAGCACATTTTCTTCATCTTTGCATAAGAAGTATAATAATAAATGCATAAAGTTGCTATAAGGATTCATGATATGCTATACATATGGCTGAAGATGAATAAGCCAGTAATGTTGATGCATGGCTAATGTCATGGCTATGAACATAGCTAAAGCCAATTTTTTTTCTTTTGGATAATAAATATCAGGCCTTCTGGCTTTTAACATACATGCAGAACTGCATTTGTACCTCCATTCCTGCTCAGAACACGGAGGGCCCTTTGCCCTTGCATAGAGAATGCCAGAATGAAAGTGCTGGAAGGAGTTTTATTTTCCTGTTCCTCTGCCACAGGGATGGTGCAACCAACGTTATCAGCTGAGATAATACTGCCTGTAAATAGCTCTGAGTGAATTTGGTTGGCAAAATCGCAAGACAAGATTGACAGGATCTTAAACAGCAGTAGTCAGGGAGGCCGTGGCTAGGGTATTGACAGCCAGTGATTTCGTGAGTAATGAAGAGGGTTATATGATTAAGTTTCTCGAAGCATGGAGTGCCTGCCGTGTGCACTTGCTGCCGATCACCACCCTTCTGTGTTGTGGACCAGCATTGCTGCTTTCCAGGCAGGATCAATAGGATTAGAGGATTTGTGCAGAATGCTTGCCCATGGCTTCTTGTTAAGGGTGTGGGGTGCCTTGCAGCTCTCCTCTCCTGCGTTTTGTACCATGCCATGCATTAATCATATAAAAAGCACCCCCTCCCCATTCATTCCTAGGCTTTTCCCCAATGCTTTTTTTTTTAAAGCTCAGATTTAGATTTTATTTTTATGTTAGAGATTTATGGAAATAAGATAATTCTGAAGACATCATCTTTGCCAACTCAATATTCTGCAAGACCTAACTAGATATGACCTTCAATATGAACTTTCTAGATGTCCTGATCTGTATGGGACTGCTTCTGTGAGGCTTTTTAACTTTACACCTACTGCTGTTGCTGCTGCTGCTGCTGCTGCTGCTGCTGCTGCTGCTGCTGCTGCTACTGCTACAACAACTACTACTACTACTACTACTACTACTACTACTACTACTACTATTACTACCACCACCACCACCACTGCTATTGTTACTGAGTGAATCAAGCTTTGTCATGGCACTTGGGTACAATATATCATTATACTCTGGTTTTCATTCACATCCATTTCAGTTCGTGGTTGTTGTATGATAAATTGCCTATACTTACCTTTCTGTGCTAGACTATTACTTTGTATAGGGCAGAAACTATGTTCCAATCCCGTATTGTTACAAACCCCATATTAAATTACAAATATGTATACACACATAGAGATAAGTCCATTTTATAGTATTCAAATTTGTCTTATTTTATGCCATGTGCTAGAGCAGTTTGAACATAATTGTCTTAATTTATGCTCTTGAAAACAAGACTTACTTTTAGGGTTGACTCAAAGATTAAGTCTCAGGGAGATTTGAGAACACAAGCCAAGACAGAGATTGAATGTGATATGTTAAAATCCATGTACATATGACTTGAAACCTGTAAAGTGACCACTCACATTTAGTCTTTCTAGATATAACACTTTTCATTTGAGAGTGGACAGGGGAGCAGGCATATTGAGGATGTGCCAGAAATCTGGGATGGAGAGAAGCCAAAGGATCAATGGAAGTGACCTTAGGTTTGACTCATAGCATTGAAGATATGAAACCTGAACAGGCTACCCCCTGTCTTAGGCAGGAACCCGATCCACAAATCTTTCAATCCAAAATCTATCCAGCTTACAAAAAATTACAGGAATGGGGCATGGAGCAGAGATCGAAGGAATAGCCATGTAATAATCAGCTTAACTAGAGACATATCCCATGGGCAAGCATCAATCAGAGACACTATTAATGATACTGTGTTATGCTGGCAGAAAGGAATCTATCAAAGTTGTCTTCTGAGAATCTACTCTCAGCAGTTGACTCAGATTGATGCAGAGACCCACAAACAGTGGATGAAACTTGAGGACTCTTGTGGAAGAGTTAGGGAAAGGATTGTAGGCTCGAGGGGGTTGGAAAACCATAGGAAGACCAACAGAGGCAACTAACCTGGACCCCTGGGACTCTCAAAGACTAAACCACCAACCAAAAAGCATACATGGGCTGGACTTAGGGCCCTTGACACTTATGGAGCAGATGGGCTGCTCAGTCTTCCCATGGGTTCTGAAAAACTGGAGTGGGGTTTGTCACAAAAACTGTTGCCTGTCTGTGGGATTTGTTCTAGCTTGGCTGTCTTGTCTAGTCTCAGTGGGAGATGTGCCTACATCTGCAGAGACTTGATTGCCAGGGATGGGGGTTCCTAGGAGCCTCCACCCTCTCAGAGGCAAAGGGGAGTGGATAGGAGGGAGGAATTGTGGTAGGTGGTGACCAGGAGTGGGGGCAGCTATCAGGATATAAAGTAAATACAATTATTTTAATTAATTAAAATTAATTATATACATAATAAATATGTACATATACAGAAAAACTTTTGGTTAATAAACAAATCATAATTTTAATATTTCAATAATAAACTATGTACTTATATGTAATTGATTATAACTTTATTTTAGTAAGTGTTATACAAGTAAAATAGCCCAGTGTTTTGTGCACTTCTGGAGTTAAAGGCCGTGTTTTGGATCAAGTGAGCAGAGCCAGACAAGGATTCAAGAGATGTAAGGGAGATTTGAATCATCTCATTCATTCTACTTTGAGAAATGACTTCCTCAGGGATGCACAGACTCCTCACAACTAGCAACCAGGGTTATGCCTAAGCAAAACCTGGCCTCCCCCCTCTTCTTGAATGTCCTTAGCTATTAATAGTCCTTATGTCTGAGTGCCCCAGGCTTGCTTGATTGCTCTCACAGTGTTACCTCCCAGATACTCCATTTTGCAGCCAGCTGCCTCCACTTGCCTTGCCTGTTTGATGAGCTCTCTCCTGTCTCACTATGAGCCTGGCAGGCATTCACAGGTAGGCAGGAGGGAGAGGTAATTTTTTTTTAAAAATTCATACATTTGTATAAAGATGTCTTAGAACTTTAGTTTCAAGGAAAGAGAAGAAGTTATTCCAAACATTCGTAATCCAAGGACACACTTCACACTTTCTCACACAGCCCAATTTCGTTTATGTTTTGATTACCATGCTTCTTCCAATAGAAAATTCTTTACATTACTCTGACCAGTAATTGAATCAGACTGATCAGTTAATTAAAAATGGCAAACGGTTACTACAAGAAAGATTAAATGGGCTTTGTTAACAAATCCCTCTTCTTAAGAGTATGTGTTTGTTAAAAATGTATTACCAGCCTATATCCTCTGAAATTATTTTGACTTAATGAAATAGTTTCTGTCCTGAATATGAAAATTCAATTTAAAACCTAATGTGGAGAGGAATTTTCATGTCTTTCTTGTTACCTACTCTGAAGCCTATATTTACTCTTCCTCCCACTAACTCTTTGTCTCTTACCTGTGTCCCTGTCTGTCTATCTGATGATGGCTGGACAATATACTTCTATTCTGAGCACAGCAGAATATCATTAGTAGTCATATTATACTTACAGTTACTTTTTCATTTTTTTAGACTGGAAGTATCAGGTTCTTACCTAGTCTATCTAGTCTCAGGTTCTTGGGTCTCCCAAGCAGTGTTTGGTATAGATTCTATGTCATGGACTGGGTCTTAAATTGAATCAGTCACTGGTTGGTTACCCCCACAATCTTCATGCCCCCATTAATGTAGAACACTGGTTCTGGATCTGGGGGTCACAACCACTTTGGGGCAGTCAAACCACCTTTCACAGGGTTTAACTAAGACCACTGGGAAACACAGATATTTACATTATGATTTGTAACTAGCAAATTTACAGTTATGAAGCAGCACTGAAAATAATTTTATAGGTGCACATTACCACATGATGCGAGAAAGGGACATAGCATTAGAGAGGCTGAGGACCACTGCCCATGCAAAGGTTGAAGGTAGTATACAATGGAGATAAAGACTTTATGGCTGAAATTGTACTTATATTTCTCTTTTGATAGCGTGAAGAGTACAGTCCTAAATCAAAGATGTAGTAATGCCGTAAAGGAAGCTCTTCCATGTAGGCAACATCTTCTCATCTTCATGGTCAATGAGTTGTATAGGTGTTGTCTTAGCAACCGGATCCTGCTGACAGTTTTTGGAGAGCATGTTATAATCTCATCAGCAGCCTAGGCAAAATTTGTATGGACTTCACTTTGCTCTTCTTGAATAAAGTAAGTGTGTGGGTTTTGAACATAAATAGTAAATCAGCCTCAAATTGACGTGGAAAGTTGACTTTGGGTCTATCATTTCAAAACCTTTTCTTGTAACCTACACAGCTAAGGAGTGATGGTTTGAATAGACATAACTCTCATATGGTTTATAATTTCTTGCTTAGTCCCACGTGGTGAATAATCAGCGAGGGATTAGAAGCTGAGGTCTAGTTGAACTAGGTATGTGTTTTTTAAAAGTTCACCAAGTCTGGGCTTTAAGGTTTCAAAAGCTATACCAGCCTTCTTCCCCCTCTTCCTGCCTGCTGTCTCAGGATGAAGGTGTAAATTCCTCAGCTATATGCTGAGCTCCTTGACTGGTGTGTGCTGCTCTGTGCCCTGCCATGATAATGATGGGCAAAGCCTCCAAATTAAATGCAAGCCCGCACGTAAATGCTTTCCTCTGTAAGAGTTGCCTTAGTAATTCTGTCTATTCCTATGAATAAAACACTAAGACATAAGGTAAATGTGGAGTCATGCGTTCGTCTACTGTGAACCCTAGGTCACTGGAGGATATCTGTAGTGAGAAATCAGCCAAATGACTTGAAAGTCACAAGAATACACGAAGGACCAAGCTTAAGCTGAGTTGGGATGCTGGGATCATGACTGACTGGTATCCGTGTGATCCACGGTCAAATTGCTCTGAAGTACGTACTTTCCAAGTATGAATGGAAGTACAAAATCCATTTTTATGCGTCGGCTTCTGAGTTTCTAAGTGGTATTATAAAATAGAGTGAACAACTAAAAAGAAGAATTTGTCTAATGGCAAGAGTAGCTTTTACCTCTAATGCCTTATACTTCATGTTAAATGCTTTTAACACATACAAAAAGGAAAGGATCTGTATATTCCTCACCTGCTTTAACTATGGTGTGCTTTGTTCATTACGGTTTGTTAATTCCTTGAGTATCATTAGGGCTGCAAAGTACTAGCCACTGTATTTGAAATGTTTTCAGAGTTGTGAGGTTGCTATGAACATTGTATGAACATTGTATCTGATTACTTTCTACAATCATCTCTACTGACACCATTCGGTTTATAGATTGGACCCTTCCTCCTCCTATTCATTTAGCAATATTTTTTCCTTTTTTTCAGTGCTCTACTGCAGTGTCCCATACTGAATATAATATCACAAATATATACACCATTATATTTTTTCTCTTTAATTAGATTTATTCTCTAATTTATTTTTTGTACCTTTATTTTTGTGCATTTTTCGAGAGGAACTTTATAAATCTTTTCCACAGAACTGTTTTATGACTTAATGTGTCCATGTTTTGAAGTCTAAATCACACATACATACATACATACATACATTACATATATATAATGAAGTATAGTTCTATTATGCAATATTTTTGAGATATTATGGCATTGTTACTTTGATTGTTACATAATGGAAAATTCTATGACCAAATATGCAGCATTTTTTTCTGCAAATGCAACCTCACTTTGGAAAAACAAACTTCAAAGAAGTTATATTTTCTTTGTTAGGAATTCTAGAATTGTCATCCTTCCAGGAGTAGGCTTTATGCTAATTTCTTAACTTCTGCATCCTGGGCCATATGGGGAGCATACATTTGGCCTGTATGAAGGATAAACCCACTCAGTTTCTCAAGTGAGTTTTATGTATATGCATGAAAGTGTGTGTGTGTGTGTGTGTGTGTGTGTGTGTGTGTATGAACTTTCTAACTCTAAAAGCAACTGACAGATTTGCCTTGCCGTCTTCCTGTATGCTAGGTGCAAAAATTCCCTTCTTTAAGCAAACTGATTAAAAGTTCTCAACATTAGGTATAAAAACAAATATAACTGCTTCATTTTGTCCATAAGGTATGTTCTTTATTTTCTCTTTTTCTTCCCTACTTCTTAACATCTTCCACAATCATAACCACTTTTCTTTGATTTTTTTATATGAATAGACTTTTCTTAGCTATATCATAAAGCTAATTCATATGCTTCATGCTTTTTCTTCAATCTGTATTTTCACATTTGCTTCCTAAAGATTTAAATTGTTATTCGGCTCAGCTAGGCATTCACATTTTTGGGGTGTTGCTTCATATCCTCCAACATGTCTACAGATGTATTTCTGTGTGTATGTGGTGGTGGTGGTGGGTGTTAGGTTAATATAGTCTGCCATCCTGCCAGATTTCTGAGCTATTTATTTGACATATTATTTTGTTTTTAACATCATCAAAAGGTTTGTGAAATAGAAAATGTGTCCCCAGTCAAAGATTTGATTTTTAAATTTGTGGCAACAAATACTAAGTTTTGAAACTAGGGAGAGACAAATTTGAGATTGGAATTTTAACACACCAGATATTGTGGATGAGATCTCATATATGAAAACACTTTCCACTGAGTACAACTAAAACTATAGACTCAGAACATTGGGATATAAACCTAGACATTTTTTTGGACTTTTTGGTATGGTATTGTGCAAAATGAGGATACTGACACTCATGAAAGACTGAATGTCTGACCCATGCCCAAAATCTCATAGTTTTAGGACCCTGTTAACAACAGGTTTTTTTGTAGTTTTTTTTTTTTAATTTGAAGTAATATAGTTTTCTCCCACTTTATCTTGTTTGCATCTGACAAAATGTGGATTGCTATGAAACACTATTTAGACATTAGAGATTTCTGCCATCTGCCTCTGCAGTCTCCTGAGCAGGATTGAAAGGCACAGGCACAACCTCCCTAAGTGCATGTTTCAGCTCTCAGATGTCAACACTTGAAGTTCCCAACAGACAACAAAGGGGAAATTGTAGGCGAGAGGTCTTTTTGTCCCTTGGAAGACACAGATTCTGTGTCAATCTCAGAGCCATATCTGTGGGTATGCTTTCAAACATAAGTCAAAGAAAGCAGCAGTCAAGAGTTTGAAAATAATCACACATGCACCATCCAAAGCCTTCAACCCTCTGACTTCACTTCTTTGGGGAAGCAGAGGCATTTTCATTGTCCTCTGGTGAGGGCCATTGTTCATGAGTGACAAGGAAAAGCACAGTAGTATTTATAAACTAAGAACAAATGTCATCTGACGTAGAGTGTATACATTTTAGAAAAAGAAGCCAATAAGGAACTGTTGCTTAAATATCAATTATACCCGTCTTCAGTTAATAACGAAGGAGTCACTCTGCCATGACTGCATGTTTTCCTACCTGACCTAGATTTCCACCAAAAATTAGGTGAAGAACATATTGTTATATTTCTTTTCACATTGCTGCCTTGTAAAATTGAACATGGAAGATTGGTAATGAGACAGTGAGCAAATTTACCAAAGGCCCAAACACTAAAACAAAGAAGGTATTGCCATAGAGTGTAAGGAAAAGAACAGGTTTGAACCCTGGGAAGAGGTTAAGGACAAGCATCCTTGTAGCAAACGAGTGGTTGTTAGGTGGTTAGTTTTATCTCATGGGCCATTGATAGGTGGTCCATGTAGGATGATGTCATTATGCAGGTAAAGGCAGGTACAAGATAGAACGAGGCCTGTCATTGGACAAGAAGGAAGGATGGCAGGAGAAAAGTTTTAAAGGAGGAGGAGACTGGAGCAAGGAAGGAGAGAAGCAGCCAGAAGAACATGGAGGCAGATGTTAAGATTCCTCTCTGCACATCTAAAGGTTGTAAGAATGAGTATTTTTAAGGGATGGATGTGTACAGGGCTTTGTATGTCTAGGTGGGCAATTATATCTTATCAATTGAATCAGAGGTTATTGTGTTGTGTGTTCTTTAATGTGGTGATTTAATTGAATTCAAGAGCGTCTGTGGTGACTGGAGACATGTGTACATCTGGCTGGGTAGTAACCTACCTTGGGAACAAGATGGGTAGGTAGATTGTTGCCAGACTCAGAAAGTAGTCATCAGCAGTGTGATATGGGATAGAGCAAAGCGGGTAAGACACTTTGCTGACTGAGATGACGACATCTAACAGATATCTTGGGGCACTACAGTGTTGGACCCAGTGAGGAGTAAAAGACAATACGTTTTAAAGCAACAGGGGCATATCTTTGTGGATAGTCAAGGTTCTTGTTACCTTGCTGTGTAGTGAATTTTATAGCAAAAATTGTTTTTCCTTGAAAATGTCCCCTTGTATAAGATGTTGGATGTTTTTGGGAGGAGTTGACTTCTAGATATCTTGATAAATCATTGGGGATAGTCAGTCAGCACAAATGTGGCTATTTTGCTGTTATGTGATGTCTTTTATCTTTATGATTCTAGTGCTTTTGGGAATTATCTGAAGGCCTCAGGGCAGCTTCTCACCTTTAAACTAATCACCAATCAGGAAGTGAAGATGAAACCCTTAACAAGCAACCAGGCTATAATGAGAAAAAGGAATGCGATCTTTGAGATTTACTGAATTGAAAATCAACTTATAAAGAAAGGCGTAGGGTCAGATGCACACCATCTACCTGGCTGCCATCAGAAGGAATTCCAAGTTTGTCATAACCATTCATCCACTGTGAGATAGGCAAGGAATGCCCCAAACTCTTTTCATAAACCACTTCCAATTCATCTTCCCAGCATGATGTGTTGAACCAGCGTTCTTTATCTTCTACCTTGACAAGATTTTCTTATAAAGTTTTCTTTGTTCCTGCATCTGGCCTCTTCATCTGAGTAATGTGTTATGGAACTAGCAGCTGTACATGAGTCTGTGGACAGTAGTAATTCATTTATTCCATTAAAGGACTACCAGTGTCACGCCCACCTCGGCCGGCAAGGAAGACCCAACACGGTTGGATTCTTCTCAACAGCCTTTACTGCAGGACACCTTCATTGTTGACACAGGGAGGTGGCGGCGGCAGCAGCCAGCCCTAAGTGTTACAGCTCTAAGTGTTACAGCTCCAAGTGTTACAGCTTCAAATGTTACCACGCCAAAAGCCGCTCGCCTTATATACACAACAGTATGCTAATATTCTTTCAGGGATTGGTGAGGCACGAGTCACCCCACTGTCATCCCAGCTACTTGTCCTCCAGAGATTGGCACAGCATGAACTTCCATTAGCATAGTACCGCCCCAGCCAGACTGACGTCAGGTGCAAGACCCCACACAGGCGCAGTACTGTTGTTCACCACATGAGGGCGCCAGATTCACCTCATTATCATACAGCTGCCCTGACAGGGGACAAGCCTGCGCATGTGCGGTAAGTTATTCACATTCGGACCGGGGTGGCTGTCGGCGCCATCTTTACTTCGCTGCGCCGCTCCCTACATACCAGTATGAAAATAAAAATTTTACAATCACTTGATGGAAAAAAGGAAGAGTCTAGAACACAGATTGATAACTTCATTTCATAGATGAAAGTACTAATGTTCATGAAGCTTGGCATGACTTAATATAAACAGAAACTATAGGAATATAATTATTTTGTATACAAGTACACAATTCATACCTCCTAGATTCTAAAAAATCACAGAAACTAACATTTTAAAGACCAAATAACTAGACCCCTTCCCTTTCCTAAATATAGACACATCAAGTATTGTTTTACTTGTCATTATATTCACTTTATAAAGGATTGCTAGGGATTGGGGATTTAGCTCAGTGGTAGAGTGCTTGCCTAGCAAGCAAGAGGCCCTGGGTTCGGTCTCCAGCTCCGAAAAAAAAAAAAAAAAAAAAAGAGGATTGCTAAATGTCTCAGTATAAAACAACATGAAACTGTGTTTTTATATATTTAGTATATAAAACATTTTTTTAATATTTACACCTTTTCTGGAAGTTTCTATCGAGAAAACATTCTTAGCTTAGTGTGGAGGAAAGTGACTCAATGTGCTCTGAGTTCTCACTCCAGTTCCTGACAAAGTTGATGAGGACATAAGAAGGGGCTCAAGACCCCATATGAACAACAATGCCAACCAACCAGAGCTTCCAGGGACTAAGACACTACTCAAAGACTATACATGGACTGACCCTGGGCCCCAACCTCATAGGTAGGTATGAATAGCCTAGTAAGAGCACCAATGGAAGGGGAAGCCCTTGGTCCTGCCAAGACTGAACCCCCAGTGAACGTGATTGTTGGGGGGAGGGCGGTAATGGGGGGAGGATGGGGAGGGGAACACCGATAGAGAAGGGGAGTGGGAGGGGTTAGGGGGATGTTGGCCTGGAAACCAGGAAAGGGAATAACAATCAAAATGTAAATAAGAAATACCCAAGTTAATAAAGATGGAGAAAAAAAAAAGAAAGAAAAAAAAACCACTGTAATATAAAAATATTAATAAATCCCAATGTAGGGTTTCTAACTGCCTTAGACCATTTGTGTTCCCAGATGAAAGACATGCATATAGCCTTTATATTTTTAAAAAGCTGGGAAATTGTCTATCCTCCATGCTGTTAGAATCCATTTCGCTAGCAATAACACCTAATTATTACTTACTATTTACTATGTTTCATCAGGGTTACTCTCACCTCTAAGTGACCAGCCCACATAGCCAGGTTTTCATTACTTCTACCCCACGTTGGCTCTCTTTCTCCCCACTGTACATTTTTCTTCTTCCATAGTGGCTTCCTCTTCCTCCTTTTCATTGTCTCTCTTCCAACCCTTTACCCACCTGTTTCTTCTTCCCATTTATTGGCTGCCAGCATCTTTATTCACCAATCAGAATTAAATTGGGGGCAAGGTCCCTGGGGCTATGTCCACGTCCCAGGTTTTTGGGGGCCATATTTATCATTACAATTAGACAGTAGAGGACAAAACAATCCTCAATATATGACAATGTCAGAGAGACTTAAGCCACAGGTGGATAGATGCCTGTAGATTAAAACATACAATGCCTAACTAACTTGCTACCATCTTTTATTACTCTTCTAAAGTTCTCTGAGCTTCTCTCCCTTCTTCCTACTGAGCCCTGTTCCCTATATTCAATTAGAAGGTTTATATAATCGTACTAACCATAAGATAAAAGAGATATAATAAGTTCTCCCTAATTAATGAAACATTTACTTGAGATACTTTGCCAACATTTAGATGAGGGCAAAAATGACAGACACTGCCACAGAAATTTTAAGGATAAGAGGATGGGAAAGATCAGTGCCTCAACTGTTAAGAGTACTACCTACTCTTTAATAAGTAACCAAGTCCAGTTTCCAGCATACATGAGCAGCTCATTTCTACATATTACTCCAGTTCTAGGGAATCTAATGACCTCTTAGGGCCTATATAAGTCAAAGCACATGTGTGGCATATGTTCATGAACACATAAATAAAATAAAAATAAATGTCAGCAACTGTAAAATTTCTCGACTTTAATACGTGGATCTTCGACTCCAGTTCTGACTTCTTGTGTCCCAATCATTTCTTGAAAAACAAACAATGGGTCATAGCTTACTGTCTCCAGATATGACCAGGAGAGATCTGGTCTCCCAGCAGTGCTGACACACAAGATTACAGGAGAACCAAGCCACTGTCAGGGACAGGAAGACTAGTTAACACTAGAGGTAGCCAGATGGTGAAAGGCAAGGGCAAGAACCTAAGCAATAGAAGCCAAGGCCATTGGCATCATCAAAACCCTGTTCTCCCACAACAGCAAGTCCTGGATATCCCCAAAACACAGGAAAAAAAAGATTTTGATTTAAAATCACATCTGATGATAATTTTAGAGGACTTTAAGAAGGACATAAATAACTCTCATAAAAGAAATACAGAAGAACACAGAAAAATAGGTAGAAGCTCTTAAAGAGGAAACACAAAAATCCCTTAAAGAATTACAGGAAAACACAACCAAAGAGGCTAAGGAATTGAACAAAAACATCCAGGATCAAAAAAAATGGAAATAGAAACAATAAAGAAGTCAAAAGAAATCACAAAGGGAGAAAATCCTGGAGATAGGAAACCTAGGAAAGAGATCAAGAATCATAGACACAAGCATCACCAAGAGAATACAAGAGATAAAAGAGGAAAAAATCTCAGGGGCAGATAATACCATCGAAAACATTGACACAATGGTCAAAGAAAATGCAAAAGGCAAAAATCTCCCAACCCAAAACATTCAGGAAATCCAGGAAACAGTAAGAACATCAAACCTAAGAGTAATAGGTATAGAAGAGAGCTCAGATTCCCAAATTAAAGTGCCAATAATTATCTTCAACAAAGTTTTAGAAGTAAACTTTTCTAACCTAAAAAAACAGATACCCATAAACATACAAGAAGCCTACGGAACTCTAAATAGATTGGACCAAAAAAAGAAATTCCTCCCATTACATAATAGTCAAAACACCCAATGTACAAAACAAAGAATATTACAAGAAGTAAGGGAAAAATGTCAAGTAGCACATAAAGGCAGCCCTATAAGAATTATAGATTTCTGAACAGAGACTATGAAAGATAGGAGATCCTGGCCAGGTGGCATACAGACACTAAGAGAGCACAAATGCCAGCCCAGGTTACTATATCCAGCAAAACTCTCAATTAACATAGATGACAAAATCAAACTTATACAATATCTTTCCACACATCCAGCCTTACAAACAACAGTTGATGGAAAACTCTAACACAGGGAGAGAAACTATACCCTAGAAAAAGCAAGAAAATAATCTTCTTTCAACTAACCAAAGAGAAGATAACCATACAAACATAATTTCACCTCTAACTACAAAAGCAACAGGAAGCCACAATCATTGGTCCCTAGTATCACTCAAATGAATGGACTCAATTCCCCAGTAAAAATACATAGACTAATAGAATGGATATGGAAAGAGAACCCAGCATCTTGTTGCACACATGAAAGATACCTTAGTGGCAAAGACAGAACTGTCCACAAAGTAAAAGACAAGGAAATGTTTTTCCAAGCAAATGGTTCCAAAGAACAAGATAATATCAAATAAAATAGACTTTCAACCAAAAGTTATCAATGATAAGGAAGGATACTTCATACTCAGCAAAGAAAAAATCCACCAAGATGAACTCTCAATTATGAGTATCTATGTTCCAAACACAAGGTCATACTCATGCATAAAAGAAATTTACCCAAGCTCAAAGCACAAATTGCATCTCACACAATAATATTGGGAGATTTCAACATCCCACTCTGAGCAATGGACAGATCATGGAAAAAAAACTAAACAGAGACAGAGAAAAACTAACAGAAGTTATGAACCAAATGGATTTGACAGATAACTATAGAACATTTCATTCTAAAACAAAAGAATATACCTTCTTCTCAGCACTTCATGGTACGTTTTCCAAAATTGACCATATAATTGGTCAACAGAAACAAGAAGATTGAAATAATCCCATGTGTCCTCTCAGATAACCATGAACTAAGACTGTTCTTAGCAACAAAAACAACAGAGAGCTCACATACACATGAAAAAGGAACAGCACTCTATTCAATGATAACTTGACCAAGGAAGAAATAAGGATAGGAATTAAAGACATTTTAGAATTTAATGAAAGTGAAGATACAACATACCCAAACTTATGGGACACAATGAAAGCAGTGCTAAGAAGAAAACTCATAGCTCTGAGTACCTCCAAATAGAAACTGGAGAGAGCATACACTAGTATCTTGAAAGCACAAGATTTAGAACAAAAAGAAGCAAATATACCCAAGAGGCATAGACAGCAGGAAATAATCAAACTCAGGGCTGAAATCAACCAAGTATAAACAAAAAGAACTATACAAAGAATCAACAAACCAGGAGTTTGTTCCTTGAGAAAATCAACAAGATAAATAAACCCTTAGCCAAAATAACCAGAGGGCACAGAGACAATATCCAAATTAACAAAATTAGAAATATAAAGGCTAGACATAACAACAGAAACTGAGGAAATTAAAAATAAAGTCATCAGATCCTACTATGAATGTCTATACGCAACAAAACTGGAATATCTGGATGAAGTGTACAACTTTCTAGACAAATTCCAGGTACCAAAATTATATCAGAATCAGACAAACTATATAAATATTCCCATAACTTTAAAGGAAATAGAAGCAGTCATTCAAAGTCTACCAACCAAAAGAAACCCAGGGCCAAAGGAGTTTAGTGCAGAATTCTATCAGACCTTCACAGAAGACCTAATACCAATACTTTCCGAATTTTTCCACAAAATAGAAACAGAAAAAACACTAACCAATTCATTCTTTGAAGCCACAATTATGCTTATACCCAAACCACACAAAGATGCAACAAAGACAACTTCAGACTAATTTCCCTTATGAATATCAATGCAAAAAGACTCAATAAAATTCTCTCAAACTGAATCCAGAACCACATCAAAATGAGCATCCATTACGATCAAGTAGGCTTCATCCCAGGGATGCAGGGATGGTTCAATATATGAAAATCTATCAGAGTAATCCACTAGAAATAACTCAAACAAACTCAAAAACTCAAATAACTATAAATAAACTCAAACAACAACAACAACAACAACAAAAAGAAATGATCATTTCATTACATGATGAGAAAGCATTTGAAAAAATTCAACACCCCTTCATGATAAAAGTCTTGGAAAGATCAGAAAATCAAGGCCCATACCTAAATATAATAAAAGCAGCAAACCTGTATCAAACTAAATGGAGAGAAACTTGAAGCAATCCCACTAAGGTCAGGGACTAGACAAGGCTGCCCACTCTCTCCCTACCTATTCAATATAGTACTCGAAGTCCTGACCTGAGCAGTTAGACAACAAAAGGAGGTCAAAGGGATACAAATTGGAAAAGGAAAAATAAAAAAAAATCACTCTTTGAAGAGGATATAATAGTATACTTAAGTGACCCCAAAAATTCCACCAGAGAAGTCCTAAGCCTCCTGATAAACAACTTCAGCAAAGTGGCTGTAAACAAATTAACTCTAACAAGTCATTAGTCGTCTTCTGCTCAAAAGATAAACAGGCTGAGAAAGAAAGTAGGGGAATGACAGCCTTTACAAAAGGTACAAATAATATAAAATTCCTAACCAAGTGACTCTAACCAATCAATTGAACAATCTGTATGACAAGAATTTCAAGTCTCTGAAAAAAGAAATTGAAGAAGAGCTCAGAAGATGGAAAGAGCTCCCATGCTTGTGGATTGGTGGGATTAATGTAATAACAGTGGCCATCATGCCAAAAGCAATCTACAGATTCAATGCAATCCCCACAAAAATTCCAACTCAATTCTTCATAGAATTAAAAAGAACAATTTGCAAATTAATTTGGAATAACAAAAAACCCAGACAAGTGAAAACTATCCTCAACAATAAAAGAACTTCTTGGAGAATCATCATCCCTGACCTCAAGCTATTTAACAGAGACACCATGATTAAAACTGTACAGTATTGATTCAGAGACAGGCAGGTAGATCATTGAAATAGAACTGAAAACCCAGAAATGAACCAACACACCTATAGTCACTTGATCTTTGACAAAGGAGTTAAAACCATCCAATGGGAAAATGACAGCATTTTCAACAAATGTTGCTGGTTCAACTGGGGGTCAGCAGACAGAAGAGTACAAAATGATCAATACTTTTCACCTTGTACAAAGCTCAAGTCCAAGTTGTTCAAAGTCCTCCAGATACCAGATACACTGAAGCTAACTCAAACACCTGGGCACAGGGGGATATTTTCTGAACAGAATACCAATAGCTTATGCTCTA
Organism: Rattus norvegicus; assembly: GCF_021556685.1. Taxonomy (NCBI): domain Eukaryota; kingdom Metazoa; phylum Chordata; class Mammalia; order Rodentia; family Muridae; genus Rattus; species Rattus norvegicus. Next base: position 5,324,064 of record NC_141552.1, read on the forward strand.
CGATCAAAAATCTACAAATGGGACCTCATAAAATTGCAAAGGACACTGTCATTAGGACAAAATGTCAACCAACAAATTGAGAAAAGGTCTTTACCAATCTTATATCTGATAGAGGGCTAATATTCAATATATACAAAGAACTCAAGGAGTTAGACTCCAGAGAATCTAATAACCCTGTTGAAAAATGGGTAAAGAGTTAAACAAAGAACCTTTACCTGTACAATACCTCATGACTAAGAAGCAGCTAAAGACATGTTCAACATCCTTAGTCATCACGGAAATGAAAATATGAACAACTCTGAGATTCTACCTTACATATGTTAAAATGGCTAAGATCAAAAATTCAGGTGACATCAGATGCTCGTGAGGATATGGAGAAAAAGGAACGCTCCTCCACTTTTGGTGAGATTGGAAGCTGCTAGAACCACTCTGGAAATCAGTCTGGTGGTTCCTCAGAAAATTGGACACAATACTCCCTGATGACCCAGCTATACCATTTCCAGGCTTATAGCCAAAAGATGCTTCAACGTATAACAAGAACACATGCTCCACTATGTTCATAGCAGCCTTACTTATAACAGCCAGAACCTGGAAAGACCCCAGATTCTCTTCAACAGAGAAATGGATACATAAAACATACATTTACACAATGGAGTGCTACTCAGCTATTAAAAACAATGACTTCATGACATTCTTAGGCAAATGGATAGAACTAGAAAATATCATCCTGAGTGAGGTAACCCAATCTCAAGAGAGCACATATGGTATGTACTCACTGAGGTGGATATTAGCCCAAAAGCTCAGAACACCCAAGATAGAATTCACAAACTACATGAAGCTCAAGCATAAGGAAAAAGAAAATGTGGATGTTTTAGATTTTTCTTAGAAGGGGGAACAAAAATACTCACAGGAGGAAATATGCAGACAAAGTATGGAGCAAAGGTTTGAAGGAAAAGTTATCCAGAGTCTGCCACACCTGGGGATCTATCCCATGTACAGCCCACACAATATTGCAGATGCCAAAAAGTGCATGCTGACAGGAGCCTGATATATCTGTCTCCTGAGAGACTATGTCAGAACCTGACAGATACAGAGGAGAATTGTCAGACCCAACCATTGAACTGAAAATGGGTTTCGCAATGGAGGAGTTAGAGAAAGGCTGAAGTAGTTGAAGGGATTTGCAACCACATAGGAAGAATGACAATAGCAACCAACCTGACACCACAGAACTCCCAGGGATTAAACCACTATCCTAAGAGTACACAGGAATGGATTTATGTTTCCAGCAGCATATGTAGCAAAGGATGGCCTCGACAGGCATCAGTGGGAGGAGAGGGCCTTGATCCTGTGAATGCTTGATGCCCCAGTGTATGGGAATATCAGGGCAAAGTAATGGGAGGGAGTGGGTGTGTAAGTGTGGGGCACCCTCATGGAAGCTGGGATAGATAGCTAGTTTCTGGATGGAATGCTGGAAATGAGGATAACATTTGAAATGTAAATAAAAATATCCAATAAAAAGAAAACCAAATAATGCATATTTTATACCTGATTGAACAGATAAATGCACTGTATTCTTAGCAAATTTTATGCTTTAAATCTTGGTCATTTCACAGATCTATTATTAGTAGAATGAATATTCTTATGGTTTGAATCTGACATGACACCACAATGTATTCTTATTCTCCAGCTAATAGAACTATGTAAAGTGAATTTGAAAGGTGAGGTCTAACTGGAGGAACTGAGTCACTGTTTTCTTCTGCTTGTAGATTGTATCTTGCCCTGGCCTAGATATGCCTGCATCACTCTCTTGTCTGCCATGAGGTTAAACAGTGTCAATTGATATGGTCCCATCACCATCATGCTCTGCCTCACCATTGGCCTAGAAACAGTGCAGGTGGTCATGATGGACTAAACCCTCTGAAACTGAGCCAAAATATTTCACTGGTTTGTTACATCATCTCCTTTGGTTATTTTGTAACGACAATGAGTAAAGTTATAGTCCCGGTTTTAGAAACTTGTCTTTTATCTTCATTCATAAAACAGTGTTTTAAAACAATGTTTTTATAGATTTTCTTTACAGTTTTAAAGTTTTCTTCCCCTACAATTGTATAGTTTTCACTTTTTATACCCCATCTATCCTGTATTACTATATCTCAGCAACTCATCTTTACTTCACTTCCTCAAATATGCAAAGCTCTATCATCAGAAAGCTCTTCATACATTCCTCTATCTTTGTAAAATCATGATAATTGGCTTATAATTGCTACTATAATAAATTGTCACAAATTCATTGTTTAAAACAAGAAAATCTCATTGTGGTCTAGTCCTGAAGCTGTGAAATGAAAAAAAGAAAAAGAAAGAAAGAAAAAGAAAAGAAAAAGAAGAAAGAAAAGCATTCATAGTGTCAGGGTGGTATTTCTTCACAGTCTTTGTATATGAATCGTTCTCAGTTTCTAGAGACTGCCTACATTCTGTGGCTTTTGGCCCACCTGTGTCTAAAAGCAGCCTCACTAGTGTGTTTCCACTGATACGTTGTCACTTTCGTTTCTGCTTCATCATCATTCCGCTCACTTTTCTTTATTTCACTGTCACATTAAATTCTCTAACACTGATTCTATGTCTTGTTGTTATAAAATATAACCTTTGGAATTTCATTGGACATGCTTTCATAAGCCAGGAACACCTCCCATATCACTATATGTAAACTAATGCTAGCAATGCCATCTATAAGACTGTCATATAAACTATAATATCATAAATAGGTAATATAAATTATATAATATGCAATTGTAAGATATACATAGTATTTATAATATACAATGTATAGTCTGACATATTACATATAATATAATGTATTATTACATAATTATATATGTGTCTATCTATATCTATATCTATATCTATATATCTATATCTATATATATGTGGTTTTTTTGAAGAGCTGATGACTTTTTTTCTTTCGGACCTGGGGACCGAACCCAGGGCCTTGTGCTTGCTAGGCAAGCGCTCTACCACTGAGCTAAATCCACAACCCCCGAGCTGATGACTTTTTAAACAGGCTCCAGAATTGAGTTTCAACAGCATCAAGGAACTGTGCATAATACTTTATTAGACTGAAGGTCTGTTGGCCAGCATTTATCAATAAATACAAGTTATTCTACCTCATGCATGCATAAAAGGCAAATTAACCAAGAACCAATTATGCTGTTTTTTTTTTTAAACTTTAGGTTGTCGCTCATGTAGATGTGAATTGAATTAAGTGAAATGAATTCAGTCTTCATGTATAGAATGTAAGTCTACAGGACTAAATCTAACTTGGCTTAGCTTGTTAATCTACCTTAGCTTTTCAAAGCATGCAGCATCTCTTTCTCTTCTAATTTCCCATCTCCCCTTTCGTGCATGTGATGATAGCTTCAACAAGTTGGGAAACTGACTCCTACAAGCATATTGCATTATTTAGTGTGAATTTACATACTGATGTGTTTTAATTGCTTTGCAACTCTCCTATAAATACAAGGAAAAATGTGACTAGCAAATCATTGGGAAAGCCAGTCTGGAAAAGTAATTTGCACATACAAATTGTCCTTCTGGCAAATCTAAATTCTATTGTCTGTGCACCAATTTGAACATCTAAAATGGGTTAAAATTCTGCATCATTCAAGCTGTTGGAAATATTTTTGTCTGACTAAAATAGTTATATGGAAATACTTCATTCATACATGTAGTCACCCTCCTGCTAAGTTATTTATCTCTGTTTTGAAACACAATATAACAAAACAATTTATATAAACAAACTAAAAATTCAGGAGTGAAGTATTTATTTTATTTATCAATGTAAATGGCATGTTAGCAATCATTATGTTCTTATTACACATGATACATGTACTCATCCATTTTTCCAACACTTCTTTTGGTCTAGAGACTGGGAAATCATCACTGATCTGTCTGCAGTCAAGGCAAAGGCTGAGGCCTACCTTCCGTAATGGTAGTACTTGCAACATCATGATGATTTCAGTTTCTGATTCAAGCACAACCGTAACAGCAAAGAATTGTGATCTTGCTGTGTACTTCAGGGTAACCTGGAACTCTTGACCATTCTGCTCCTATCTCCTGAGGGATTGAAGATATTCACACCATTGATAACTGGGTGCCATTTATGAAACATTCTTGGTATTGAATGTGTTTGCAAACCTAGATGAGAAAATGGAATTGTGGTCTCAACATTTCCAAAAGGACAAGAAGTCTTTCCTCAATTTACCCGCAGACAAATAATGAAGGTAATTGCTTCATAGTTAAATCCTGTGTATAATATGGGATTTAAATTCTTTACGTGAAACATTCCTTGAAGGGATTTTTATGATGGAAGATGTAAAAATAATAATAGGCAGAGATTGCTAATACATGGGGAAGGGGGTTCAAATTTTTACGTTAATTTATGTTCTACTTATCATCGGTCATTAGTGGTAGAATTTTCCCTACATCCAAGGCAGTGAATAATAATGTTCTATAGAAAGTAATCCTCAGGACAAGAACTCATTGAAGTAACAGAGAGTTGACTGGAGAAGCTCTTGCCACAATTAACTGGGGTCATTAGTGAAAAAAAGGGCATCTTCCATCACTCTTACCATCATCTTTTTATATTCTCAAAGAGTTTGTCCCATAAGATTTTTTAAGTACTTTTTGGGAATCTTTAGTTCTCCTAGATGTTTATTTGAAATAACAAAATGCAAAGGCAGAGATTCTAGAACACAGTCCAAGCATCCAATAAGATGCTAATTTTTCCTTTATAAATAGAAGAAAGCGGACACAGACACAAGGAGGTAAAATCTCCATGAGACAGTAAAATAAAGAGATTACAGCAAAGTTAGAGGCATTTATTGCCTTTGTATAAGGTACATGCTCAGTTCCTGGCATATAGTGCCCCCCAATAATGTGTGATTCTAGTTTCAAGGATCTGATGCTCTCCTCTGACCTCCATGGGTAGCAGGCATGCATGTGGTGCACAGGCATACATGCAGAGAAATAATTATATACTTAAAATAAATGAAATAAACTTACGAAAATCTGCTTTTCATAGGAATGCTTCATGGAAGTCTAGACTGGAGGTGGAAGACCCAAGAAACCAGAAATTTCAGCAATAGTAGCAACAGCCTTAGTTAAGGGTAGTGAGTCAATGTTGGAATGTAAAGCTAAGAGGAGAGCCAAACAGGAGGGGATCTCAGTTGGATTCCTAGAGCTCTGAATGTTATCCAGGTGAACTGACTGCCAGGTTATATAAAACCATTTGGAATGTCCTGAAATTATCCATCTCCAATTTCAGGAGTAGACATGTTCCATGGCTTGACTAGAGCTGGATATGTGCCTTGTTGTATTTAATGTGAGCTTTTTAAATATATTGGTTGTTGTCACTAATGAATTGTGTGAACAAATTTCTTACACATAATTTAATTCAATTGTTTACTCCTCAAAGTCAGTCAAAGAGAAGGAACGGTTGTAAGAATTTTAGAAGAAACCCATCCTCCACACGTGAAGAGCTTTGAGTCATAGGTTTTACACATTACTCAATGTTGAAATGTCCTCTCTTCGTTTAAACCCTTGCAATTTTTTTTCTTTTGTCAGATTGTATCAGATTTGGAAGTTCATACACTGACCATTTCATAATGCTGTGTACTGTAAATGTAGAATGAATTCTTCATTCAAATTAGATTTCTTGACATTGTAATTATAATTCTAAAAGGAAACAGACAGGTTTGCTTTTAAAATGTAATTCCTTGATTTCTTTAAATCCTCATCTCTGTCTGTACCACAGTATTGCACTGAATGCTTGTTAAATGCAGAATTACTCACTAATCCACCTAATGAACTGAAGAAAAAAATTACTCTTGATAATTATACTATACTCATTTTATCCTAGAATGCTTAGAATATGACCTCATAGATGACACTTGAATAGGATAAAACTCTGCAAATTTACAGCTGCGACTACTTCTATCTTCACTATCAACTCAGTGTGTGGCATACAAAAGCCACCCAAATGCTGGCAGGGATGAATCGAGGAGAGCTGAATTAAATGCAATAATTGGTGGTAATAGAAGCAATTCGAACTACTGATAGCAGTTTTGCTGATGTGTATTACTGGTGTTTCTGGGTGCACAAAAGTAAGATAGTAATAAAAACAGTTTAAAAGGCCCTAAACAGAAACGTACTTTGGTTTAAAGCCCTCTGGATTTCTACGAGAATAAATTTGTTCTGGTAATTGTAAGTGAGAATTTTCTTGTAGACCCTGAGAGACTATTCAGCTCAGTTGTGTTGCATTTGATGTTGCTGAATGTGCATTATTTTCTTCACCAGATATTTCCCCCCTTTTTGTGTTATATCTATTGAAAAGAAGGAACAGACTCACTGCTTGTATTTTTTTGGCATATTCTCTTGTAATCACAATGACCCTTCAGAATACTGATTATACATTAAACTCGTTTGACTCTTCAAAGTTCAGAATTACTGCAGTTGAATGGACAGAAACATGGAAACTAGAGTGCAGATTGGTTAAGTGATTTGTTAAGATCACACAATGAGTATATGTGGAGATAACTTTAAAATTCCCATATCTAATTCTTTTTCTATTAAAAATGTTTATTGTCTTTATCACTTGGGTCATTCTTTGCTGGATTTATTCAAGAACAAGATTTGTACAGTTTTCTTTTGTTATGTAGTAAATTTGTGAACTTTCTTTAAGATGCTATATCACACACATAAAATATATACTGCTTTCTAGAAATCATGGTATCTCGTCAGAAAGTCATGAAGTTATGATATAATCATAATCTGGTACAATATTCTTGTCAAGGGAAGGCTTATAATAATGATTGTTATCAAAATTTAGATTTATATTAGAGACAACTTATTATCATTGAGATGATGTTTTGGCTAGGAGTAAAATACAATTAAAATAGGGATAATTTAATTTATACTTCAATATTACTTAAGGCTATATTACCATCCAAAGTATTTGTATTCTAAATAGCCACTTCTATTATATTTTGTCAAATATGACATGAAACTTTCAGGTAAACACATCCGGAAGGCCAAGAACTGGTTGTTTCAAACTAGAACATCTCGGTTTAAGAAAAAAAAATCATTCTGTCATGCAAAGTGCCAAAAAACTCATCTTTCACTCCACATAAGCATGTGAATGAATTTGTGGAACCGGGAATGTTCCTGACTTGGCATCTACTAACTAACAGCAAATGAAAGAACACAGGTCATGTGTGAGCACCGATGGGCACTGAGAGAACTCAGTCAGTTCCTGCAGAAGTCAGAAGCATCAGAAACTTTGTTCTACCCACATATCTTGAGTGTTAAATGTGTTGTGTTTCTAGGTGCTATCTCCTTTTGTTGATACAGCAATTTATTCACTTGAATATTATAATAAACTCTAAATACGATTTGTGAAATTATCCAACATGTGCAGAAACACATCTTGAAATAATGAGCTGCAACACTCCGATGCATTCTGTCTATTTCTGCTCCTCTATGTGGGTGTCATCATCTACCTCTCTGTCAGTTTATATCTATCTATCTGTCTGTCTGTCTGTCTGTCTGTCTATCTATCTATCTATCTACTACCTATGTATCATCTATCTCTTTCTGTATGTCTGCCTCCTCTCTCTCTCTCTCTCTCTCTCTCTCTCTCTCTCTCTCTCTCTCTCTGTATTTTTCTATTTCTATTTCTGATAGATATTTCCTATCTCTGTCTGCCTCTGCTTAAGGAATCTCTCGGGCACAGAAGCATACAATGTACGTTGGATTTCTAGCATCTGTATAGATGTCCCCTGCTTACTATTGCTTAATCGCCACAGTGTACTTCATTCAGGTTTGGGTGTACCTGCTTTTCCTCTCTTGTGTGCTACAATTAACTTTTCCTAAGCAAAATTCTAGTGATGCTAAGACATGAATTTAGGTTTATTCCACGATTGATGGTTAAATCAGAGACATTTCTTACATAGTGAACATACCACAAAAAATAAAATAAAATAAAATCCCCTAGCCCTATTAGTTTTAATTTATCCAGGTTTCATAGATACTTTATTGAGTACTCTCTTTAGATTGTGTGTAGGGAAACTCACTTGGTACAAGAGTTCTCTTGGGTAAGGGATGCAGTTTTATACAAAATACTTTAAGCTGTTTAGAAAAGTTCAAATATTAATTTCTACGTGGGCATTATATGACCCTCTCAGTTCCAGTATCTTATGATGTGTTTACTGAGTGGGGTGCAAACTCAATGAGACTTCCTGACTTTGTTTTTCTTTGCTGCAAAACTTTCCTTTCTCTTTTGTGTGAAATTCATAGCCTCCAATAATTCTCTGAACACTATTTCAATTGTTACTGGCATAAAAAGGCATTTGATACTATATAGCACCCCAAGTGTCAGACTGTACTTTTAAACTAAATTATATTGTTTGCTCTGAAAACATTAAAAACAGCAGTCATTGAACTATATCATCTAATGTCATATTGCTCACCTAAAAAGTAAAAGCCCCCAAAGGAGGATCGAGCAATTTTACAGTATCTAGACTCAGACATGAACATGAATGCACTTGTAGAAACACAAACGAATAGATGGTCAAATATTTATATTCATGGAGGAAGAAGCATTTATGAGTGAAACACGGTTGATTTGTAACTTACATATTATATTATGTTTTAAATAACGATGGAAAGTGACATATTTGGAGACTGCTAGGTGAGACACAGGCAGGGAAGTTCAAGCTGCCGTTTACTTTTTTATTCATTTTTATTTATTTCCCAGGCAGCATAACACCTGTGAACTCTTCAAGCTAATTAGTGTCACCTGGTGGTGACTGCTTAAGGAGAGCCTTTGAATTAAATCCTTGATTGAATGGCTGTTCCGATTTTTTTTCTTTCTTCTCTTTTCTTCTTCTTTTTCTTTTCAAGCATTTCTTGTTTCCTTCGTAAATAATCATGATTTATTTTTGGCAGAGGGGGTGGGTGGGCATTTTCTTTTTCTCATTTAAAGAACTTGACAATCTGTTTTATGTCTTTTTTTTTTTTTTTTTTTTTGTTTCCATTGAATCAGCACGTAGCACGCTATCAGTCAAAATCATTTGGCAAAGCACAATGGAGGCCATGGAAGAGCAAGAAAGGTTTCAAGGTGAAGTGAAGCAATCATGGGCTTGTAAGCCTGGGTGCCCTTCACTCCTCTGCCCTTCACCCTCCAGGAAGCTCCTGCACCGTACCCACCCCCCCCCCCACACACGCACACCAACTCTCACTAAATGGCTCATGGCTTATCTCATATACCCATGTGTTTTGGACATGAGGTGAGGAGGTGGAGGTGGGGGAATGAGAGTGTAATAGTAGATCGGGGAGTGCAGGGGGACTGCAGAGCAAGAAAATAGATGAGAGCAGCAGGAGGCGGTGGGAAGGCCCGCTGAGAACAGACAAGCAGCATTTATATCCCAACCTTATGTCTCCCAGGCCACTTTTGGCTCTGTCTTCTTCCTTGCCCATGCTGGTGTTTCCCCTGTCTGGCATGTCCTTGTCCCTTGAATGTTCCTATTGCCCTCAAGACCCACCTTAAAAATCACCTCCTCACACTCTCCTGTGAATCGGATGCTGTTATGTTTCATTGTTTTGACATCAGTTTTTATGCATATGTTTATAGAAATTATTTCTATCTAAATAGATGTGAAGGATAAAAGTGAATGTTTTGAGTTCATTTACATATATACTCTAGGAAAGTGAGTGGCTAAGGACAGTTATGAAAGAAATAATTATTAAATGAATGGGCAAACAAATTTTATTTAAGTCCAAATTATTTACTCTTTCTTATAATATACAGGCCCAAAAACATTCATATAGTTAGATGGGTGACTGAAATGTTATATATTTCAGGCATTTAATGTATTTTCTGTTTCCCTTAGAAATAACCTCTGCACGGAAGGTTTCGCAAGCCACCATTGAAACTGAACCACACATGCAACGATTTAAATTGGTAGTCTCTACTGAGGATGTTGATCATTCCATGGTCTCCGACCCACCAGAAATACTCCTACCAGGCATAGAATACCTCCCTTCGAGTTCTTGATTCTGAGGAAATCTGAGACTCCACCACAGTATAGGCTTCTGCTTTTTCCCTAGACTTCCTTCGATAACTTGAAAACAAAACTCTGTTGCTGAACATGCCACTTCTTTTGGACACAAGATGTGGCAGGATTGAGCTGGAATTTAGCCAAAATTCTCCATCTCCAGATCCAGCTCTGGTAGTGTTGAAATACGCTAAGCAAGCTTCCAAGACAGGAAAACACTACTCTTACCCAGTTGGAAAACCTAAGAACAACAATGACCAGGCTGGTAGGGTATCCCTACCAAGAGCTTGATGATTGGACTTAAGATCCACTCAAAATCAAGTAATTTATGACTAGTTCTCTAATCTCAGATCTGTATAGATAATGTGTTATTCAAAACAAACAAGAAATGGTGGATGAAGCAAAGAATAAATGAGAAGAAAAGTATATCGGCTGGAGGTGTAAGCAGTGGAAGAGACCAGTGTAGACTGAAAAATGTATAAAAGATTTCCTAGGCACACAAATGAAAGGGACACTAATGAGATTCTTCCCAAATGAGATAAGAGTGAAAACTTCAGAGGCCTATGCAGCCGAGGATGGCCTTATCTGGCATCAATGGGAAGGGAGGCCATTGGTCCTGTGGAGGCTCCATCCTCAGTATATGGTTATGCTAGGGCAGGTGGTGAAGCAAGAGGGGGAGTGGGGGGATAAACACTCTCACAGAGGCAAGGGTGGGGGAGGATGGGATAGGGGGGTTGTGGAGGGAAAACCGGGAAGGTAGACAACATTTCAAATGTATATAAATAAAATAACCAATTAAAAGGACACAGTAACATAAGAATAACATAA